>NW_027660164.1:1800000-2266000 GCF_963210335.1 Falco punctatus
TTTCCTCCAGACTAAACAAGCCCAGTTGCCTCAGCTGTTTCTCATAGGACTTGTTCTCTAGACCCTTCACCAGCTCCGTTGCTCTTCTTTGGACACATCTTTCTTGTAGTGAGAGGCCCAAAACCGAACACAGTATTCGAGGTGCAGCCACACCAGTGCTGGGTACAGCATCACTGCCCTTGTCCTGCTGGCCGCGCAATTTCTGACACAAGCCAGGATGCTGTTGGCCTCCCTTATCTAGGGAAGAGTTGTACAGAGAAAAATGGAGTGCTGTTTGGCTTCTCTTTCACTAGGCATGGAAGTAAGCTCTGCTGCATTTTGATTTGAGACCTCAAGGATCATCACTGTAAATCAGGAAGGAGATAAATTTAAAATTGGCAGGGAGAAAAGGAAGGAGCTCAGCCTTTCAGCAGCTGATCAGTACCACGAAGTATAGGACTTTCCTGGATGGAGATGGCACCAGCTGTACCATTTTTAACTCTCCCAAATTTTTTTGGAAATCACGATAAATGTGAAGGGCTTATGTATTTGGCTTAGTGAAATGCTTCTATTACAGCTCCCGTCAGACTTATTTTCTAGAAAATTTGGAAACAGAAAATTGCTTGATTTAACCTTCTATTCATTAACTTGATTTCAGATCTGTGAATCTTATCTTCGCTGGCAGAGAAGGTTTGAGAAGGATGATTTCCGTGATGCTTGGGGCTTATATACCATGGCTCATAGGCTTTACTAGGGAAGATGTTCGACGTATGTATCCTTTCATACAGAAGAATATACATGAACTATTGCGAGAGTCTGGATACTTACACATCCAAGCCACCAAACCAGACACTGCAGGTAATGAACCTTCTCTATATCACTATGAACTTTGTATACTGACTGCTTAAGGCGTATAAACACATAGTTGAACAAAAGCCAACCATGTTTGAGAAGCAATGAATTCTGGTGACTGAATGCAAGACATGGGGACAAGAGCTGTGTAAAAGGAAGTGAAAAGGAACCGCTTAAAAAAAGACGGAGACTACAAATATCACTTTTCAAAGTCTGTTAAATGGCATACCACTTCTCTATGGCAAAGAAACCCTTTGCAAAAAGCCTCTTAAAGTAAAGCACAGGACCCTGAAATTGAAGCTTCTAGAAATAAATGTGGGTGAAAACAAGAAAAATACCATAAGCAAGTGCAATGTGAAACTTGCAGAAAGGTAGACACAGCCATAATACCTGAATCCAGAAGCATGATGTAGTGGGACCAGTAGATAAGGAGTCTGAAGAAAGGTATGGCCATCTCAGAAAAGTTACATGATTTATTTGTATAATATTATCAAAGATTATGGGGTATTCCTTTATTGAAATAAACCCTCATCAGGAAAGACAGCAGAGCTGTCTCAGACTGGCATCAGGTACGGAGACCATAGAAGGAATAGCACCCCATCCTGGCATTTAACTGGAAAAGAGGAAACTCAAAGTGAAACGTCAGCTAATGCCTAGTCTGTTGCTTGAACTGATTGCAATATCAGAGAAATAAAAGGAGACAAACCAGATACCAGGTTGGGGTTTTTTGGGTTTTCTTTTCAAAAGCCAAACAATGAAGACAGCCCCCAGAAAAACAAAGACCAGTATGTCTAGTGTCTGATCAGAAAACTAGCAGAAATGTTTTTAAAAGGAGAATTCATTTACAGGTGATAATATCACAGGGAAATCATGCTTCAGATATCAGAGCTCTGGCAGGATCAAGAAGCTGTGGACCTAGTAATGGAACATATTTAATTTCCAAGAAAAGTTTTGTTGAGGTTCCTTCTCCCAGTGTTCTTAAAGACATTAAACTGCCTTAAGAAAAAGATTAAGTTCATGGGTTAATAACTAGTTAACATGAGAATTCATGAATATAAATAAGTAAGCAAGTTCCAGGGGAGAGAGAGTATCACAAAAATCTGTGCTGGCACCTGTACCTTTCAATATGATCTTAATTTCTCTACAGATAAAAGTTAATGGTTAAGTGAAAATCTGACACCTATCCAGGGTTTGGTTTAATCTAAAGATAAATGGTTTTGTAACTCTCTGCAGTTAAGTGACTGGTTGATTAAACTGGCCAATAAAAACTGATGTCAACAAAGTCCAAAGCAATTTAAGCAGAGGAAGAAAATCACAATGGGCTCTAGTTTGGTTGCTGCTATGTGAGAGAATCCAAGAGTCAAGGACAGTGCTTTGAAACGTCAGCCAGCTCAGACTTTAAGAGAATCTTACAAACTCTTAAAGAAAGCAAAAAGAGAGTAAGACAAAACACTAAATCCATGATATTTAGAATCTGTTCCACCCCTGTTTCATTAATATATTTTATAATCAAAAGAATACAAGAAGGGGAGAAAAAGAACCCTAAAGTGACCAAGCAGCTTCCCTACAAGCACTGTACATAGTCTAGGACTCTTTAACCTGGAAAAAAAGAAGAGCAGGGATTTTGTAGCACACTAAAATTGTGCAAGGTAGAAAATAAATAGGGGGAAAAAAATACATATTCCCTGCTTAGTCTCAAAAAATATCTATATTATCAGTTTAGTTCTCATTAGGCAGGTTTAAAGCAAAGCTACAGTATTTTCACTCACCAGAAGCTGTGGTACCTAAGAGGTGTACAGGTTGAATCATTAGTAAGCTGCAAACAAGACTGGTATTTCTGAGCATCCAATCCATGAAAGTTGAATACAGTGATTCGGGGACAGCTTTCAGCTCAGAAAATGCTCACCTCCAGATGGGTCATATGCTAGCTGGCACATTTTAGCCTGCCCTACCTTTGCTGGTCAAAGCATTTACATGACTTTGATGTGTAGCAAATCACTTTAGGCCTGACAGCACAGGGAAACTGTTGTGCCAATGCACAAACTTACTTTGCATTAACTATGTCCACTATTAAATTGAAATCACATTGTGCATCATCTTCTACGCAGTCATTCAGTGCTAAAGTCACACTAAAATACACTTGAGAGTAGGCAATTCTAAGGATACTGTAAAACTACAGCCTGGAGTGTGGTACAGGAATTTTCCCAAGGCAAGCTCTACCACTGCTGAAGTAATCCCCACCCATTTTACAGGTTAAAACACAGATATAATATGCTGTGTTTATAATGTTTGTTAGCATTCCCCAAAGGCAGGAGCAGATAGCAGATACACAACACTCCACTGTTTAAATTACATAGAAAGTGAACAGCACTCAGGGTCCCAGTTAGCCATCCTTAGCAAGACAGTGCTCCCAAACAGTTTATCTGAAATTTCTTTTCAGAGTGTAATCCCTTTACATCTGAATTTGCTCTTCCTGCCACACATTACCAAGAAGCCCAGAGGATTTTCTTAACTCCTATTTTCTTTTGTATAGGAATTGCTCAACTTTATAGTGCTGTCAGTTATAGCCAAAATTCCATTGGGGTGAACTTTTCAAGAATAAAGTACTACCAGGGCTAGTAAAACGCACTCTTTACTGAATTCTCATAGAAAACTCTGAAGAATTGATGTAAGTCCAGTTTAACTCCCACTGAAGTATTTGCAATGCCAGGCAACTGCAATGGTTCTCTTCTTCTCTTGAATTAGGTTGTGGACTGAATGACTCCCCTGTGGGGCTTGCTGCATATATATTGGAAAAATTCTCTACCTGGAGAGATAAATCATTTCTGCATAAAGATGATGGAGGCTTGGAAAGGTAAGAAAACAGGTGCTCTTCCATGAGAGGACTCATTAAAAGAATGAGCAATGGTAACTAATGAGGAGATAGGTAAAAGACTGGCCAAAGCTGAATTTTGAGCATGAAAGGTTACACATGACAAGTAGTAGTGTAAACTTACAGCAGACTGCCTGCAAACTACTGCTTCAGCACCGGGCAGTTTTGCTCTGGGCACATGGGTGCCAATTAATTTGCTGCTTGAAAACAAGTGGAGAACAAGAACAACTGTTCTTCAGGGCATGAGCCCAATATAGCGTATTGAGAAACAGCTTCCAATGAAACGTCTTCATCTTTTTCTATCAATAGCAAATACACTCTTGATGAGCTTTTGGCCAATGTGATGATTTATTGGGTGACATCCTCCATTGTGTCCTCAAAGCGATTCTACAAGGAGAACATCTCCAAGAACCCTGGTCTAACAGATGATGCCAGGTAATGAAGTGGTAGGTGTAAGAAAGATTTGCAAATGAGATTGAACCACGTTTGCCTGTATAAACATTTAGATTACTTAAAACAGCAAACTTAAGTTGTTAAAAAAATAATCTAAGTTCTTATTTTCTTTTGATAAAAATAGTTGAGTCATTTTTCTTTTGAACCTGTAATTCACACAAAGTAGCTTGTAGCCAAGACAATGCAGTGGACATATCAAACTATATTCAGTCTTGTGTTCAAACTACAGGTCTATATACTTAGTCACCAAACAAATGTGATCTCTGGCTCAGTTCAGTTAAAACAAAACAGAAAATCAGGAGCATTTCCAAGAGAGACGTTTAAACTGAATTAGGAAGCATACGGCTTAGTGATGGATAAAACTAACGACTACAAGTGTTAAGCACAAACTTGGGGAAGCAATTTGGAGAGCAGTACCTTCTAACAAACCAAGCACCTTCTAACAGCCACTGACTTTAAGATGACTATAAGAGAGGCTGACCAGAAAATGCTGCAGAACGGAATTCCATGTGATCGATCACACAAACAAATAGAAGAGTCTTTTCCTTTGTAGACCGAGCCAGCTTACCTTTCCTCAACTCATTCGTTACGCTGGTACTATAAATTCTAAAGTAAACTTGAGCAGGCTCATTTCTGACTGTCACAAAGAGGTGATGCGTCTTGCCATTTATCGCAAAACTGTAAAACAAGGTAAGTTTAAAAATAGGAAACGTTTCAAGATTGAACCGTGTGCGAAGTTGGCTCTACTTTACGTTTTTGGGTATAATATTCTCATACTCAAGGAGACTCAAATACAAGCAAAGCTTTTCAGCAGAGTACAAACCACAAAATGTGTCGCTGCGGTGAAGCTCTGCCAGCTGACTGTGGCAATTACTAGAGTCAGGAGGTTTTTATAGAATTTCCCCAGGACTTTTTTCAAAAAGGCACTTAGTTAATGTCCTCTAGGTTTGCAGTGTATGTTCCCACAGGGATTGCAGCTTTTTCCTCAGGAGCTAGTACATACACCACGGGTCTGGGCAAAGGAGGTCTTCAAGAACATCATCACTTACTCTTACATGCCACGTGGAGGGCATTTTGCTGCCTTTGAGGAACCAAAGCTTCTGGCACAAGACATCATGCACTTTGTCAGAAAGGTGGAACAGCTGTGAACATGCACTTTAGATACATATATAGAACAGAAGCAAGTTGTTCTGCCACCAGCAGAACCTTCACTTTGAGGGATCAAATAAATCCAATGTAATCACATAGAGAAAACAACATTTCATTTTGATAATCATTACAGTACTAAAATTGTTAATGAAGCTCTAAAGCTTTTCTAAAGAATAAAAGAAAAAACCCCAAAGTAAGCAACTTGTCTTCTTTCACTCCCGGCACCGTATCATTGCTGCACTCATAGTTCAAGTGTAACAGAATACATGAACGGTTTACTGCAGTAACACTGCACTCATCTGGGGAAGAGAGTAGAAAGAAAACAGCCCCTTGATCCTTAGAACGAAGGCTTCTGTTTAAAAGCTTCTTTAAACACTCGAGTGCTAGCGTCTGAAATATGCATCACAAGCAGCTTTGGTGGAAGTGTAAAGGGTTTTGATCTCCTGAGCACAAACACTCCTACGTTCAAGTTATGTTTCATTCAAGAGACCAGGAATTACATATTCAAGTGGGCAGCTGCACACAAGGCAGCTTTCTTCATTCTAACAGGTTTTCCCCCTACGGCTAGCTTTAGCAGCTACTACACTATGTAAACAGATGTTTAATGGATAACAAGGCAGAGACAGCGTTCCTAGTGTGCTCCAAGCTCAAAAATACCAACTTAATTTCCTCTTCGTTCTTTATCATTCCATTCCAAATGGTAAAGTTAAAATATGCACCAAGCGTAGCAGGTTACTTCAACCTTTACCCTCATTTAAAACGATTCTTATCACACCATCGTGCAATTTTTGCTAGCAAGAAGCTGCAAGCAACCTTGCTACCAGTAGGCTCGAGTTTCTCTTCAAATGGGATAGAGCTGTTTGGAGCTGTTAATCTCACTACATTACAGACACTTCTAAGTAGCTGACTGAAGGTTAAGTCCAGCAGACACCTAGTTTTGACACACTGTTCAAAGCTCTCAAGTGTTTCTCACCCTCCCTCCTTCTCCCATTCTGCACTAGACACCAGGCCAGAAGAAAGGGCTCAAGTTCTGCTCCCAAGTAATACCTTCTGACTTTGAACAGGAGTTTGACAAGTAAAGATAGTGCTGAACTTGATCACACTCGCCTCACCGCCTCTTCACATTTCATAAACATTGAAGAGTCTAAGACTTAGAAGTAAAAGCAAGCAAGAAACTAACTTTTATTGTTGTTGTCTTAAGTGAGAACAAGCTAGCATATTGGGACAGGAGTCCTATGCAGGAGTGGGCTGGAAACTAATGGGAGAAACAGCTAGGTATTGTGAAGGAGAATAGGAAAGATAAACATGGTTATCTAGTGTTTAATAGGTGTCTGCACGCTTGTAGAGATATATAGCTGTGTAACGGCATGAATGATTCCTGCCCTGAGCCTGGTGGCGCATACAGCTGCGGTTTGTGTCCGGGCTCAGAGATGTAAATAGGGGCTTCTCTGTTTTGGTGGAAGTGTTTCTCTTTGCATAAAAAAAGAGGGAATGAAGGGAATGACCCCAGAGGTATGTTCAGAGAAGGCATGCTATGTTTCGAACTTTTTGACTGAACCAGTTCTTGTTTGGTGTGCCCTTCCACCTATGTATAATGTTAATCCAAAAGAAGATGATATTGTTTACACTTTGAATGTCGATAATTGTCTTTCTGTAGATGCTAATGTAGTAGGAGGCTATGATGGGAACGTGTCGCAGCGGTTCTTCTCTTATCCGGAGTAACAGCAGGGAAAGCATTAAAGAGTTAAATCACCTTGTTTGGTAGGCAGTTAAGCATGTGAGTCAAAATTGCCACTGCTTTTTGTTGTTGGTTCAAGGACATGGCTGTGAGGATTTGGATGGTATGTATGTGCTGCGTGGATTTTAGGCGCCCCATTGCAGCAACATGGTATCAAAATCTGAGAAGATGTCAGCCTTTTGGGGCATCCATTCACTCAATTGGCAGTCTTGGCTGTTTGCTGTTACCTTGGTTGCTGTCATGTTTGCAAGGGCCCTGCAGAACATGGCAAACCTGGTCCTAGCTGTTCAAAAACAAAAAGGGGCAATTGTCAAATTGTAAGGAACAGAGACAGCGGGTTATTTTGACACTGATAATATGTCTCAGTTGGTTTTTTATTTGTTCTATTACTTATACCTTGTTTTTACTCGTTCGGTTTCAAAGGTTCTTTTTGTGCAACAGGAAGGTAGAGATGCAGGAGCGGGCTGCAAACTAGGACCATGCTTGGCAATCAGTTAGCTGAGGGGAATGTGCTCGAGCTTGTCTAGACAACGATTAACATGATGAGGCATGTTTACAGAGCACAGGGGAGTGGGGGACGGATGGCGCCAAGGAAAGGTAACAGCTTGCTGTTAATTGATGGCAGCTAACCACCAATCGGGGATTGCCTAGTATGCGAGGCTTAGCTTCGGGAAGCAATCTGTTTCAAACGCGCAGCTTCTGAAAGTGTATAGAAACTCGTGCTTCTGTACAATAAATTGACATTTGCTTGCATCAAGCTGCATCCCGTCTCTTCATTCGCCGCAGTCCTAACCTCCTCTGAAGAGGGTTAGAGCAGAAACTGCTTGCTTTTAGTTCTAACTGTATATCTAACTGACCGTCAAGGCTGTTGGGCTAAAGGTTAGTAAAAAAATAGGAAGACGTGCTTCCCCACTTCCACAGGGCCAATCAATCTCTTTTTGTCACCAGTACAAGACCTCCCAATTACTCAGAAGTCCCACACTTTGTAACTGAAATTGAGTTATAGAGAAGTCTAATTTTATCAAATAGACAGGCAAACACTTGAGTACTCACTCAAGCCTGATCAGACTACAAAGGTCTCCTTTTACGGGTAAGAATGGCTATAGCCTTTTTAGTAAAGGCCAAGTGTATTAATAGTCATGTACATTACCCAGAGAGAGTCCCAAGCAATCAGCTAATTTAGTAATGGCCGCATTAAAACTCGGGAGGGAAAAGGTTTATCCAGTATTTGCCAGTTCAGCAAGTACACAGCAGGAAAGTTTTACTCCCAATGCGCCAATTAGTCTCCTGTACCATAACTCAGGTCCCCAAAGAACCACTGTATCTTTGTGCAGCTGTGCCTTAAAGGGTAATTGCTTTCAACAGCCATTCAGGAGATGAAAACAGATGGACACTACAGGAAGGTAGTAGACGCCCTGAATAAAGGATCCAGACAGACAAGAATACACAGTTGTATTTGATAAAGTTATCGCTTAAAGCGGCACCAAAGGTTATTCGATATTCCATTAAAGTTCTACAGAGTGTGGGTCATTTGTGAAAGCCTTTGAGCGCCGCTGGTGCTTGAAACCAGACATAGTCCTCCCAAGTAGAGGTCACATGCTGAGGAGCCGAGGCACTTCTGTTGATGTCTCCATCGCAGGACAAGTTAACAGCTAGTTTCCTCCCTCGAGTCGGCACTTTATAGTTGAGCTTGGGCCGGAACCAATCAACACCACAATCACGGTGTCCTTGGAGCATAACAACAGTGCCCATGACAGGGAGAGCCTTCAGCTCACTGAAGACATCCGCAACAAAGAGTGAGTGAAAGAGCTTGCTTGAATTTGCTCAGCTTGCTTGAATTTGCGCGCCCTTGGTGGAGCAGGAGACTCCCCGGCCGCCCAGCGCTGTTTTGCTTACTTGTTGCTTGCTTTAATAAATCACATTTTCTAATTGGCCAGTCTCTGGCATTTCATTGGACAGGTAAACTCTAACAATACCTCTGGCACGACCGATTTCCCTCCAACAACGAACAACGGTAATGCTGGGGAGAGGCAATACAGTTCACCGACTTACACCCAAGCTGGTATTTCTCCTGCAGATGCCTGCTCTGTTTCAATCGTGATTTCATGCCATCATACCTCAAAAGCATTATTCTCCGGAAGCCAAATCACGACCAAACACACGCAAAAACTACGCTGGCCTTAACGCCGAGCGGCTCTGCCTGCCGGTCGGCAAGCTGTAGCGCTCAGGGCTGTGCCCCCCGACCCCAGACAGCGCGGTGCCCCCCGAAAGCCGGGCTGCAGGCAGGAGCCACCCCGGGGCCAGCAGCCATCGGCAGGCGGGCAGGAGCCTCCCTGCCTGCAGAGAAGGGCTGGGGCTCGCCCGCTCAGCGCCTCGGGGGGCAGCCAGGGCAGGGGGAGCTGAGCCCCACCGGCCTGTGAATACGGAGCCTCTGGCAGGGGCCTGCGAGCTGCTGGAAGAAAACGGGCTGCTGAAGGGGTAAGGCTCAAGGACACCGGGGTACAATCACTGTGGTGGGGGAGATCCCGACCTCCTACTCAAATGGCCCCCCGAAGAGAGTGAACCCCCCCGCCCGGGGAGCATGGGGAGTAAATTTAAAATGAACTCTACCTTTAAATTGAAGCGAGAAAGCAACTAACCGATAATTAGCTCGTAGGTGTAGACTTTGGGCAGAACTAACCAACTTCACTGTGTAAATATGTATCGTGAGTAAAACTACGCGTGCAAGTTAGGAGGAGCGACCCCCCTTGCACCCGGCACCGCAATAAACACCCCGCTTTATAACTTACCCCGAGTTACGGAGTTTAATTCCGCACATCAGATGGAATAAGCAGCCTTTTCACTAAGCAATTAGTTCTTCACCTACCATTTCCCCAGCTGTTCCCTCACCTGAATACGCTCAAGTATCGACCTGCAGTAAATATCCAGCTTTCAGGCAGATACAGTTGACCAGAAAAGCTGGTCATTCAGCCTGTGCTGTGCACAGGGGAGGTGTCACAGCTCTCCTGCATCCACATCTAAGTCTTATCTTCTAAGCAAAATTGTGGTGTCCATGTTACATGATGGGAGTGATGGCGCGTATCAAATTGTATGGTAGGAAGCTGCCTGCATTTTGCTGTTTGTGACCTGAGTTAACATTGGTGAAGTGACAGAAGAAGTCTGGTAAGCGTACCTTCATGGAAGGAGAGTAGGAGGAACAACCGTTTGCTACAGCACGTGCTGGAGCTGCCTGGCTGGAGAGCTGCTTTGCTGGGAATAGCCAGAGGGTCTTGGCAGAAAGTGAGCTGAGAATGAGCCAGCAGGGTGCCCTGCCGGCTGAGAAGGTTAACGGTGTCCTGGGCTGTATGAAGAGCAGCATAGCCAGGGGACTGAGGGAGGGGATTGTACGCTGCTACCTGGCAGTCCCTGGGTTGTGTCCAGCTCCCTGGGTATAATTTTGAGCCCCCAGTGCAAGAGAGAGTGGTCTTTCATCCGTGAGCGAGTTCAGTGGAGGGCCATCAAACTTTGCCAGGAGCAGGACTACTTGCCTTTTGGGGAGAGACTGGGGGAACTAGATAGAAGAGACCCCTCTATCAGCTCCAGGTTCCCAATATCTTATTCCCCAGGTTCATCCTAATAGCCATCCGTGGTCATTAGGCTGCAGGATTTCTAGTACATAACATGCTTACAGTTGCCAAGATGGGGGTCCTCTACGTGTCTATCCCAGCTAGGAGCTGGCGGATTGCATCCTCTGGGTCCCCATGTTATAGTTAAGAATCTATTTTTAATGGCTACGTCCCAGTTTGAAGCTATGGTTTCACATCCCCAGTATGCACAGTAATAGTGATTAGGGAAATTGCAATAGCTTTTCCCTGGATTCGAACTGGGGCAGAGATAAAAAGGTTTTATTGTTCTTTCTCATCGACCGGGTGGGTCTAGTTCATAAAAGACTAAATCTTCCAATTTAACTTGGAATTTTGGGGATCCGGCTGTCACGTTATACCGAACTTCTATTGAATCTTCCCATCAACCTAAGGTCCAATTGAAGGGTAATGCTCATTTTTTTTGTTTTTTTTAAAGTCATGGTAATCAATACTATTAATAGGATACTAGCTTTCATTTCCCCACTGTTCAGTACCTCTCTGCCTTCCTCGTCTACTCTTTTGCAGAGAGCAACGGGATATCAATATCTTCTCGGCAGCAGCAGGTAGTCTTGAGGGGAATTTTGCTGTTATCCTGTCAATAATTTCCAAGGTCTAAAGAGTTAGTTATCTCTTAAATATATTTCCACCTGTTTGGTTGTTGTGTCCATTTCCAGGCGAATCTTATAGTACACTGTCTGAAAACTCTGTACCAGTCTGTTTCATGTACTTCCCAAAGTTCAGGTACTGACAGTTCCCATCCACAAAATAATTTACAAATTTCCACTTGATCCTCTGGTCCCCTGGTACGTATCGAATCATTGTGACATTTCATACAGTAAGGTTGTCTCTTAAATGAAACACAGGACCAATCTCTATTACAATTTAGACATCGGCAAACAACCCAACATAAATGTCTGGAAGTGGGGTGTTTTAAGCAGGGTATTCCCCGGAGATCTCCTGTTCTGGGTGATTTGGGTATCTCCGTCTCTGTGTTGTTTTGCGGTCAGCCAGCAATGGTGAGACAGATAGCGTAACGTCCTTCACACCGCCCCGTGGCTCAACATTGCTGCTCCGTGGGTGGCATAGATAGAGACAGAGAAAAGATTCTGCCAACTATACAAAGGAGGTTAACAATCTTTATCTAAGCATTAAACCCATTTATCATTATCAATAAACAATAACAGGCAATAACTACAAATGACTAACAAGAACTATAAATCCCTAACAAACGTTAGCTAACAACTCAAAACTCAAACATGTCATAAGCTAATTTCAAAACATTATCATAACAGGATTACATAACAAAGCACAATAAAACATTTCTTAGCATATATAAGGTTTGTTTGTGGGGGTTAAGAATCAAGAGCCAAGAGGTGGGCATTTAAAGGGGTAAATTTTCATGCCCCTTTAAGGTTAGGCTGCGCATGCATTTTCATTGTGCAGTTTTGGTCAGGGCGTTAGCCTGAATCTTGACCAGGAGGGTCACGGACCAATTTGTTTGTCTCACCACAAACAATCCTTATCATTTTGGAAAAGATGGGAGCAGGAGACGACACAGTCTGTACGGTTTTGCTGTTCAGCCTTTGTCCCATCGTGACTACAGTAACCATCAGTATGTGCTTTTGTGAGTGTTTTTGGTCACGCCAGTACAGAAGAGTGCGATCTCTTCCTCGCAATCCGCCCCGAGAAGTGGAACCCATGGGATACCAAAGCAGAGTGCGAGAGACTGTTATATAAACAAAAGAAAACTGTTGACCTCCAGCAGTTACCATGTGACTTGTTATTTGTTTCTGTTCATTTTCGTTACCTCGTGAAGAAAAATACCAAGGACCAGAGACAGACTATCGTGGAGGGAACAGATGGAGTTACCACCCCGACAATATTCAGGACTGTGCTGGACTCACGAGTGAAGAAGCCTGTTTTCCATGACACATGAGACTTTGCTGGACTGTTATTCTGTTATTCAACTTCTAGTTCATGTTTGTTAAGAAATTGTTATTTGTTGTTTACTGGTTGTCAAATGATTCATTGAATTTACTTTACATCTAACACACGGTTTTCAAAATAAATCAAAAGGGTTGGGTAATACATATAATAACCTACAAAAATAAAACCTAAAACCAACACTTATAACTATACATTCCACTTAAGTAATAAATGAACTATAAATACTATAGTTTCTTTAAGCATTTTATATATATATATATATATATATATATATATACATATATGCGTCACTACCATGGCTAGACTATAGGGATTTCGCATGCGCGGTCTTTCCAGATTGTTCCAGTACATTCTGTGGGGTTTAAAATTGCGCATGCGCATGTTCAAAGGCATACACGATAAAAGATGGCTGCTGAGTGTCCAGATGAAGTCCTGGACCCATTTCCCGAGCTTACCACTCCGGTAAGTTTGTTAATGGTAACATTTATGGCACTGTGGCCAAATGACAGGTCCTTGCTTTCAATGCAATGTTTTCTCACCATCAGACCGCCACGTCACCTGCCAGGGAAGAAGGGTCTGGAGTGCGCATTTCCCCCTCTGAACATCCCGTAAGGTGAGTGTTTTTTAAACGTCTAACCTGTATGGTTCATTATAAAGCGGAATCAACCCCCCCCCCTTTTTTTTTTTCCTCGTTGTTTAGGCAGAGGGTGAGTTTTTCTGCTGTCACACGTCAAGAACTCATGGCGGAGGTGGAAAAGTATAAAAGACGTTACCACATCCTCGTCTGTGCGTTCCTGATGGTTGTTTTCTCTGCTATTCTACTTGTATTCTTCATCAGCCTACATTGTTGTATGAATTATTAATAGTTAATTATTCCCAGATTCCTGTTTGCTATTAAATTGTTATTGTGTTAACTATATAATCTGTATTGTCGACTGTACATTTCGGCATACTACTCGAATTTGTTTAACGCCATTGGGTGAAATCATAGTAGCAAATTGCATGTTAGTTACAACGTGTTGAATTAATCTTATAAAACATGGAACAGCACATGGCAAAAACAATAAGGTGGCTAAACCACATAACAAAATAGGATTCGTTTTACCCAGGGGCTCCCGAGAAGCCAGGAAAACAAGTCAATATTCCAGTCTTTCCGAGTTCGGATGGGAACATGGGCTAACTTCCCTGTCTCTGATGTGATTTGTTTAACTCCCTCACCATTGCCATCAATTTTCAAATAACAATTGGAAACATTTAATTTACCACAAACACTTCCTTCTTCGGCTAGCAGGTAATCGAGAATCATTAGAATAGTTTGGCTCCTGATCTGTTCTTACAGTTTGGATTTTACCATCTGGTATTAAGGATAATTCCTCCTTTCCTACCTCCTCTGCTGCTGCAGAGTGTCATCTGCACATCCCATAACAAGTCACCGTCACGGTAAAACACACAGATTTACATTAGTAGAACTGCTACAGATTGTATTTTATTTCAGTTTTTCTGCCAATATTCCCCATCGCCTTGCTGAGCAAGGGATATTGTTTTACCTGAACTAGGCAGGCCTTCCCCTTATCATTTTTACTGTAACAGGTAAAGCATTTTTTCCTTACCTGGAATTTATTTCCAGATATGCCTGGTTAAAGATTTCTTTTCCACTTAAAGATTTTGGTGAATTTGGCATTCTTACTTGTTTTCTTAGTTTGTACTTTAAAGGTTTCAGGATGTTTTCCTGGTGGCCAGCAGCTCCCACAACTGTAACAAATTCTTGCCACTGAAGTTTAACACCAAATAAGTTGGTTTTGTATTCACTAAAAATTCCACCTCATTTTTCCTAGTCCCTAGTTCACCAGAACCCCTTGCTGGTTCTTTAGCTCAGGGCAATCTCGCTTCCAGTGTCTGCTTTCCCTACAATATGCTCATTCACGTCTGCCTGATATTCCTCCTCGGTCTCTGCTTCATCTCCTCTAGCAGTTCAGCACGACCCAGCTCTTCTTCTCTTACCTTCTGTACACGTCCCCTGTTCCTTCTATCAACTTTTCTACATCACGATTACCTTAGTAAAAATCAACTCGAACCTTTATCCAGTCCTATTCACAACCAACTTTCCAACATCTAAATTTCCCCATCAGAGATTCACCTTTACTCTCCTCAGACCCCCTGCCTGCCCTAGAGGGGCCGTTACCGGTCCTGTTGTGCTGCAAATGCTGCAGCAATCGGGGTGACATTGTCAGGTCCTTCTGCTCAATTGTCAGCAACAGCAACCCCCTCCTCCCCACCATCAGAAGGGTTCGGGGCAGGAGATGCTCTTCCTGCTCTGCAGGTTACACAATCCTGCCTCTGCAGCAGCACTTCTGGTTTAACTCTTTCTTACCCTGAATGCAAATCTGCTCCTTGTTGCTTTAAGTCTGCGTTCTTACATACCATGCCTTCGCAGGCAAACAGCAAACACCCTGCCATGCGTCCCGCAGGACTCAGCCGCACCTTCGAGGGGCTACGGGGCTTTGTACAAACTCACCCCAATACTTTAACACTTTCACAGGGTCTAGATAGCAGCGGGAGGGGAGTGAGGGAGGTGGTAAGAGCTGGGGGGGGAGGAGGGCGGTGGAGGTGTATACGGAGGGGGAGAGGTAGGGATCTCATCCTCACTTCTATTCTTCTTCTTTTTCCCCCCTTGTTTTCTTTTAACGGGAACACGAGGGCCCTAGTTTCAGACTCTACCCATAAGGAAGCATACTCACTTTCCTCCAGGCAAAAGGGGTCTTTTGAATTCACATATATATTCAAAGCCTGGCATATCCAGTCTTCAGATGCCCCGAAGACTGGTCAGTAGAGGTGGTCACCCCTAATTTGTTTCCCACCCCAAACTTCCATACAGTAGTGTATCAATCTTACTTTACTCTTACCCTGCCTAGAAGGGTATCTGTGGGAGCCTAATCTGGACCCCAGAACCACCCATGGGATCACAGGGCTTTGCTTTTCCTCTGTCCCGTCTTCCGAGGCGCCTTCTTTCACTCACGCACTCGCTTCCCCTGGTTCGTGGCGCAGCCCCTCGCGGGGTCTGGAAACCGCACTACTGAGGGTCCGCACTCACTTCGCCCTCCCTGGGCGTCTCACACAAGCACGCTTCAGGATACCCAACCCCAACCGAACGGTTAACCGGCCTATACTCACGCGTCCTGCGTCTTCATTCGGGCTTCGTGCACAAAGATTACGGGGTAACCGGTTTTATTTGCTCACTGTCACATTTGAGGTTCGTCGGTAAAGGATTTGGCGTAGAAGCACCCTGACAAGGGCTGCTTATCCAGCGGGGCGCCTCCCCTGCCACGGACCTCAGGCCAGATTGCCTTTATCCGAGTCACGGCACCAAAATTGTTATAGTTTACCTGTCCAATGAAATGCCAGAGACTGGCCAATTAGAAAATGTGATTTATTAAAGCAAGCGACAAGTAAGCAAAACAGCGCTGGGCGGCCGGGGAGTCTCCTGCTCCACCAACGGCGCGCAAATTCAAGCAAGCTGAGCAGCTCTTTTTGTCTTCCCCGAGGTCGCTTCTGACACCCTCAGTAGCCCCTCTGCTGCTTCTGTTGTGGTGGTTTCTTGTCAGACAGGACGTTCCCATGTTTGGTGTAGCAAGATCACATTGTGGACATGTCTCTTCTTGTTAAACAGGAAGTTCTTAAGACCACCACGACGGGTTCGTTCCTCTTGCTTGCCTTGGTTGATCAGCAAATTACCTTTAGTTACTTATTACAGTACCAGCCCAGGAGAGAGGGGAGGCTGCTGCAGCCCCCGCCCCGGCTGCGGCCAAGGAAGCGTGTTCCAGTGGGCACACGCGTGCCGAGCGGGCATGCCCACCGCACACACGTGTGCATGCAGTTCGGGTCAGCGCTAGGTTATGCGGTGTGCATACCCGCACAGGCAGGCAGAGGCAGCCCCCAGCCCCCGGTGCCTGTAAGCACGCTGCAGGGGGCTGCGCTTTTCCAGCCCCGGGTGGGCAGCGGGGCCCGGGGGGCAGCGATCTCCCTCGGGCTCTCGGCAGAGGAGCTCGGCAGCAGCCCGGGCTGCGAGAGGGGGGCGGCTCGGGGGGCGGGGGGCCACCCGGGGCGGGGGGACACCCCTCCCGGCCGGCGGGCGGTCCGGCAGGCGGTGCCGCGGGCTGGAGCGACCCCGCCCGCCCCTCCCTCGGGGACAGCCGGCGGCTGGAACCCGGTGGCCGCCCCCCGCCCCCCCGCGCCGCGGTGCGCTCGCTGCGGGGTGCGCCGGCGGGGCCGCTGTGCCCGGGCCGCAGACCCCGCACGGCAGCCGGGGAGGGCTCCGCCGTCCCCCCCCGCCCTGCCCGGGGGCGGCTGCGGGAGCGGCGCGGGCGAGCCGGGGGAGCTGCGGGTGACGGGCGCCCCCCGAGCGGTTGCGGAGGACGGGAACGGCCGCGGCAGAGGCCGCGAGTGCGGCGTGAAGGTGCCGGTCAGCCGGAGCCGCCTCCCGCGGGGGGCCCGGGCTCGCTGCCGGGTCTCCGCGCGGTCGGGGCTGTCGCTGCCGAGGTTCGAGACGTTTCGCCGCCGCCCCTCGCCCCGGCACGCTCCTGCGACGGCGGCGCTGGCCGTGCCCGGCTCGGGGCAGGCGTTTGCCAGCCGGAGACCGGACCCCTTTTCCGGGAGAGGCCGGAGCGAGGCGGCGAGCGCCGGGGAGCGCGCAGGGAAGGGAGCGGGCAGCCCTCCGCAGGGGGCGAGCCCGGGGGCTGCGCTGCGGCTCCGCACTCGCGGCTCTGCCTCAGCCGCAGGCAGCCCCCGCAGAGCCGCCCCCGGCCCCGCGCCGCGCCGCGCCGCAGGCAGCCCCCGGCGCCCCGGGAGGCGCTGCGGACCGACGGCTTGCACATCGGTGGTCAGCAGAAGGCAGCTCTGCGCCTTAAGTGGCGACGTAGAGAAGAGATGTGTCTGCAGCGAAGCACGGGAGAGGGTCCGGAGGACAGAGCGTGTTGCAGGCGCTTGGCAGCACACGGCCTCGGGAGGGGGAACAGACGCCATGGGTCAAGCTGGGGCATAAGGTAAGGTCAAGGAGAACCAGTTGGTTAATGGGACCAAACAGAAATGACTTGAACCGTGCATGAACACTTGAGTGAAACTAAAGACCGCTGTGCCTTTAAATGGGGACGAGGCTCGTAAGACCCAGTGAGGATTAAGTGTGACTAAAGGTCATCGTAAACGGTTTTTCCAGGTGTATAAAGTATTTTCCTGTCGCGAAGAGCTGTGCTAGCTTTGTGGGTTTGCCCCCCAGCTCCCGTCCCCGCAGAGACGCGTGCCTGGTCCCTCGGCCGTGCGGGTGCTCGATCCGTTGCACGGCGGGCGATGGGATCCGGCCGTTCGACGGCAGCATCAGGTCCCGAGGAGACGGTCGCTGCCAGCCCCGGCCGGGCTCGGCGCTCGGAGGGGCTGCGCGACGTCCCGGTGCGACATGTCCCTTCCTGGGGCTCGCCCCCCGTCTGGGTGCGAGGGGGGTGGCGGCCCGGCGGGTGGCGGGCCTGCCGGGGTGGGAGATGCGGCTCCAGGTGCTTTGTCCGCCTGCCCGGACGGTGCTTTCGCCTCTCGTTACGCGTTCGGGGGAGGCAGGAGGGTCGCCGTTACCGTCAGCGAGCCCGTGCTGCCGCCGCTGCCCGGCGTCGGGGCTGTGTGGCATCCCGGGGTGGCGGGGAGCGGAGCGATGCGCCTCGTCTTTGCAGGGTGCTGAGCTGCCCTTCCCCGGGGCCAGGGCTCGCTGCCGCTTCCAGCTGCACAGGATTTGGTCCCGCAGCCTCAGTGTGAGGGCTGGATTTTCGCGAAACGAGGAGGAGCTGCTGGTACCTTCTGTACTGACGGGCGGCTTGATTTCTTGCTGTGCTTTTCGTACATCTTTAATAGCCCGGTGGAGTACAAATTGTAAAGGAAACTTCATATGCAGAGTTTTAGAGTTTGAAGAGAGATTATTCACCCTCTAGCTGTCGTGAGGTTTCACCTCTCATTTCTGGCAGGACTGATCTTCCAGTTAGAAGTGAAACAAGGTCAAACGATTAAAAAAAAAGGCTTCCTTCTGTCAGGGCGAATCTAAATCAATCAAATTCCCAGGCACCAAAGTGTGTTGTGTAACAAATGGGAGTGCAAAGGTAAGCACGTAGCTTTGCGTGTGCGAGAGCAGTTGTGGGACTTCTCTGTAAGTTCTAACACCTTGCTCTTTGTGCTGTTCTGCAAATTTGCCTGGATTTTAAGTATGGACAGAAGAGGGAGAGAACGAACATATGCATTTGATTTGCTTAATAGAAAATATCTTGGCAGAAACACATGCTTGTGCTGTGTATTCTGTTAGAGCTTGGCTTTTTAAAATACTCATGTGTTCTGTCTAATGAAAAGCTGGTAGTATCTCCCATTCACCTAAGAATATGTTCAAACATAGCTTGAGATATGCTGCTAATCACGTTAAGAAAAATGTATAGCTTAATATCAAACTAGCTAAAGTGCAGTCACTGGGGAATATCTCGGTGCTTGTAAACTTTAATTTAAAGAGTGCTAGGAGGCTGGATTACCCGATAACCAGTACAACTGGAACAGCAGTATACCCCCTCTTTTTTGAAGGAAGACTGTAGGTCGTTTTGAACAGCATAGAATCATAGAATCATTTAGGTTGGAAAAGTCCTTTAAGATCATTGAGTCCAGCCATTAACCTGACACTGCCAAATCCATCACTAAACTGTGTCCTTGAGCACCACATCTACACATCTTTGAAATGCCTCCAGGGATGGTGAGGCCACCCTGAAACTTCCCTGGGCAGCTGGTTCCAGTCCTTGTCAACCCTTTCAGTGAAGAATTTTTTCCTAATGTCCAATCTAAACCTCCCCTGGGGCAACCTGAGGCCGTTTCCTCTTGTCCTATCCCTTGTATCCTTGTTGGATCTGGTAGAAATGATCCCCAAATGGCAGTGTGTAAAGGATTAATTTAAATTCCAGATTCTGGTTGCCTGGCATTAGCAAAAATAAAACTTTTGTGTTATTTCTCTTAACAGTTAAAAATTAGATGCAGGAAAAATAAACAGAAACACTAAGTACTGAATTCCGCCCCCCCCCCCCTCCATTTACATTTTGGTAAGAGGGAACTAAATTGCTCTCCTGTCTGCTGTGCATCCTGGTGCTGAGCTAATCTTTTCTATGCCCTAGATTGTTATTAGCCTTGCTTGCTTATTACTGAAAGATTTACTTTCTAGGACTCCTTTTAATTCCGTTTGCTGCTACACTGCCTTTTGTCTTAAATGTTATTTTTTTGTAGTGTCCTTTGAAAGATTCTTGGCCTTTTCTAACCCGGGACAAATTTATAGTGGCCAGATCGAGTTTTCCTAATCATGAATGATCTTCCCAGCAGGATATGTTCTTTGTCTTCTTCCTAACGTGATTCAGGACACATTCTGTTTTAAAGTGCCCTTACCCTTGAACCATTGTGCTGGGATTTAGTGTATTGACCCAAACTCTAGTAGATTTTTCTTGAGGCTTTTCTGTGTCACTTTGCACAGCACTCATAAGATACCTGCTGTCAAAGTGCTTGCACTTTAGTAATAACACCTTGGCATTGTTAAAGTAAGTATGTTTAAATTTTCCTTTGGCCGACTCATCTGTTTTAATTCCTTAAGTATTCAGATTTGTTCTGAGACTGACGCGCGGAAAGCAGACTCCACAATCTGTAAGATTGTGAAGTAGGTATATTTATTCAGCGCTGGGCAGCACGGGGGTGGGGGGTGGGGGGTGTGTGTGGGTGTGTGGGGGGGGGTGGGTTAGTCCCGCCAAAACCGTGTGCGCCTGACACGAAAACTTGCTCTGTTTTTATAAGGCATCTCATTACATATTCATAATGTGTTGTAATGCGCCTATACATATGCATTACCTATCCCCCGCTTCATATTAAAATTATTTCTGCGAGCCATTTCCATATTTTTTTCTCGACTGAGTTTGCGCAGTGTCCCATGGTGGTGGTCGTCAGGGGTCCTGAGGATGAAGGCAGGCGAGTCTTCCTTGTGACCTCCCACATCTGGCGCAGGCTCAGTAGCGTCCTGGGTTTTGTCCAAACCGCAGAACCAGCTTTGGCTTGTTCTTGCAAGGTTGTAATTGTTCTTTTGACTTATATGGTCATAAAGCTGGACTTATAAGGTCATAAGGCTCTTTACTCCCGTATACCTTATCACAACACCCAAGCAAACCATGTAAGATCTGGCAAACAGCTAAGCAGACTATTATAATCGTTAAAACTTTACCCTAAACGGCCAAGCAGACTATCATTACCCTAAACAGCTAAGCAGACTATCATAATAATCGTTAAACTTTACTCTGTTTCTTAACCCCTTCTGTCTCAGTCCCCCCTTTTCTAAGAAATTAGTAAATTCTTTTACTCAGACTCAAAGTATTGATTAGATTCTAATTTTTGTCGCAGTTGATTTCTCTTCCATTCACTATAGGAATTTCCAGTTCCCTTAAGCCACCAAAATCCACAACGGATAGCTATACCAATAATTAAAAGTAGAAAGACAATCACAATGATCATTACAAATAATTGTTTTAACCATGTTAGATTGGGCAACCAGGATGTCAATTTCTCCCATAATTCAGAAAAGCCCCAAGAAGTGTTATCTTGTGTCACTTTATGTAGAATATTTACTTGTTTCCTAATTTCTTGGAGGTCCTCTGTAATTCGCCGGCTTTGATCTGCATACATGCAACAATCTACATTGATCACAGTGCATACCCCCCCTTGGGAGGCTAATAGCAAATCTAAAGCCATACGATTCTGTGACACTATTTTTGATAAGTCAGTAACTTCCTTCTGAAGTGCCAGGAGAGCATCAACTGTCCTATTTTCCACTGTTTCTATTATAGCTGAGATGTTTATTATTGCCTTTTCCAACTCACTAACCCCTAAAAACGGAATGAACCATCGCGCAAAACTGTGGAAACTCGTTGGTCTGTTTATGAGGGGGTTATTTACGATGTTCTGTTTTTTCCTTATGGGGGGTCGTGTTGACCCGTCAATGATAGTAATATTGGGGACCAGACCTCCCAGAGTGCATGCTCCTCGCCATCCTATGGGCAAGACTTTACGAGCCATTGTGCCGCACAACCAATACCACCCTGTCCCTCGTGGGGTCGGGAGACCGGTATAGTTCAATTTCAAAAATCCCAAATCTTTACCTGTCATATTTAATGTATGACTTCTGTTACAATTTGGGTGTTCTCCCACGAACAGTTCTTTTCCCGAACTTACCAGGCAGTTATCCCCCAGTGTGCTGGTCTCTTCGACAGTGATTTTTAATTCTCGTCCCCACTTAACCTGAGGGTCTGTGCTCCAGATTGTATTTCCCCAAAAGGAGCCGTCTTGGCGGTTCGTCAGGGGAACTGGCAGTGGGATGCCTATTAACAGTATCTCATAACCAGAATGTCTTGGCATTTGGGTACAGATCCAACAATCTGTCTTATTTAAAATTTTGGTGATGTTTTGAATCGCCTGAACATACCAGTTCTCTTGCCAGACCGCTGTGTCTATCACCTGTGAAATTATCAGAATCATATTAAATTTAACCCACATCCTATCTTTTTAGCTTGAGCTTTAACGGCCCTTGAATTTCTGATGTCCAAAGCTTTTGTGGCGACTTCTTCACACGGGTATGATGAATCCAGGCTTTCTGTTCTTTAATTTTGACTGCTGTGAAGGAGGTGAGGAGTACTTGGTATGGTCCTTTCCACTGTGGTTTCAAGGTTTTTTCTGCAAGAGACTTTACATATACATAATCTCCAGGTTGGATATCACGTACAGGCCCGTCCAGACCCCTTCCTCGGGTCCCAGTTACATGTTTTCCAGTTTTATTGAGCTGCTTGCTCAATGCCACCATATAGGAAGTCATAATTTCATCCCCAATTTGCATTGATGTCCCCTTTTGTATTCCATAGGGGCGTCCATACAGAATTTCAAAAGGGCTCAGTCCTTCCCTCGCCCTCGGTCTTGTCCGTATACACAAAAGGGCTAAAGGGAGAGACTGAGGCCATGGCAAGTTTGCTTCTTGTCCCAATTTTACAATTTGCTGTTTGATTAAGTGGTTCATTTTCTCCACTTGGCCACTCGACTGAGGGCGATATGGGGTGTGAAGTTGCCAATCTATACCTAAATGGTGGCTGGTTTGTTGCACTATTTTTGAAACAAAGTGTGGTCCTCTGTCAGAGGATATGGTTGCTGGAACCCCAAAACGCGGTATTATTTCTTGTATTAGTATTTTAGTTACCTCCCGAGCCTTGGCAGTTCTGGTTGGGAATGCTTCTGGCCAACCTGAAAAGGTATCAGTTAATACCAGCAAGTATCGGTACCCCCCTTTTCTTGGAAGTTCTGTGAAATCAGCCTGCCATTGTTGTCCAGGCCCATTACCCTTTCCAATCTGGCCCATTTCTAATTTGGGAGTATTCTTTGGATTAGTCTGGAGGCAAAGGTCACACTGTTGAGTCACCTGTCTCACTATGGTATATAAGTTTCTAGCTACAATATCTTTTATCAGATGTTTATACAGAGCCTCCATTCCCCAATGTCTCTTCCTATGTTCTTCCTGTATTAAGTGCCACAGTAAATATGAGGGGACAATTAACTTTCCCTGTGGGGTATAAGCCCATCCCTCTTTATTATATGATCCTTCTAAGTCTGAAATAAGTTTCTGATCTTCCCTAGTGTATTTTGGTTTATCTTGTAGGGAAATATGCCTATCGGGGATTAAAGCCCCTGCTACTTTTATTTTCCTTTTGGCTACTTGTTTTGCCTCTCTGTCCGCCAGTTCATTCCCTTTTTCCAAATCTGAGCTCACTTTCTGGTGTGCCTTAATATGCATAATTGCCACTTTCTCAGGGAGTTGGACAGCTTCTAGTAACTTCAGAATTTCTTCTGCATGTTTGATATTCTTTCCTTGGGAGTTCAATAAACGTCTTTCTTTTCAAATTGCTCCATGTGCGTGTACAACTCCAAAGGCATATTTTGAGTCTGTGTAAATGTTTACAGTTTTGCTCTGAGCCAACTCCAGGGCTCGAGTTAGGGCAATTATTTCTGCCTTTTGTGCGGAGGTGTTCATGGGCAAAGGTCCTGACTCTATTACCTCTTGACTGGTGGTGATGGCGTATCCAGCGTGTCGATTACCATTCAGGACATAGCTGCTCCCGTCTGTGAACCAGTTTTCTCTGTTTTCTATGGGGCTATCCTTTAAGTCTGGGCGACTTGCGTATGTCGCTTCAATAGTTTCTAAGCAGTCATGATGCACTGGTTCTCCTGTGTTTCCGCTGAGAAAAGAAGCTGGGTTGACAATGTTAGTAACCACGATTTCCACATCATCCTGTTCCACTATTACAGCTTGATATCGTAGGAATCTTTGTGGAGATAGCCAGTGTCCACCCTTTGCTTCCAATACTGCCGACACTGCATGGGACACAAAAACAGTCATTTTCCGGCCCAGGGTGAATTTTCGGGCTTCCTGTATATTTAGTATCACAGCCGCAACTGCCCTTAGGCATCCAGGCCAGCCCTTTGCAGTCGCGTCTAACTGTTTAGAGAGGTAGCCAACTGCCCGACGATACGGACCTAGCTCCTGTGCCAATATTCCTAGGGCAATGCCCTGTTTCTCGTGAGAGAAAAGGAGGAACGGCTTACCCACATCCGGGAGTCCTAAAGCCGGGGCTGACATCAGAGCCTTCTTTAGTTGTTCAAAAGCTTGTTCAGCCTCTTTATTCCATTCGAGGTGTTTCTGCTCAGTCGCTGTCAGCGCATATAATGGTTTAACAAGCAGTCCATAATTGTAGATCCACAATCGACACCACCCTGTCATTCCCAGAAAGGTTCGCAATTCCTTTACCATCTGGGGTTTTTTAGTTTGTCATATCACCTCTTTGCGGGCCTGCCCCAAAGTTCTCTGTCCCGCACTGATCTCATAGCCCAAATAATTCACTTTACGCTGCATTACCTGGGCCTTCTTCTTGGACACCCTGTATCCTTGAAGCCCTAAGAAATTCAACAGACTCACCGTCCACGCCATACAATCTTCCTCTGTGTTGGTAGCGATCAGGGTGTCATCCACATACTGTAACAATTTTCCTTTCTCGGACGGGGCTTCCCAGGATTCCAGGTCTCTCGCAAGCTGATTGCCGAAGATGGTAGGACTATTCTTGAATCCTTGCGGCAACACCGTCCAAGTGAGCTGGGTCTTTCGACCACTTTTAGGATTTTCCCACTCGAATGCAAACAACTTTTGACTGGCTTCGTGGAGAGGGAGGCAAAAGAAAGCATCCCTTAAATCTAGAACAGTAAACCAGATTAATTCAGGTGCCAATGCAGTCAGTAGGGTATACGGGTTTGCCACGACTGGGTAGAGATCCTCAGTAATCCTGTTCACTGCGCGCAAGTCTTGAACCACCCTATATGACCCATCGGACTTCCGAATAGGTAATATAGGGGTATTGAATTCAGACTCACATTCCTTTAATAGTCCTAGCTGCAAAAATTTTTCTATCACTGGCCGGATTCCCTCCCTGTCCTCTTTCTTTAGAGGATATTGTTTAATCCTTACCGGTCGTTGACCTTCCTTTATCTTAACTTCAACAGGTGGAGCATTTTTCGCTCTTCCAGGCACATCAGTAGCCCAGACTCCTGGATACACTTGGTTCAGAATTTCCTCATCAGTTTTCCCTTCTGAGGGGAGACTAGTTAGGACTAGACTTAATGCCTGTGTATATTGTCGATCCTTTACCTCCAGAGTAATTTCCCCTTTTTCAAACGTGATCTTTGCTCCTAATTGTTCCAACAAATCTCTCCCCAAAAGTGCCTTTGGGGAGTTGGGCATGTATAAGAACTTGTGGATGCCCCATTGTTTTCCCAATTTATACTTTAAAGGTTCGCAAAAATACGCCTTTTCACTTTGACCAGTTGCTCCCTGTACTACAACGTAATCATCTCCTAAAGGCATTAAGGCTTGATTCAAAACTGAATATGTCGCTCCTGTATCTATCAAAAACTCCACTTGTTGCTGCTTTTCCCCTAGCTTAATTATAACCAGTGGATCCGCTAGGGTAGATTCCCCAGGTTCCCGTCAGTCTTCTATTACATTGGCTATCTTCACGTTCGCTGAGGTTTTCCGACCCCCTTCCCTGTTTCTAGGACATTCCCTTTTCCAATGACCAAAGCCCCTGCATATAGCGCACTGATCCCTTTCTAATCGAGACGAATCTCGCCTACCACCTCTCCGTTCCCCTTTTTCTTGAATGGCAGCTATCAATTTCTTTTGTCCCCGCCGATATTCTTCTTCTCTATTACTAAACACCCTCCATGCTTCATCTAACAATATTTCCAAATTTCTACCTTCTGTAGAACGCAGCTTTTGAAGTTTTCGCCTTATGTCCCCTGCAGATTGACCCAGGAATAAAGAAACTAATTGCTGGATCCCTACCTCAGACCCAGGGTCCAGCGGCGTGTTACGGCGCATCACATCCCTCAGCCGATCCAGGAACTCAGACGGGGACTCAGAAGGAGTTTCTTAACTGCATATAAAGCTGACCAGTTTAAAGTTTTGGGAATTGCTCTCTCCATTCCCTTCGAAATCCATTCCTGATATTCCTGTAATCTTTGCATATGTGCCGATCTATTAGCATCCCACTTTGGGTCTTGGAGGGGGAAATGTTCCTTAACATCCCCTCCTGTAATTTTATAATGGTCTTCGGCCAAATTTCCTGCTGTTTTCAAAACTAGCTGTTTCTCAGTTTCAGTCAAATATTCCAATACTAATTGTATATCATTCCAATCGGGATTGTGTTGTTTTACAATAAATTGGAAATGCCTGGCTACACTTATCGGGTCACTTCTATAATCCTTTGCAATCTTTCTCCACTCTCCCAAATCAGCAGTGGAGAAAGGCACTTTAATTAGCATTGTTCCACCATCTGGCCCCACCGCCTCTCGGAGGGGTGCTTGTAAAATAGACTTCTGCCGAGTGTGGGAAGATACAGGGCTATCAGGAGGGTTTGAAACTCCTTCCGAGTCCGCATCCTGGTCCCGTGCCCGGGGGGAGGTTTAAACAAGTCATTTAAGTCTTGTTCTGGGGCTTGGTGGACTTTGTCTGCCTTTGTACACCTCTGCCCAATGCTGCAGCAAGAACAGCATCTTTTCAGTTTACTTCTACCCCCTTTATTTTCTCGCTCCAATGCGAGTACCATAGGGTCCTGTGGGGGTGTTATCCCACAGTCCCTTTGCCACTCCGGATGGTTTCGCAGCGTGAAAAACATATCTGCCTATGACACTTCATCCCATTTCCCTTCTCTTCTCAAGAACAGCATAAGCTGTAACTGCGGCGAATGAAGAGACGGGACGCAGCTTGATGCAAGCAAATGTCAATTTATTGTACAGAAGCACGAGGTTTTATAGACTTTCAGAAGCTGCGCGTTTTAAACTAATTGGTTTTGAAGCTAAGCCTTGCATACTAGGCAATCCCCGATTGGTGGTTAACTGCCAGCAATTAACAGCAAGGTGTTACCTTTCCTTGGCGCCATCCGTCTCCCACCCCCCTGTGCTCTGCAAACATGCCTCATCATGTTAATTGTTGTCTAGACAAGCTCGAGCACATTCCCCTCAGCTAACTGATTGCCACGCGTGGTCCTAGTTTCCAGCCAGCTCCTGCATCTCCCCCTTCCTGTTGCATAAAAAGAACCTTTGAAACCGAACGAGTAAAAACAAGGTATAAGTAATAGAACAAATAAAAAACTGAGACATATTATCAGTGTCAAAATAACCCACTGTCTTTGTTCCGTACAATTTTACAATTTCCCCTTTTTGTTTTTGAACAGCTAGTACCAGGTTTGCCATGTTCTGCAGGGCCCTTGCAAACATGACAGCAACCAAGGTAATAGCAAACAAACAATACTGCCAGTTGAGTGAATGGATGCCAAAAAAGACTGAAATTTTCTCAGATTTTGATACCATGTTGCTGCAATGGGGCGCCTAAAATCCACGCAGCACATACCATCCAAATCCTCACAGCCATATCCTTGAACCAACAACAAAAAGCAGTGGCAATTTTGACTCACATGCTTAACTGCCTACCAAACAAGGTGATTTAACTCTTTAATGCTTTCCCTGCTGTTACTCCGGATAAGAGAAGAACCGCTGCGACACGTTCCCATCATAGCCTCCTACTCCATTAGCATCTACAGAAAGACAATTATTGACATTCAAAGTGTAAACAACATCATCTTCTTTTGGATTAACATTATACATAGGTGGAAGGGCACACCAAACAAGAACTGGTTCAGTCAAAAAGTTTGAAGCATCGCATGCCTTCTCTGAACATACCTCTGGGGTCATTCCCTTTGTTCCCTCTTTTTTTATGCAAAGAGAAACACTTCCACCAAAACAGAGAAGCCGCTATTTACAT
Organism: Falco punctatus; assembly: GCF_963210335.1. NCBI lineage: Eukaryota > Metazoa > Chordata > Aves > Falconiformes > Falconidae > Falco > Falco punctatus. Next base: position 1,828,056 of record NW_027660164.1, read on the forward strand.
CTCTGAGCCCGGACACAAACTGCAGCTGTATGCTCCACCAGGCTCAGGGCAGGAATCATTCATGCCGTTACACAGTGTTATAAATTGAGACCACAATTGATCATAATCCAATTAAAATTTTATTAATTATAGCAAGTAGAATATGAGCAAAGACAGCGCTGGACGGCAGGGGAGTCTGCGCTCCGCCAACTGCCGCCCTGAGCAGTTTAAACAGTCCTTTTTTATACTTTTTACTTTCGTGTTTATGAAGTAGTGGAGGTGTTAACCCCTTACTCATATATCTTTATATGGGGTCGTCTGTCTTGTTTCTGTCTGGCGGTTATCTTCTCTTTTACAAGCAGCATCCTGGATGTAGTGGAGATGTTAACCCCTTACTCATATATCTTTATATGGGGTCGTCTGTCTTGTTTCTGTCTGGCGGTTATCTTCTCTTTTACAAGCAGCATCCTGGACATCTGGCGGTTATCTTATTTTTCACAAGAGGCATCCTGGATTTCTGGCGCCTAGTCTTTACATTATGCTTAACATAAATCTTAATAAACAATATCCTATTCCATAGTTTCTTACAATAGCTATGTATCTCTACAAGTGTGCAGACACCTATTAAACACTAGATAACCATGTTTATCTTTCCTATTCTCCTTCACAATACCTAGCTGTTCTCTCATCTCTTGTTAGGTCAAAATATTCTCGTTTCCTCTCCTATCTCTCTCTTCCGACATTCTCTAACCTCTTTTTTGCTTGTTAATTGCGAGGACGCAAAGGGGGTGTGTAGCTGGGTGACCATGACCTGCTTTATTTTACAGTCAACTAAACACTGAATACAGAAAAAAAAAACCCGTATGGGAGACATAAGGCAAACATCAATAAGGTGGTTAAAGATAATTATAATAAATTGTGTAATACTTTTGAGTCATGGCCCAAAGTTTCCCAGCCGTGAGAAGAGACCAAAGGCATCCCGTCCCTGGCTCTGTTGCAGATCTTTGTTTTAAGGCTTTTGAGTTTTGTATACTTTTGTAAATTAATTCACAGTGGTCACTCAGATTCACGTAACACATCCTATCAAAGTCTTCACACTTGTGTCCCTGTGCTAATAATAAAAATCAATAGCAACTCGGTTCTGTAGCAACGTATGATGGACAGAATCAACATCTGTTAATAAGCCAGAAAAAAAAGAACAGTATTTGTAGTATTACTTTGTTTAGCAAGCTAGCAGCCTAATTTACTAAGCAAGTTAAAAGCGTGTACTATTCTTATAGAAGAGATTAGAGAAGCAAAAATCTGTTATGCTGCATTCCAGAACTCAGCCTGAGAATTACAGTCTGCTGTGAGCTCTGCGTTACAATCATTTGACACATGTTGGGGTTGCGATTGTGAAAGTTGCCCATTTACAATTTTCATTGAAATTATCACAGCTAGTTGTTTTAAAAGCAACCCTTGAGCTTCCTGATGTTCAACTTGCTGCAAAATATTCTGAAGCCAATCAATCAAGTTAGTATTAAACTTAGTGACTCTCTAGGACCCTGCAACACTGTGGCAAGACTCCCGCATCCGGACTGCCTTAATAGCCATCTCATTCATATGCAAACAGTTGTCCCTGGGATACCTTGCCTGAGTCACAGAATCGGCACAATTAATTTCTCCAGCCAACTGCTCATAGTTAACAGCAATTCCCCGATTAAGGTTTTCAATCAAGGCCACTACACATAGCTCACAAAAATCAGATAACCACATCATATACTGTATCAGTTAGTACCATACAAAGCAATGACTTCCAATCATGCAGTGTGAGTGTATAAGGCTCTGCCATCACTTCAAGAAGGGACATAGCAAATGTATTATGAATCCTCCCTTCCCGCACTGCTTTGCTTAACCCTTTAACAGCCTCGTATTGCACAGGCTGCCACTCTGCAGGTTGATTTGTCTGACAAAATACTGAACATGCCATAGCGACTCCCAAAACCCATCACTTAAGTGTTTCCCACTTGCATTCCTGCCACCAATCCCTCAGACTCCCTTTCACCCTCCCCAAAAATACAATCAATGCATCAGGAGAGACAAGGGGGTGGGGGAAAGGTCTAGCTCCTTTTCCAGATCTATAGGACCTGGATCAAAAGGCTTATCAGTGTCAATGGAATCATTGTCCGATTTGTCCTGTTCCCATGCTTGCTCCTGTGTTGTGAGGGTCGCTGCAGTCAGTGACAGAAGCTGTGGGGGCAGAGGAGGTGTGGACAGAATCGCCATCACTGACGGTGTCTTGAGAAGAGTCGCGCTGTTGGTGGAATTTACAGCTTCCTCTGGTTTAGCACCGTTAGTAGAATTAGTCCACACTTGGCAAAGAGTAGTCAGAATTTGCCACCAAGATGCTAAATGCACTCCCGACACGGAGCTCCCCTCCGCGGCAGCATCATACAATTGGCTGCTGTATGTACACACTTTCATTCTTTCAAAGTCTCTAAAGTTTCTTGGCTGCTCACCTGTCTCGATGCATACAGGTGTTATCCTCGGGGTTTAGGTTGTCCGCCTGGTCCAGACAGCCAGACGATCGTTCAGCCAAGCCGTCTCCTCCGGAACGCAGCCCCCTTCCACGAGCTGTCTTTTTTATCGACCATTTCCGTCCTTATTCTTCCAAGGCTTCGGAACACCACCATAGGGGTCACCATTTGAGGAGACTGAGGCACGGACTCCCTGATCTGACTAGAAGACCCTTCATGAGTCCATATACGTCTCTTTCTGGGGACGAAGCCTGATTCCCCATTACGGATTTCCCACAGCTCACCTCTCAACTCTGGAGGGATTTCTGGCCGGCTCCTGCTTCCTTTCAGCAGATCATTCAAAGTTCTGTGGGATTCGCTGCATGTCGCTCAGACAGGCGATTCGAGAGCCCTTCACGTCAGATCCTTAAACGCATCACGTCGGGGTCACCAATTTGCGGCGAATGAAGAGACGGGACGCAGCTTGATGCAAGCAAATGTCAATTTATTGTACAGAAGCACGAGGTTTTCAGAAGCTGCGCGTTTTAAACTAATTGGTTCTTGAAGCTAAGCCTTGCATACTAGGCAATCCCTGATTGGTGGTTAACTGCCAGCAATTAACAGCAAGGTGTTACCTTTCCTTGGCGCCATCCATCTCCCACTCCCCTGTGCTCTGCAAACATGCCTCATCATGTTAATTGTTGTCTAGACAAGCTCGAGCACATTCCCCTCAGCTAACCGATTGCCACGCATGGTCCTAGTTTCCAGACCGCTCCTGCATGTAACAAAGTATTATAATCCAATGTTCCATTAAATGGCCACTTAACTTCGCCCTCTAACTTATACAATGGCCACCACTGATTACAATATTTAATGAGGGTCTTTTTACTTTCTGTGCTTCCCTTCCCAACAATATCCTTCCAATGGGCGAGTATACAACCCAGAGGACTCTTTTTTAGTATCCCTCCTTGGGTGTTACCCATTTTCAATATACTCTTAAGGAATTTAAACTGACTTTTAAATTCTCTTTTCACGCCTGTCAGCCACACTCTCACTTATTCTCACTCAATTCCACTCTCACGGACGTCCATGCACTCAGAGAAAATCACACACACATCACTTCACACAAACACTATGATTCGACAAATTCAAATCGGTAGTCTATTCCAAATGCCTTATTGCCATAACCAAAATCAATACCAAAAGAAATCTAACATAGCATCGCTCCAGTTAACAACCTTTTGGCAGCTGCAAATATTTTGTGAATTACCAGAGGTCCGCTTACCCCTCTCCTGCTTCTCCTGGTTACCTCGAACTCAGTCGATCTATCCCCGAGATCGCTACCGGCCGCTCTATCAGCCAGCGAGTTTCCCAATTGCAGTCCCAAACCCTATAGGTACCCAACCCACGGGCACTATGCTGCATGCCAGACGTCTCTGCGCGATTTATCAGCAGCCCCGAATGTGCGTACGCTCAAGTCCCTTCGTTAAACATACCGTTAAATCCGCAGCTTCAAGAGGCTGTTGTCCACTCCCGCGGTGATCGGCCGGCAGCGGAGACTCCTCCAAGTAAAATGCTCGGGGCGCACCTAGGAGCATCCGCTCCGCAGTTGGTCCCGCAGCCGAGTGGAGATCCTCCTGGCTGGCTCGCCAAAACTGACGTGCGGAAAGCAGACTCCACAATCAGTAAGATTGTGAAGTAGGTATGTTTATTCAGCGCTGGGCAGCACGGGGGGTAGTCCCGCCAAAACCGTGCGCGCCTGACACGAAAACTTGCTCTGTTTTTATAAGGCATCTCATTACATATTCATAATGTGTTGCAATACGCCTATACATATGCATTACCTATCCCCGCTTCGTATTAAAATTAGTTCTGCGAGCCATTTCCGTATTTTTTTCTCGACTGAGTTTGCGCAGTGTCCCCTGGTGGTGGTCGTCAGGGGTCCTGAGGATGAAGGCAGGTGAGTCTTCCTCGTGACCTCCCACATCTGGCGCAGGCTCAGTAACGTCCTGGTTTTTGTCCAAACCGCAGAACCGGCTTTAGCTTGTTCTTGCAAGGTTGTAATTGTTCTTTTGACTTATATGGTCATAAAGCTGGACTTACAAGGTCATAAGGCTCTTTACTCCCGTATACCTTATCACAACACCCAAGCAAACCATGTAAGATCTGGCAAACAGCTAAGCAGACTATTATAATCATTAAAACTTTACCCTAAACGGCCAAGCAGACTATCATTACCCTAAACAGCTAAGCAGAGTATCATAATAATCGTTAAACTTTACTCTATCTCTTAACCCCCTTCTCTCTCAGACAGGTCGAGGAAAGGAGCACTTGTTCTTTACAGAGGATGAAGTAGCAGAAATAAATGTGTAAATAGGCATGACCATTAGGCCATTAGGGGTGTTTCTATGGGTATGTCTGCTATGCCCAGAATGGTGTAAGAACAGTAATCCGCTTTGCAAATTTGGCTGTATGACCATATCACTACGTTTAGAGGTGCAGGCATCAATAGGTGCAAGTGTTTTCACAGAATTAAGAAAACCATCTTGTCCATGCAGTCCAGCCATAAATGATGCACAGAACAACAAATGATAGAAAAAAAATGTATTTTCAGATGCATATGAGTAAATAGAGTATTCTGTGCTGTCCTGCACACGCATGTGTGTACATGTATTCGTAGCCAGTGAGTCGTGGCTCCTAAGCCTGATTTAAAATTATAATCCCCTCCCCCCCCCCCCCCCCCAAAAAAAAAATAAAATCTGAGGAATCAATCTAATCTGCTTTACTAAATAAACATGTGAAAATGCTTACCAGGGATAAACCTGAGGACTCTACATATTTCTCTCTTTTTCCTCCAACAGAATGAAATCACCTTTGAGACAATAAAGGAGTTGGAAGAGGAGCCAGTGTGTCCCATTCAGTGTTCTCTGTGTATCTGCGTGCACTGCTTCCCCTGTTTGGTTTCTGATCTAGACGGGAAGGACAGGGAGGGTGTAAGGACACTGCAACCCTCTCTCCAGAAGATTGGCTTTTGTGCTGGCTTCAGCCAGTTCTGAGCTCTTTGGGGCTTAAATCTCCCAGAATGGGTGTGATGTTGAGTTGTCTACTCCAGGGCAAATGGAGAGGAGGGGGGGCGCCTGGAGGGAGGACCACTGGCTCAGGGGACACCCTGAGCATCAGAAGTTGTTGGAACCACTGATGACTAGAGCTGTGACCAGGGGGGACCTCTCAGATTTCTCTGCATGTGGTACCCCAGTTGCTGGGACATACATTAAGCAGAGATTGTGCGGTGTGGTGGGAGGGTGACTTGGTTTGCAAAGGGGAAGCTCAGGCCAAACCCCTGCCAGGCAGGTAGAACTGCAGATCCTCCCTGTGCTTCGCGTTCACCTTGCCTATGACAACGTGCCACAGAAAAGCTGAGCACAGCCCTTTGCTGACGCCCAGCAGCTTGTGCTCCCTGCTGTGCCCCTCTGAAATGTTTTGGTTGATCGTCATTTCATGGAGAGCTCTATTGTCCCCACAGCCAGGGCTACTGCAGCAGTAGCAAACCAGGGCTTCTAGTTACTCCCCGAAGCCTGCCTTCCTCCCCCTCTGCATCTCCCCAGCTCTCACAGAGGAGGGGTTGCCAGTGGTGCCTTCTTCAGGCAGGGCACATCTGCAGCTTCCATTGAATACCCTCCTTTCCTTTGAAAGCCCTGCCTCTTTCTGGCGGGTGGGGTTTGCTCGTTTCCATGGGCGCTTTTGCAGGTGGTGGTGACATGGGAAGGAAAGGGACATACAGTGCTGGAGGTAAAGAGCCGCTGCACGTCTGTTTACACCGTGTTTGTACAGCTGAGGTGGATACAAATCGGGGGTGGCTTTGCTGGAGAACTTTGCCAGGGATATAACTGACCGCCTGTTTGGGAGTCCCAGAGCAGCACGTTCGGTAACAGGAGATCGCTGCACTGCCTGCCCTTGCCGTTGCTCTTGCGCATGCGGCAGTAAATACCTCCTCTGCACAAAACTGAGTCCGGGTAGAGTCCACAGAGACAGTTTTGGTAAGAGTCCCAGGTGCTGCAGAAAAGCAGTCTGAGGTCTCAGCTGAGCTGTACTGCTTCAGAAGGGAGATTAGCCATAGATAGGTACGTGCTTTCTTTCTCAAAGAGGGGAAGGATGGTGTGGGATAGTCCTTTGCTCGGTGGTCCTGTGGGCGTGTGCACTGGAGAGGAGCCATCACAGGCCACCTCTTCCTGAGCAAGCCACCACTGTGGGAGGCACTGAGATGCTCAGCAGAGGCAGTTTAGGAGCGACAGGGGTGGTCTGTCCTGCTGCTTGGAGGTAATCCCCTCCATACAACCCTGAGATGCAACGTACCCAGCTAGAAGGAATCCCAGTAGAGGTGAACAAAAAGATGAACACGTGCAGGTATTGCTCCCCAGCAACATGCGAAAAAATTCATCAGCAGTACATATCCTGGCATGTATCCGTTCATATGGAAGGTGAATATTTATGGGTTTTAGTGTAAGTCAAAAGTTGTTGGACAGTCTGTTTTGCCTTGGAACGAAACCATACAACTAAATTTCGCGAAGCAACCCGTGTTTCAAATCTGTGGACAAGGTGAAATGCCATGTGCATGAGAGCGTTTCTCATCAGCGCGGATCTTTGCTGTCTCTAAAGCAGTGCAGGCTGGGGCTGTGGGTGCTACTGGAGATACGCAGCCCGCCTGCACTGCAGGAAGGTCATTCTGGTCTGACTGTCAGATGGAGCTGTATGTTGTACAATATTGTACGTGTTGTGCCAAGCTTTCTGCAGGTAAAGAAAGAAGCAGTCATGTGTTTGACAACAGCAATCATAGGTGATGCTGTGAAGAAATTCAGGGAAAATCTGCGGCGCGTGGGATTTTGACTACAACCAAGCTGTAGTTCTGACTTGTCTTGGTCACTTTAATTAGTAATGTGTCATTAATTTAAAAATAACCGGTGCAGTTAAAGAGCATGGGTGTTGGTCAGAAATGCCTGGTTTCTCATGTGTAAATTCAGCAAGTCAGACGCACTGATGCAAGTGCCTGGATGAATCGGTAAAACAGGGCTGGGCTAGCCAGGGTTGGCACGGGCAGCGTGTGCAACATGTAGTTGTTTAGGCAATAGCTCTAATTCAGAGTTATGATGGAGGTGCTGAATGTGCTTGGTTTTGAAAGCACGCAGTGTTCGTTAGCTTCAATGGAAACTGCAGGATCCTGCTGTCCAAATCAATGAAACTGTGAGATACAATCCACTGTTCAGGAAAGGCAGAATATGTTTTTAAGGAAGTCTCTGTTGGTAGGTAAAACCGCTGCTGAAGCGATAGCAGCGATGGAGCGTGTGTAAAAGAGCCTAGGGAGACCTGCAGCCTTCTGGAGCCAGGCAGAGTATTTCCTGTTCACTTTAGCTATTGGTCACGAAGGGAAGATGCTTCCTACAAATTAGGGTTTGTTCTAATGGAAATAGGTGACTTGTGAATAAATAGGGCAGTGCAGAGTTGTCTTTTTTCCCCATTTTTGGAAAACAGAATGCATTATTGTTCCAGTTTAACAATAGGTTAAATGGTTCCAGTGCAAGTAGTTCTCTCTTCATTGCCATAAAAAGAAATCCATAGAACTCTATCGGTTCTGATTCTGAATCAAAGAATGAAAATAGCTTCTAAACAGGGTCCTGACTAATAATTCATGTGCTGTGATATCTGCGTGGTGTGTCTTCATTGCCTTTCACTAAAATTCCTCTTTCCTGTGAAACCAGTTGTGTTTGTGGGTTTGGGATCTTTTTTTCTTTCCTCCCCTTGTTCGCAGTTCCACTTGATTTTTTTCTGGTGGTGTTACAACGAACATTGTGCAGTCCTCCTAACGCTTTGTCCATCAGTACTATTTTCACTTTTTTCTTGTTCATGTTTTAAGAGACACTATTGTTTTCTTTCTAAGGGCTGTATTTTTGTTATGTCTTGCATCATGAGTGAATTCAAAGTACTTTCAATGGCATAATACACTTTGTAGTGTAGTTTTGTGAAAATGCTTCTCTATGAATTAAAAAAAAGATCATTTTATATTATTTCAGGGGTAAACCCTGAATTAATCAATCTTGGATGTGGTGTTTCTGTCTTCTAGAAATACGTGAAGCTTAACTTTGTTTTTATAGGTTGAGAAGAAAAAAGCAAACAAAGATGTTCAAAAGTGCAGGCCGTGGCAAAACAGGAATGTGTGGATAAATTAAATAACATCACTAATCGGCAAATGAAACAAAAGATTACTGTAAGGAAGAATGACTGTTTGAAAATGGAGAATGAAAACACGATAGAAGAAAAAGACAAAAAGAGTTTTTCATCTGGGGAGAGCTCAAAATTGATTAAAATGCCAATGAAAGGGTAAGCTAAGGAAATAATCTCTAGCTCTTATTTGTAGTACTATGTAAGTGTCTTAGGTTTTCTGATACTGTGGTAGTTGAAGTAGTTTCCTCAGTGGTGAAAGCCATAGTGAGTAGTCCACTGCTTCTCAAAAAATGAAGAAAAATTCTTTTTAGACAAAATGAAGCGCACGATGGAGGTTCAAATTTATTGCCTGCTCTAAAAAAAGAAAAGGGGAAAACAAAAGAAAACGCCCACCTAAATTCCTGTGATTTCCATGTCAACACTGAGGTAAAATGCATCTTCAAAACCAGAACTGAAGACTGGAAAAAGCAGTTATTTTTGTAGGAAATGGCCACCTAGAAAAGAAAAGTAGGAACTTGGGGTTTGCTACTACTCCCTTTTCTAGGTGATTTTAGTGATCTCCGTGCAGTTGGTGTTTTCCTTTTCATTAAGTTAATGTGCCCTTCGTCAGGAGAGGGGAAAAGATGATATTACCAAACCAATCTCAAAAGTCTAAAGAAGGCACACGTATTTTTATGCAGACCTAAGCAAGAGCTTTTTCTGTCTGTCCTTCAAAGGAATCTCTGCTCTAGATGCTTTCTGTAACGTGGCTATTGGATATAGTCCAGCTTAACCTGGATCCAGCTCAGATTCCACGTGTCCCCCTCACTCTAGGGGAAGGGTTTTAAATACTTGGGCATATTCCACGATCTTTACAGTCAAGTCTGTGATTTTATCATAGCTATTTTTTGTCTCGGTTGTTTCTGGACATCATCTTAAGTATGTCTGTTTCACAGAAATATTTTTTTATAAACCTACTCACTTGGTGGTTTTTTTTCTTTCTTTCTGTGTAATGCAGTAAAATTGCCCTGAATGCCAAAGGTGCAAAGGAAAGTAAAAGACAGCCTTCAAAGCAGAAGGCTCATCAGCAGATGAGCTCTTCCAGTGGCAATCATGGTCAAGTACCAGATGATAGCACTTCCAGTGAAACATCTGAGGATGAAGGAAGGTATGCATATAAGGAATGTTGAAAATAAAACTCACTTAATGATAAAAATTGGCCTGAGAGCTAGAGGCAAGTTTGGGTTTTTGTTGTGTGTTTAAGGTTTTTTGTAAACCTGATGCATATGAAGATTCTTGTTCTTTCGTGTGACCACCTGATGTTCTTTCTTGTTCTTTCTTGTTCTTTCCTGTGACTACCTGATGCGCTTTGTGTTGACAAACACTTCACTTCTGTTTAGAGTGCTTTTGAACATGCTGGCCAAGTCAACAATAAGGTCACGTGCACAAATTCTGATTAATTACATGAGTGTGTGTGCACAGGCATAGAAGTATTTCATGTGTTTAAAAAGGGTGAGGTATCTCACGTTTTTTCACTGCAGGTATCTCAGGATTTTTTGCCCTGCTCCCCGCTCCACCTTTTCTCTTGCAGCTGTGTACCCTCCTGACTTCTTGCCCACCCTGAACTTACTTGTGTGGGTTGTGGCAAAGTGAGAAAGAGAAGTTGTTGACACTGTTCAGCCCTAGCTAAAAATCTGGTGTGTTATCAACACTGTTTTGGTCAGAAATCTAACACACAGCCCTGTGTGGGCTGCTGTGAAGAAAATAAACTGCGTCCCAGCCAGACCCAGGACACCAGAGAATCCAAAATTACAGTTCTTTGACCTGTAGGAGAAGGATTCTCGGTACTGAAGAGAGCTAAACCCCTGGTATTAAACAGGGAATGCACGTAAGCGTATAGCTACATCTCTGTAGCTGTAAGATTTCTGTCACTTTGCGTGAAGTTTAGGGAACAGTTATTTCAACTATTTGCTTAATATCTTGCGGAAAAATTAGCCTTCCAGTAGACATTAATAGCACACAATAATTGTTTCAGTCTTGAACTATATCTAGCAAAGTTACTATACCAGATTTTAGTTTAATTCAGTTCTGCAATTAAGTTTTCAAAGCAACTGTAGGTATTATTCATAATGCAAAGTAAGCATTCCAGTACTGAAATACATTTCTTGTTTTCTAGACCTGCAGCAACAACCAGAAGTGAAAGGAACAAGGTACTGTAAAACTAGTTTCTTGATAAACAGTCTCTATCAGCTTTTAATCACTTAGGTGGGAGCAGTGTTTATGTAGTGATCAACCAGATGTACAAATTGCTGCTGGTATGCAGCTTGATTGTATTTGAGACAAATCTGTGGGCTGTGAAGGAGAGAATGAATCATTCATGCATTTGTAATGGTCTGTAATACTAGACAGTGGAATTACAGAAAGTACTGTATTTTTTGTAGGTCAGCATACCAGTGGAAGTAACTGATGACCCTGGTTTAACTCACTCATCTGACCCAACCTCAGAGCATGTCCGGTTACAAGCTTCAACCTACAAGGAGACTATGCTGCTGTTGGAAGAGCTTAGTGTGGTTCATATGGGTATGTTTTCAAGTCTCTGCCTTCAGCTGTTACAAGTTCCCCTTAAAACATGATTTCTTTGTATGCACTCCTAAGTATTTTAATTTCATATTTTGATATAGTATCCCTTTGTGACTAGAGATCCTCCTCAAAAGCTGTGAAACTGTCACCTAACCTGAGATGTTGCCTGCATTACCAGCCGATGTGCCTTACATTATCATTGGTTCTCTGTCTAGTCAGAGCTGGAGAAGCAGTTTCTTGCAAAGTACAGTTCAGCTCCTTCTAATGCGGTCATCAAAAGTCAGCAAGAGCTTTTTCTTCTTTATATCCCCCTGATGTGGTTTAAGCCCAGCCACACCTAAACACCTAAGCACCACACAGCCACTCACTTGTTCCACCCCAGTGGGGTGGGGGAGAGCATCGGAAAGGGAAAAGTGAGAAAACTCATGGGTCGGCATGAAAACAGTTTAATAGCAAAAGCCACGCACGCAAGCAAAGCAAAGCAAGGAATTCATCCAGCACGTCCCATGGGCAGGCGGGTGTTCAGCCATCTCCAGGACAGCAGGGCTCCGTCACGCATAACAAATACTTGGGAAGACAAAGTGCCATCACTCTGGATGTCCCTCCCTTCCTTCGTCCTCCCCCAGCTTTATACGCTGAGCATGATGCCGCGTGGCATGGCACATCCCTTGGGTCAGCTGGGGTCAGCTGTCCCAGCTGTGTCCCGGCCCGGCTCCTTGCGTACCCCCAGCCTGCTGGCTGGTGGGGTGGGGTGAGGAGCAGAAAAGGCCTTGGCTCTGTGTGAGCGCTGCTGGGCCATAAGGAACACATCCCCGTGCTACCAACCCTGTTTGCGGCACAGCTGTAAAACATGGCCCCGTACCAGCGACTGTGAAGAAAATTAACACTATCCCAGCCACAACCAGCACACCCCTCAACAGCTAATGACAAAGAGTACAGCAAAATAATGGCTTTGCTTAAAAATAGTAAGTACATATATATAACAAATTTCAACTGTCATAAGATGCTTGCATATATGCACAAGGCATTATATAAACATAAGCATCACTTACTAGGGCTCTTGAACTATGCTAAAATTTCATTAGGCAAGTGTTAACCTTGGCCGAAGGCCAAACTCCCCGCCCAGTGCTGCCACTGCCCCTCCTTGACGAAACGGGGTGAAAAAGCTTGTGGGTCAGTGTGAAGGCAGGGCTGTCACTTCCCAGTGACTGTCACTGGCAAAACAGACTCCACCGATTAAAATACATTTGGATAGTGAGAAACAAAGACCCAAAACCTGAGAAGGACACGTCGGCACCCCCCCTGCTCAAGCTCTGCTGCGCTCCTTCCCTGCCACCTCCCCAGGCAGCACGGGGAGGCTGCGGTCTGCAGTCGGGACGTAGCAGTTTCTCTCTGCTGCTCCTTCCTCGTCCCTTTTCCCTGCTCCAGTGTGAGTCCTCCCCCAGGCTGCAGTCCTTTGGGGAAAATGTCCTCCAGCCTGGGCCCTCCATGGGTCGCAGGTCCTTCGGGAAGGATCCGCCTGCTCTGGCACAGGGTCCTGCGCAGCACTGCGCTGTGGGTATCTGCTCCAGCATGGTTCTCTCAGGGGCTGCAGGGGAATCTCTGCTCTGGCACCTGGAGCAGCACCTCTCCCTCCTCCTTCGCTGACCTGGGTGTTCGTTTGCGGGGCTGGTTTTCACATGCTTTTCCCCTTCTCTGCCCGTGTGGTGGTTTCGCCCTTTCCTACGTTTGTTTTTCCTGAGGAGCTGCCAGCACGGCTGAGAGGCTCAGCTGTGCCCTGCGGTGGGTCCATCGAAACCGTCCATGTGCAGCACGGGACGACCCCTGGCTCCTTCTCACAGGGACCTTCCCACTACCGAGACCTGCCACCTGCACCTAATGCAGCAAAGCATTGAACAGCTTATACATTGGGCAGTATTTGTGCAGCTTTGTGTCTTTTCTGTCTCAAAACAGGTTCTGCTACTTTGTTGAAAATGCAAAACATACTTCTTGAATATGAACAGAGACTAGAACGTGGGACAAATCGGTATACAGCTCTCTCACTCGAAGTAAGGGAATTGGGAGGTGAAAAGAGGGAGTCACGGTTCAGAGTGGAGAAGACTCAAGATTTGAAATCCGTATTGGCTCACCAAGAAGCAGAATGCAAAAGGGATATCCAAAGCCTTAAGTATGTAAATTGTGGTCTGATAATGTATTATCTTGTCAGTGGTTTTATTCCGAAAGACACTGATGGTGCAGGCAACAGGATGAGAAGTTTCCAGTCTTTGGGTTTGGGTTTTTTGAATCCCGTGGGCCAGTTATGCTATGAAGTAGATAATGTGAGAGGGGAAAAACGTCCAGATACCAGCTCCATGTACAGTCTTCTGGATGTTGTTCTAACTTTGTTTTCTAGCAAGAAAAAAGCAAGAGAGTGTGTATGGGGAAATCAGATTTATAAGAGAGATTTGAGAGATGGTTGGGTGGTGGTTTTTTTTTTTCATTTTGTCCTTGCAGCTTCAGTTGGCCTATAATACTAGTATTTCTGGTAACTCCACCCAGTGCAAGTCAAACCAGAGCTTAGAGCATTTGTTTGCTTACCTGTTTGTTTGTTGGAAAGGTCAAGTTTGGGATTGCCCCTTTCCCCACACTCCTGAGCTAGACCCGGAGGCGTGAGGTTTCTCATCGCTGTTGACATCACGTCAGACAGGGGTGGCCAGCAGGCACCGTAGGCAGTTCAGCAAGGACAACTGCAGAGCCCTGGCCTGGGAGGGGAGATCTCCTTGTGGTGATCCCCGGTGGGATGGCGTGGCTGGGGAGCGGCCCAGGCAGAGAGCGAGCTCAGCAGGAGCCACCGTGAGCTGGCAGCTGGGGCGGCCCGCAGCGGCCTGGGCTGTATGGAGGGCAGCAGTGCCAGGGCCCTGGGGGCAGTGAGTGCCCACCCCTCCGCAGGGCTTGCTGAGCTGTGTCTCGAGCCCGGGGCCCGGTGTTTGGCCGCCCAGCCCAGGAGATCTTGCCCAGTCCGTGTGAGGTCGGCAGGGAGATGCCGGGCTGGCCCGGGGGCAGGAGCACCAGCCCTGTGAGGGGAGGCTGCGGGAGCTGGGCCTGGGGGAGTTGGGCCTCCCAGCGCGGGGGAGGGGGGTACGAGGAAGACGAGGCCGGTCCCAGCTTGGCCTGGGTTTGACTTCAGCAGGTGTTCAAAATCCTCAAACATCTGTCAAGTATAAAGAAGTAGTATTTTCATTCTAAGTGAATTCTCCAAGCAGCGTTAAATTTATACTTTCAAAAGTTACACTTTTTGCGAAATTACACTAGAAACTACATGTAAAGCTTTCTCCTTGCAATATACGCCATTCAAATACAAATGTTTCTGTCAGTCTTTCAAGTAATTTTAGTGGTGGTTGATTCTTGTCTTGCAGAATTTCTAAAGCAGGCTTTCAATTGGCAGTTCTTTCCTTACGTTGACACTTGATTTTTTTTTTTCTTGTTCGCTGTTGTGAGTATATGGGAAAAAATAGTCAAAATAATGACCAAATACAAAGCTGCTTTCTTGTTTGGGTACCGTGGGCACACCATGGACCGTTTTTTACCATGTCGGTGCTCATTGCTGATTGTTTCAGTTGGTAAAGAAGCTGACCTTCCATAAGGCTTTCCTTGTAAGTCAGCTTCAAAATGAAATTGCTGTAGTTTCTCCCAGAGGTAGATCCACTGAGGTTTTAAACCTGTTTTTAATCGTATTCAGCTTAAACCCCATGCATTTCTGAATCTGGTCTTGAACACTGACATCCTTCTTGAGTAAACAGAAACTGCTTGTTCTGTCTGTGGTCAGCAGTTGTTTTAGACTTACAGAAGGCTTGCTGAAAAATTGTCGGGTCTGCCATAGGTAAGTGGCGTGCTGATTCACCAGTATTACTTCTGGTCACCGAATCCGTAATATGTAGGCAATGCTCAGTATACTAAGAAAATGTATACTAACCATAGTAAAAGTTTACGATACTTTGATCTGATGAGACAACAAACTCCTTTTTCAACAAAATGGCTGTAATATGAAGATGGTTTTTTTTTTAATTTTATTATTATAGTGTGCACACTGGTGTGTGTTTCCCTATACAAACTTACAAATAACGGATAAATCACTCAAATTTTTTTTTTTCTCTATCTTGTACAACTGATACCATGCACAACGGAATGAAGTTAGAATTCTTTAAAAAGTTGAAAAGTACAGTAAAAATATGAACTCTGAAAACATTTAACATTTTTTATGGTTTGAGTTGTCTCTGCAAGTTCATCATGTGGAATATCTACTTTTATATCAGTGCTTTTGTTTCTCAACTACTCCGTTAAATCCCAGATGTTCTTTGAAACAAGAAGAAAAGAGGCTCAGAGTAGAAGTGCTGTGTGAGAAAATGAGAGAAGACCTCCGAAGGAAAGAAGATCAATATTGTAAAGAGATGGAGGAGAAACAGAAACTTGAGTTACACTCTAGGAATTTAGAAATGGAGTTAAGAACACTGAGAAAGCTCTTGAAACAGGTGTCTTATTTTCTGCTTCTTTTCAATTGTATTGGAATATGCCTAGAGAAGGAGGCGCTTTGTTCATGGAAGAGGCGTTGGATAACAATTGTCATCTTTTGAGAACAGTAGAGTACAGTTGGTTCACTATTGGGCTGTTCCTTTTTTTTTTTTTTTGCTTTGCAGTTTATTATTCCTTTTTTCCTTTTTCAAAATTTAGGTTTCATTTGTATTTCAGGCAAAGCCTTACCTTTTTTTGAATTACTACAAAACATCCTGTATTTCGCCTTCTTAAATTTTCATAAGAAAATTTAAATTTATTTATTTATAGGTGGATTATCATAATGGTGGGGAATCAAAAATGTTTTCAAGTATGCAAGGGAGAATGGGAAGATGTATTGCTAGCTCTGTTTTTTCTTCAGATGCAAGCAGTTTTATTGTATTACTGTAGGTTGAAGAGGAACGTGATGAAACACAGAGACAGCTCTCTCAGGAAAAGAGGGCCAGAGCCCTTCAAGAAGGAATTTTGAACAACCACCTTGGGAGACAAATGGAACTAGAAGAAGAGACAAGAAGATCTATAGGAAAAAATCAGAGGTAAGCAGATTTTTTTTCTAATAAATTAAATTTCACCATGTTTGTTTTAAAGTCATAATAAATCTTATATAACTTTTTCTGTTTCTTGATGGTTTATTTACTGTTTACCGGTGTAACTTATCTGGGTAAATACCTTTCTTGTTTTCTCTTATGTCTAAAAGTTCTGGAAAGCAGCATCACTCCTGTATGTACCTGAATTACTTGTGCAAGTAGGAAACTAATAGAAGACACTGTTTACACCGTTTCTTAACCTATCTGTTATTTTCCATTTCATAGACATTTTGTCATCACTTTTTAGGCTTTCTAGCAGTGAAACACCTAGCTACCTATGTCAAGGTTGACCAGGAAGAAAGTTGTTTGACAGTGTTTGTGTTTCCATTGCTTTTTTTTTTTTTTTTTTAAATTAGTTATTCCCTTATTGAACTTACTTCAAGTATGCCTTTCTTTTCCACCTCCACATAACTAAAATTTTATGATCGAATATCAGCAATGAATTCAACTCTCTGTAAGAGTTAGAGTAACTGGAGGAGAAAAAGCAATCATAAGCACTGTATTAAAAAAGATCTTGAAAAGAATTTACTGAATTTCCTAAAGAATGTGCAGTGCCTGGAAGCCTTTTTGTTCTTGGCTGTGCTGCCCAATAAATGTAGGGTGAATGTGTTTAAGTGGAAAAAAGTTATACATACAATAAAGAGGAAATATACAGGACTATTGCATTCCGGGGGTGATTGAGTTTTATAGCTAACTTCCAGTAACACAAAAGGATAAGTGTTCAGAAGACATTTGAGAAGGAAAATACCCTTTCTAGCCTTGTTTTTACCAGATCTGTAGCACAACTAATTCAACCTTAAAGGCAGTATTATAAAGGCATGCACATACAAGAAAGCACTGTCATTTTAAAAGCTTTGGTTGCTGGTTTAAGGGGGGAAAAAAACGTAACTGTATATTTGGGATGTTCATTTAGGTTTTAAGGATATGTTGCACTTCCGTTGTGTACGTACATTGTACATGTGCATGGGTTCACAGAGTAGCTTATTGCCTGAAACTTCATCTTTGAAGTCATGCTTTAGTACTAGAAATGTTAAAATGCAGTTTATTGCTGCAGGTTTTTTGTAGATTCATTTCCCAATTGGCTCTTTATTCATGTTCCCTGTCCTTCAGGAATCCAGCACTGACAGAGAACAGGATCTGTTGTACAAGAATCAGTTACTACAAGATGAGATTGCTATGCTAAGGCTAGAACTCACTCAAGTAAGACTTAGGCACCAGGAGGAAGAAGGAAAATATTTAAAGGAAAATGAGACCTTGAAAGAAAAAAATGAAGCTCTCAAAAAGGAACGTAAACTGAACAAGGAAGCATTAAGACAAATGTTTTTTCAGTTCAACACGGAGCTGGACTTACTAAAGACAGAATCTGCAGTGCTGACTTCCAAACTTGAGCAGACAAACAAAAGCAAAGACAGACTAGAGACAGAAATTGAATCATTTCGTTCCTCCCTGAACGCTGCAGTTCAAGAACTTGAACTTCATTTGTCATCAAAAAGCAATGCTGAACGAAGATTTCACAGAGAACGTGATGAATGCCTTTGCTTGCAAGTCGAGCTCCATCGTGACCTCTCTGGTGTGCAAGAAACCAACAAGAGCTTGTCTCTGCAGCTGTGTAAAGCTAAAAGCAAAGCTAATAGGCTAGAAAATGAGCTTCACCAGTTGAAGCAAATGCTCAGAGAAAAAGCTTTGCTTTTAGAAATGGCAAAAAAGAATTAAGTCAAGGCCAGTGTCGGGCAAAGGAATGTGATCATGCTCGACAACTTGAGAAAGATCCAGTAAGCAAACCTGTAATAAAACAGGAGTCCTTGCAGGAGCGATTGGCCCAGCTCCAGGGTGAAAACCTTTTTACTCCATCAGCAATGGGAAGAGATGCAGAACAAGAGGATCATGAAAGAAAAAATGGTGGATTATGTGCAGCACTGTTTTAATGACATTTTCAGCAAACTTAGAGCTGATAGGGAAAAGCAAGTTTATCTAATAGAAGAGCGAAACAAGGATTTAAATGCCAAGTGTACTGATTTAAGGGAACAAGTCTTTAAATATGAGACTGACGTAGTAGAAAGACAGGTAAAGTATATGCGTAGAAAGAACAATTTAAAGTTTGTCCATTCTTGAAATTAGTTTGTTCCTACAAAGTATCCGGTGTAAGTTATATGCATGGGACCAAAGAATACTGATTTGTTCTGGTTTGTTATGTTTCTCTCGGAATTGCGGAAAGTTTTGGCAACGGGGATATTAGTCCTCAGATCTAAGCAGAGAACAGAAAAAAGGTATCCAAGTCTAAGCTTTGATCAAGAAAGGTGATTCTTCTCTAGAACTTTTTTCATCTATTTTCCTTAGTCCATGTTATGCCCTATAGAATAGTCTTAAGTATTTGATGATTTTGATGTAAGTATTGCACTGATGACATGAATGAGAGTGGTATAAAAGGAGGAACCATCCAATACACGAGGGCTGAGAAATGAAGGTACAGAGAAGTGAAGTGGTTGGGGATAGATTTATATGAAGCTTCTATAGAGGGGAAAAAATAGGTTCTCTGTAAGCTGCTATCAAGATTGAAGAGTATTAGTAATGTCCAGCTGTTGATTTCTGTATGTGTTTTGAGGGTTCTGAGGGGCCTGCCTGTTCCTCAAAGTTCATGTCAGACGGTGACCTTAAGCTTTCTCTTTTATGATGTGTAGCCACACTCCAGCAGTACTGTCAATCATGGTAAACTGTGACTTGCTTTGTATTCTTACTACCAAAATAATGGGTTCCTTTTGAAGATCATGTGAGAGAGTGTGTGTGTGTATATGGATATAGCTATATATATATATATATATATGAGCTATCCAGATTTTTGTAAACCTAATCTATCAGTACTTCTAAAACGAGCTCAGTAAGAAGACTACAAGAGGATGTGATTCAACATACCCTTAAAGTGTATCTCAAAGGAGCTTTCAGATATTTGTATTCATTTAATTGTATTTGTATAGTGAAGAAACAGAAGAAAGAACAATCTAACACAAAGTCCTGCCTTCAGTCACCAGAGTAATATTTGCAGTCAAACTATGGCTCTTAGATCACAACAGATTTCTTTGGGTTTTGTTAGGAAAAAAATACCTAATGGCAGTGTGTTCCTGTGTATTGTTCAAGGAAGAACAATACCTGAGCCTTTTTTATGTGTTAGGAAACAGAAATCCTCGTGAACAGCTGCTGATAGTTGAAGGTGCTCAGCTGAGAAAGATGACAAGAGATCATCATCCATGCAGATGCCTGCTGCTGGCAGGCAAAATTGCATACTTTTGGGTTCAATCTAGACAGGTCTAATTGTATAATAAAATAAGTTAAAGGCGTATTTCATGTTCTTAGAACTTTCTTCATGCTCATTTAACTGTTTCGTTAGGGCATGTTTGGACAACTGCAGCAGGAGCTTGCTGATGCACCTAAAAAGCAATCTATGCCAGAAGCTTCACTTGAAGTTACTACACGCTACCACAGTGACCTGGAGAGAGACAAGCTGCGCTTGCAAAAGGAGTTGGAAAGAAAGTTGAAAACTAAGGTACTTAATGTCTGTAACTATATGAATAAATCTGAGTGTAGCTGTTGAAAGTAGGAGCGAATGTTGTCCTTTTGCACCACCTTTTGCAGTGTTCTTACGAAAACTGAAGTATAGAGGGAACCAGAGGAGCTTTGCAGGAAAGCTGTAGGGTGATTTTGTGTGTGTGTGTGCATGTCATCTTATCCCCCAAAGTTGTAACCTCATCCTGTCGCTTCTAGAGTATTCCTTCTTCCCACCAGCTCCAGCTGCTGTTCTTGGTTATGGTTCCTAAGGTGTGTTTTACACTCCACATCAACCTTGGCCATAGGTCTTGGATGGGTGGAGGAGAGCTTAGGCCTGTTTCTGTGTGAGTTACTGCATTCTCCTGCGCTCTTGTCTTTTCCGGCCACCTTACTTTTTCTTCTGCCACTGTTGCTTTCACAGACGCAGAAGCAGAACATGCTGGCTCTGACATCCAAGGACTTGCACAGCACGTGGGAGGAGCACTTGAAGTCAAGATCCCACCTTGAAGAGCGCGTTGCTCAGCCGGACGAGGAGAAGGCTGAACTGTTGCAACAGGTGAGCCCAGAAAATTCTCCGGGCACCGAGGCAATACCCAGGAGAACCACATGCACCTTCTGGTCAGGTTCTTACATATCATTGCTTTCTGTTATCCCTGCCATTCAGTCTGCGAGTACCTTATCGTTTGGGGGTCACGGAGGAAGCAAATAAAAGCTAGATGGGTATCTTTGTGTAAGCTCTGGAGTGGCTCTGTTGGGAAGAGTTCCCAGTTTGGTTTGCTATCAGTTGAGCACATTGAGCAAGGCCACAGTTCCCAGTTCTTCCTTGGATTTTGTGTGGTCATCTTCTGACCCCTTGGTTTCTAGGCAGGTTTAAAATGCTTGATGTTTCCAGTGCGTGTATGGAGGAGCTGCTGTATGTTTTCAGCGTAGCGGGAGCTTAAAAGCCTTGCAGAAAAACATACTGAAGGAATGCTGGGTAAATGAACGAGTGCTTGGGAAACAAGCAGCGCCTGCCAGTTGCCAAGGGGCGGCCTTCCCCTTTTCTCCTTTTCTGTAGAGGGAAAATGGAAGTACAAAGTCAAAACAGCTGCCAGCTCTCCTCTGGTGTGGCTGAGAAAACACCAAGAGGAGGAAAACCAGCATGTGGCTAAGTAAATGCCCACACAGAAGAGGTGGAGGTAATGGCCGAGGGGAATAAAATGTTGAAGAACTCCAAAAGATCAGATTCCTCCACAAGCCCCTGCCTGCTGGTTGGTGGAAGATCCCATGAAAGCTTTGGATGGATCGATGTTCTCCCATGAAGTGCATACCTACGTAATCCCTACTGTGAGCAGAGGCACTGCCAAAAGTGTTCCCCAGCATCTTTTCCACCTTTTTGTCTAGAAGAGGATGGCCTTTGCTTCAGGCGAGGGCATCTGTTTCTGTAGTTACATATTGGTCTGTTTGATGTGAAACCTGAAGGGATGGATGGAATAGCCTCGGGAATTCCGTCCCATGGCATTCTGTGGAACGTGGCTAACGGATAGAGACGTCCGGCAGCTTCTCTGTGGAGAGCGCTAGATGCACAGACTGTACGTAGGTATTTTTCCTGTGCTCTGTGTGCGTGATACATCTTTCTTTTCTCTTTTGAAAGTGTGAGAGAAAGAAAGGAAGTGAAGAAGCTGGTAGAGTTGAAACGCCCAGTTGAACTACGTCTGGCCCAAGAAATGAAAAGAAACCTCGATCTGCAGAAAGGTGTAAGAGGTACGGCTTTTTAGCGTGGTGAAGAGGTATCCCTGCGTAGGAGTCATGTTTTATTAAACTTTAGTGTAAAAATAGGTGTACCTAACTGTGAGCAGATGCCAGCCTCGTGTTAGTTCTTGCAAGGTACTCCTGTACACCAGCCCCTAGTTTTCAATAGCTGCCAAAACAACTGCAGATGCAGGTTGCCCTGCAGTTCTCCTGGGAAAAAGGGAGTCTTTCATTCCTCTTTTCAGGTGAAATCTGGACTCTCCAAGTGTATGTGGCACAGGAATACTGTTTTTTCCTGGTAATTCCTGGTGTGTCAAGTACATTAAAGATAAAGCAAGCTGTGTCTGTGCTGTTTACATGAGAGTATGTGAAAAAGTCCAGTTTTGTTTCTTTTTGCTTCATTGTTTTCATGACTAGTTTGCTGTGCAGGTTGAAGAGGCTGCTGAGCAGAGCTACGAAGGAGCTAAGGGTGTATGAGGCGAGAGGGGGACTGTCCCAGCTTAATTTGCAGGGAGAAGCGAAGAACAGGTATTCTGAAATGGTCAATGAAATTGGCAGATTAAGAGCAAAGGTGAGCTTTATTTTGTTTGGGTTATTGTGGTGGTTTTTCTTTTGTAACCTTTGTTCTTTCTTTATACTTCTTTTCATGTTGTTGATTTTGACTACTTTTTTCTTGGCTGTATTTCTGAAATTATTTGGCTGCTTTTTGATGTTCCTTCTATGGTCACAGTAGTAGGCGACTGTAATACTGATGTAGCTCTTAGGGGTAAAGATGGAAGTGTTACGTACACAGCAGTATCTGCGAGGGCGCATCAGGGGTAGGCTGTCCTGCAGAGGAAGGGCAAAGCAAGAGCCACAGCAAGGCTGGCAGGGTCTGTGACCACACAGGCCAGGGATCAGCCCCACAGGCCCTCACCAAGAAGAGCAGAAGAGTTCTGGGGACAGTTCTGGGGACAGTAAGCAGAGTCCTCCAAGAGTGCAGATCACCAGGCCGGTCCATAGGGATGGGCAGGTCTGCAGTCCTACTGGGACGTCACGTCCATGGGTGAGGGCCAGGGCTGAGAGCAGTGAAGGCCCAGCACAGGCCTGGCTGCAGCTTGAGGCCGTGGCAGCATCGTCGGGCTCCGACGGATGCATTCCCTCTCGGAAGAGAGGGGAGTAACGCCACCGTCACTCGGAACAACTCTGTGCAGTTGGCCTTGCCCAAGGTCACCCCCTGAAGCCTGTCTCGGGCACGAGTTGAGCAGGAGGCAGGTGGGGGTTTGCTTTTCGGAATGGTGTCTTTGCTTCCCAGGGCACGATGCAGTGTGAGGTGATGCGGAAAAAACCCTGTAACTTGTTGCTTACTAGTAGCTGACTCAGTCCGTCTTTCCCTTGTCATGGAGACCCAGAAACGCTTTTGAGGTTGCTCTGGCTGTTTGGTAGCATGGAACCTTTTAGCTGCTTCTCCGCTCATTACTGAGATAGCTGTGTTTCAAAGTTATGCTCCTTTTTAGAAGATATTATTGTAGAACGAGTCAACTGCCTTGAGAGTGGCTCATTTTTAGTTCACAGGTTAGCAGCATATTTGTGTTCCTGTTGGAAGAGTTATTTTGAATGACAGGGAATGGAATTACGTTTGGGCAATTTTAAATAAGTGTAAAGTTTCTACGTATTTTAGAGACTTTCAAGTGTTGACTCTGGTGGTTTCCCCCTCTTTTTAAAAAATAAAAGATGGTGGGATATCATGTTTTATGGTTAATAGGTATAGATGATGGATGTTTCTGGAGGGGGAAAGAAGGGGATAGAGCTGTAGTTGACCATTGGAACCCATGGGAAGTCTGATATTTCCTGGAAATCTTTTGAAAACAAACTGTAGCTTTGACCTAAAGAGACTGTCTTCTGCCACCAGTGCTGCAAAAGCGGTGTTCTGAACCACTATTTCCAGATCTGTTAGCGTAATGGAAGGAAAGGGTATCCGTTTCTTGTCTTGTCAGTTCTGTGACGAAGCTTTGACCGTGTGACAGCATGTGACAGTTCCTCTGAAGCATGATACATGGGTTTTTTTCTGATGAAACCAGAATGTGGCTGTGATGTAACTGGGTATGGGTGTGTTTGATTTCCTATGATCGTATGAACATCTCGCAGAAGAATAGCCCTAGTGCTTTTCAGCCTAGCCCTGCGGGTGTAATGCCGCTGGTTTGGTACCTCTTGGTCTGTGACCCACTGCAGAACTGAGGAAGGATGGGAACCTGAGGAATGCTGTCAGAAATGATGTGAAAGCTGTTCTTGTTTTAAAAGAAGAGCCTGGTTTCGCTTTTGTTTTAACACTGAATCAGCAGATGGTAAATAAATAGTCTTGATGGCCAACTCCTGTACCAATTTTCACAGATTTGACTAATTTTAGATCTCTCTGAGTTCCCTGTTTTTTTCCCCTTTCCTGTCTACAGGTCGATGAACTTTCCCAGCAGCTGGAGATAGTCTAAAAAAGGCATGCAGCTAGAAGCACAAAATCATGATTTGCGAGAGTTGTCCACCATGCATGGGAGCCATGAAAAACTGGAAAAGAGCAAAAGCCAGCTGAAAGAAGAGGTGGCTAATCTCAAACACCATATGGAGACTAACATGGTGGATCGCAGCCAAATAGAACAATACAAAAGAGAGGTGGAAGAGTGAGCTGAACAAGAAATAAGACAAAAACTGCAAGAAGTCAATCTGATTTTGCAGGTAAGTTAATTTCTTATGTGTGTCTGTTACAGACTTCTGTTTTGGTTGTCATTTTATAGGGGCGGGGGGTGGTGCCTGATTCCATGTGTTACGCTGTACTTCTGTTTTTCCTGAAGGGCAGTGGGAGAAGGGAATATGGTTGGGCAAGATGCTTTCATGGGTGTGCAGTGTGCCTGCAGGCCCTGAATCAAAAACTTGCCAAGGTAGATTTTCATTTTGCAGTTCTTGGAGGGGTATCACTGTCCACTGGTCTTCTCATTGTTTATCCTTGAATGGGTATTGCAACTTAGAGTTGTCACAGCCAGCCATACACATCTTCCTTAGTCATTGCACAAGGGGCAACGCTCAGAAAAGAAGTCGCCAAAGCTGCAGGGTGGGGGCTGGGGGTGCGGCATCTCCATGATTTCTTTGAGGAATGCTATGCCCTGTCCTACAGAGATAGTGTTCTTCCATCAGTAGCTTTGATGAGTAATAGTGCTAAGATGGGGGTTCTTTCTGAATGAAAAGAATCATTTGGTGTGGTAGTTCCAGGGTTGTGCCCTGGTCGCTGATGGCAGTGAGGAGGCACAGTTGCCTCGCTGAATAGAGCTGGTCCCTTGAAATTGGGTACACGCAATTGACTGGCGAGGAGAGTTCTCTTTTTCTTTGCGGTGGTTGAAAGTGTGTATCTACTTCAGATGCAGGCAGCCTCCCAGGACAGATTAGAACAAATCAGAGCCAGTCGTCATGCTTTGCTGACAAACCAGCTAGAACACAGAATTGGAGACCTCGAACGTGAATTGGACAGGATAAAAAATACCCAACGAGACAGTATTTTTCAAAAAGAATCTGTACAGGCAGAAGCGTAAAAGTACAAAGACCCGTATCTGGAGGAAGTTAAAAATGGAAGATGCCTAGGAAATAAACTGGAAGGGTAAGTCCATGCATTTTTGGGGTGATAATAAGATACTACTTCCCTCAAGCAGTTTTCTTTGTTAAATACCTTTTCTACATCTGGTCAGCATTATGCATAAGATAGCATATTTGTGATGAAAGTACCTTAAGGCTCCCCCCTGTTCATTGGAACTATCTTCATTTCTCTTCAGTGTTCCAGCAGTAACACCACCGATCATGGGCATTAATAGGATATTTTTGAAGTTGAGTTTGTTTTAACAGGCAGCCTTTTTGCCAGTCTCTAATCTCCTCTTCTTACTCTAAGTATGGCAGAAAAGATAATGTCATGTCCTTTACTGCTTGAATAAGGATAGGCCCTTCAGAGAGTGGCATTTGATGCTGCGAAGCAGCAACAAAAATCTTTTGGCTTCCATTTTAGCCGCATGTCATAGGTTTCAGCTTTCTTTGGGAAAGGAAGGGTAGCCCAGAGTTCTTATGCAGGTGATGTACCTTTCAGGAAGAGCTATGTAAACACACGGTGTGCACAGACTGCTTTGAGGCCTTAATGCTGAGAAGTCCAAAGTATTGGTTAACTCTTGCTGCTTCTTGCAGGTAGTGTGGCTACCTAGAAATAGGCTCTTCAAAAAACCTCAGATCAAATTATGGACGGTTTTTTTGGACTCTCTTAATCCCTTCCACTTTCAGAAGTCAAATAATAGTCAAAGACCTGGAGGGTAGCTTTGCGGAAGTGTTATTACCAAAGATAATTCTTTGTATGCTTCTGAATGTTTCAGAGCTAATGAGAGATGAGCAGAAGCCAACGCTAAGCTCCTTCGGGAGTGCCATAGAAGCAAACCTTTAATTGCAAGCAGCGCTGTCAGTGGTCCAGTTCTGTATTCAACTGAACTGGGACATATTAGCAACAATCTGGCACTGAATAGAAGTCTAAATCTAGGAGGAAGCTTCCTAACCCCAACCGTGAATACGTTACCATCAAGAAACAGAGTTGAAGCCTATGTGGCTAAGGTAAGCGTTTTTAAATACTGTTCTCAACTAGTGTTGAAGAGTATCTGTAAGCAAGGTTGTGCTTTTCAGTCTAAAGTCAGAATCCATTTCTAGTTCCAAACCATATGCTCTAATATGCTAAACCAAATTGCTCATCAAAACAGTACACAACTAGGTAGTAGAAACGAAGACTTTTGGTCATCAGGGTTATACAAATTTCCAGAAGTGCTCAAAGACCAAAAAATACTGAGTTCTAAATGATGAACTGCGTAACAGGTTATTTTTTGCAAGTTCTCTTTTGCAAGAGAAACTGTGATGAAGAATACTGTGGCATAGGAAGCTCCCAAATAAGCTCTTCAGTAAAATTTAGTGCCGATGCCCCATCCCTGGCAGTGCTCAAGGCCAGGCTGGGTGGGGCTTGGAGCAACCCGGTCTAGTGGAAGGTGTCCTTGCCCATGGCAGGGGGGGTGGAACTGGATGATTTTTAAGGTCCCTTCCAACCCAAGCCATTCTGTGGATGACCTTTTTTAAAACAGCTAACTTTATGATGAGTGCAAAATCCCATCAGACACCTTTGTTTGAGACACCTTTTCCTCCTTCACTGATGTTCATGCTAGCAGTTTCTTCACCGGAACTTGTTTTAGTACAATACCAACAAAGGGATGCTTCAAAAATAGGATGGTATTGATGTGCGGAAAGCAGACTCCACAATCAGTAAGATTGTGAAGTAGGTATGTTTATTCAGCGCTGGGCAGCACGGGGGGTAGTCCCGCCAAAACCGTGCGCGCCTGACACGAAAACTTGCTCTGTTTTTATAAGGCATCTCATTACATATTCATAATGTGTTGCAATACGCCTATACATATGCATTACCTATCCCCGCTTCGTATTAAAATTAGTTCTGCGAGCCATTTCCGTATTTTTTTCTCGACTGAGTTTGCGCAGTGTCCCATGGTGGTGGTCGTCAGGGGTCCTGAGGATGAAGGCAGGTGAGTCTTGCTAGTTACCCCCACATCTGGCGCAGGCTCAGTAGCGTCCTGGTTTTTGTCCAAACCGCAGAACCAGCTTTGGCTTGTTCTTGCAAGGTTGTAATTGTTCTTTTGACTTATATGGTCATAAAGCTGGACTTATATGGTCATAAGGCTCTTTACTCCCGTATACCTTATCACAACACCCAAGCAAACCATGTAAGATCTGGCAGACAGCTAAGCAGACTATTATAATCGTTAAACTTTACCCTATCTCTTAACCCCCCTCTCTCTCAGTCCCCCCTTTTCAAAGAAATTAGTAAATTCTTTTACTCAGACTCAAAGTATTGATTAGATTCTAATTTTTGTCGCAGTTGATTTCTCTTCCATTCACTATAGGAATTTCCAGTTCCCTTAAGACACCAAAATCCACAACGGATCGCTATACTAATAATTAAAAATAGAAAGACAATTACAATGATCATTACAAGTAATTGTTTTAACCATGTTAGATTGGGCAACCAGGATGTCAGTTTCTCCCATAATTCAGAAAAGCCCCAAGAAGTGTTATCTTGTGTCACTTTTTTTTTTTCCTTAATCTAAAATATCTGGCGAGAGAATCAAATTCAGGATGGGTATAAGATATTTTTTAGATGGTGCTTCTTTGCTAATTTTTACAGGAATAAGTTAATATAAAATATTAACGTAATTCCCGATGTCTGTTACAGCTAGCATTAAGAAGGGTCAGTTGCTTTCCTGAGTAGTTTGACAGACTTTACTCACTGTTTTATCCTAGTGAGCTGCCAGATTTGGGATGCCATAATAAGAGTAATGCAATTAGGTTTTCTGCACGTTGTCTGGTTGACTTCTTAGTTAAGAGTTTCTTTCCCTTTGGGAATAAGACTAGACAGCCTGTCATTTGCTATTACTAATTCTGCTTAAGATTATCACTGGAGCTTTTTTTGTAATTAGCTATCTTAGTTGGCTCTTAAATTTTAATAGCCAATTGAAGCTACATTTTAGCCAAGTTCCATACCTAAATTGCATTCAGTCCATTAACAAAGTTGGTTAAAAGGCTCTTAAAACAAAAGCCAATAGATGGTGGTTAGCACTTCCATGTTTGCAGCAGTAGCAGTACCAGCCTCCAATGAACATTCTCAAGAAATGGCACTTCCTTCTAGCAAAGGAAGAGAACAAAGAATGACCAAAATTTGTTTTGGGAACAAAGGCTGATTATGCAGAATACTTGTAGAAAAAAAATAAAAATGAAGTGCGTCTTTTCTGGAAGAAGGTGGGGGAGATGCAGAAGGGAGAAATTAATGGTTCTGCTCAGACTTGACAGGTTCTGGAAAAGCCAAATAAATGAAGTTATGTTTTTCTCCATTTCAGCTGATCAAAATTATTAGCAAAACCATCTGAAGCACCTTGTGGTGGAATCGTCACCTTGCTGAGTTTAGTTTGTAAAACATCCTGCCAGACATTAAAAAAACTGTAAGCATGCCAGCATATAGGCTCAGAGCACCGCTTCTCTAGTTGATAGACCCTATAATTTTCTTTTATACTGAAGACCATGGCTGGATACCTCAGCCTCCCAAATAATTTAATGTAACATCAGTCTGCATTTTTTTTCCCTAATAACACTTGTTTAAATTAGATTTTTCTCCTCTTTTCTTTCTTTAAGGTATAGACAGGAGATTAACAGCCTTTGGATCATCCCGTGACAAATAATGGCTTTCTTAGACTTTTCTGCTTTTTAAAAAATAAATAAATCTTTACTGCTGTGAAGACATCAAATATTAATACTGCTACAGTTTTAATACAGAGTCTACTAGTTGCTGATGAGTTGTTTCAAGGATGGTTTGCAATGCCCTGTATGTGTGACGATAGGTAAGTATCAGTGGCTTCATTGCAGGAGGCGTGAGGCAAACCCCAGATTATGTCTGAATAATCAGTGTGTGTGTGTATCTATCTATCTATCTATCTATCTATCTATCTATCTATCTGCTTTTACCAGCATATATAGTGGGACATCTAAATTAGAGTTTCCAGAGTGTACCACTTCCATTGTTCAATAAGACGTAGAGCTGGAGCTCTTTGAACATGAGTTGGATCCTGTTGCTTGTAGCTGACCTGCAGAATCAAACCGACTGGAAATGCTCTGTGGCAGTAAGTGCCGGTTCCTTCATCTCTCTTGCTGTTCTGGGGGTGCTGGGCTCTCTGTGATGATGCAGTACTCAAAGGGGGAAGGAATCTTATCTGTCTGAAGGTTGATTTTCACGATGTGCTTTCTCACAGGTAGGGAGAAAGCAGATGTGGTGGGATCAACTTCTTTGGAAATTCCTAGAGTCCTAGTTGATCTCATGGATAGCTTTATGCAACCGCATGCTAACTCACATGCATTTCAGTTTTCTTCCCCCATATTTTCAAGACTGAGCAGCTGAAGATTTAGAAAGGTGATTCTATGAATTCTTGCTTCATTTTAGGCCTTCTTTATCTCTATAGATGATACCTCTATAGCAACAGTTTTGGGGTTTTGCGTGTTTTGTTGTTTGTTTTTTTTTTTCCTTTTCTCCTGAAGTGTTACATAAAAAAAAGGGAATATACTATTTCTGTGAACAGTTTTGCCTGGATGCAGAGTAAGCCGGACAGCTTAGAAAAATGCAGCAGCTCTAATTGGATGCTACAGACTAGTTTTTCTCTGCACTGATGGGCCATGTTTTTAAACATGAAGTCAACCAGCAGTATTGCACTTGTACTTATTTCTAGTTGTCTGTGTTTCATTTTATCTCAATCCAAACCTGTCTTCTTTCAGACTAGAGCATATCCTGCTCATATAGGCTTTCATGCCAGATTTTAATGCCCTTGCATCTAGGTCTACTGCATACAAATAACTGAAGCATTTTCAAATGGACCTCAAGTTCCACAACTCCTAAGCTGCTGACAAGTGAATCCTGACAGCTTTTTCTCCATCGTTGTGAATCCTGCAACAAGCCAAAATTGAGGTTTTGCATTTTCTCAGGGATATCCCAAACAGTAAAAGAGTTGTGGAGGAACTGTTATTTGATGGGAGAAAGATTGCCTCCCATATTTCTGCCCCTTGTGTTGGAAGGTCAGCTTTCCAACCCTGCAGACCTTAGCTGCTGTGATGGGTTTTCATAAGTATACTCGAAAGAAAAGTGACAAGAGCACAGTGAGACAGCTGTGAAGTGTAGTAGAAGTGAAAAGAAAATAGACGTTTATGAACTTTCCTGAACTAATTCCTTTTGCCAAACCACTCCAGACAGGAGGAAGCTGGCACAGTGGTAATCTGCATCTGCAGCTCCTGAGAGAAGGAAAATGCTGCTTTGGCAAATGGAGCAAGAAACCTAGAAAATTAAGGATTAATATGTCCATTTATAGAGAAGCAGTGAGAACACAGTAACATGAAATACAACCAAGGAGGATGCATTTAGAAGACAAAAGAGCCCTGGAAGGGAAGGTACTTAGCTTTGTTCAGAATGCAAACTATAACACGCAGTTCTTGGAACTGGTGAGTTGCGCAGCTGAATGTTAAAAGAAATTAGTTCATACCACAAGAAATACACAATCTGTGCCTTGAAAACCTGAAGGTACTTTTCTTTTCTGCCAGGAGGGGAGTGGAACACTGGATCTACTTGAAAGTAAGTAACCCTCCAGCTAATTTTATCGATCTGCTGCTAAACTTCAACAAAAATAGTTTTATTAATAAACTGAATTCCTTTCTGAAAACAGATATATCTATACAAAATAAAAATGCCTTTATTCCTGCTTTCTCACTAATCTGTCGTTATGGAGTTGTTTCCTTTGGAACGGTGAAGGTGGATCTGCACTAGCACATGTGCAGTCCCTGACTCACTTCTAATAATGCTTGGTGATAGCCATAGTGACAGGTATAGAGCAAACGGCACCACATTCAGAAGACAATATGGTGCTGAAAATATCTGGACATGGTCTAACAACTAGTTCCTTTTGTCACCGCTGGAGCTGATGATCAGTAATTTGTAGGATTTGGGGGGGTTTAATCAGTGTTGTCAAACCTGGGATGAGGTGGAATTTAAAACTCTCTCTTATCCAGACCAAATGTTATCCAGACTTGATATACCACTTGAGAGACTGACATCTTTTGCCTCTGTTATCTTCATACATTAGCTGGTTCCATGTGCGGCAGTGAGTTACCTCACTGATTGCTTATTTCCTTTCCTCAGGTCAAAGCCCTCCTAAAAACAGCTTTGAAACTTGTCATCCATTTCTGGTGTAAGTGCAACACAAGGTTTTCTTTAAATCTGACCAGAATACTTTTTTCTCTGTGTGGAAACTAGTTTTGGGGGTGAATTCCATTGTTTATATGGAAAGCTTGAGTTTTCTGAGGTGGTAGTGCCCAAAATACCATTTGAAGCCGGTAAGAGCTGCAGTTATCCAGTATCACTGAAAATCAGGTTTATGTTCCTCTAAAAATATACCCCTTGCCTATTTTATTTTACTGCAAAGACAACTGCTGTTGCTGTGGCGTTGCCAGATGGAGCTGTACATAGACTTGGGGCAAGTGGGAATGTTGAGGGGGGCGTTTGGGAGGGCAGGGAGTCCCTGCTGGTAGCAGCACTTGCCCTGCCAGGGGACCGAGCAGGGCTTTGGGAGGGGGTGCTGGGGAGTCCCTTGTATCGCTTCTCTGCAGGAGCAGCTGTGGCAGGGTTACCTGGATGATGACCTTAATGAGAGGAGGTTTCTTGTGGGGCATGCATCCCCAGGAGAGGCTGCACTTGAGATCTGACCTTTGTTTTCCTTTCACGCCGGGTGTTTCTGGGCCTTGAAATGCTGCTGTGGGCTCAGATGGACAGTTAAGGCAAGGAGGGATTAGCTCCCAGGGACAGGGATGTGTAGTAAGAGTTGGGCTCTCTCAAAACACAAACCAGCTTTGTGGGCCGAGACTAGCAGGACTAATGATGGGCATTTCTGGAGGGGTTTGCACCTTCAGAGCTCTTGGCAAATGTCAGCCAGTTTGCCTGCTGCCCTGCAACTGCTGCTCACTGGGAAGGAGAAATCCTGCTCTCCCAAGTGAATGCTCCTCCCCAGCTGCTTTTCAGCTGACTTTGCCAGCAAGGCTAGAACAAGGGCTGCCCTTCTGTGCAGGGACTGTGGGTAGCACAGAGATGCAGCCCAGCAAGCTTGACAGTGTGGAGGTGCTGGTCTGACCTCCCCAGGGCCCCCTCTCGAGTTCAGGGCAGGGAGGGACCAGTGCACCCACCGAGGCAGAAAAGCTTCTGAGCTGTGGAGAGGAGCAAAGCTGAGCCCAGGGACCGAAGCTGCCGTTACAGACTCCAGTGCCCTGCCTGAAGGGAAGGTTGCTGTCTGAGCTGCTGCCTGTGCTCGGGCAGGGAGGGCTTGCAAAGCAGCGAAGCAGGGAGCTGTGTTCTGTCAGCAGCTGGAGCCTTTCAGAGTCGGCCTGCAAAGCTGCCACTGCCCTTGCTGATGCAGAAGTGTTCCTCACGAGGTGGCTGCCTGACCAGTCTCATTGCTGGGCTGGTTACCCAGACCTGCCCCTTGTGGAGATGCATCAGTTCTCCTTGCTGCCCAGCCGTTCCTTGTGAAGGCTCAGTGTAGCTAGCTTGGTTAAGCCCAGATGTATCTTTCATGAGCTATCATTTGTAAAAGGAGTTCTCAGTGCTGGGGAGAGCAGCCGTTTCCAAAGAGGGCTGGAAATCTCTGTCTTCTAGTCCTAGGGAAATGAAACTGAAGCCATCTTCTGGTGTGCAGCCCAGCAAGTTCCTGTGAGCCTGTCTGGGAGAAATTAGCACCTAGTTAAAAAGGTGGGAGCGGCAGCCAGGGAGGAGGGTTACAAGAAGGCATCTGCCTTGAGGCTGTGCTAAAGGGAAACTGTAGGTACTTGTTTCTCAGCAGTTCAGCTGAGGGCTGCCTCTAGGAAGAAGGTCCTGGTGCCAGGGCATAATTGTCCTTGGCCTGTTCTTTTTTTTCTTTAGTGACAGAGGGTGCCAAGGGCTGAAGGTACCGGCTGGATGCTCAGTGCCCTTCCATTTCCCTCTGCAAGGGTTTTGGGTGGGTGAGAGAGGCAGGCAGCTGTGACCCGGCTGCAGATGTGCTGGGCACGTCAGCCCGCAGCAAATGTGGAGTCTGACACCTTGTGCCTCCTATGGGACAAGACCCTGCTGGTAAGCAGTTGCTGGAGAAAAGCTGGTGCATAATCAACTTCTACCTTAATTGTCCTGTGCAATATCATCTGCATCTGGGTTCTATCCGCAGAGCTGAGATGCTGTTTTCGCTGCCTTTCAGGACTGCTACAGGTGCGTGTTTTCAAGATCTGTTGGTCTAGCCAGCATGCTGTAAGGGTGCGGGTAACAAGGTTTGTCAGTAATGCTTCTTGTTCCTATCTTTGACCAGACTAACTTGGTATCATTTTCTACTAAGAAAGCTTATTCTGTGTGCTGCTCAAAATACTGGGCTGCTCAGGCATTAGAGAGAGGAGGGAGAAGCCTCTCCATAGTATTCGCAGCACTGTTGAATGGGAGCTGTTTGCTGGCCCTTGTGACTTTGTCTTTTCCCGAGGAAGTGTTGCTGGACTTGCCTGGTGGGTAGAAAAGCTGAGTCCCTGTGAGATCAAACAGCTTGCCTGGACCCTGGCAGAGCTGTAATTAGGTGAGTGCAAATTTGTCACCTTCAGTGTCATCCTTGGTCTGTCTTATGTGCTGCTTCTGGCATGGGGGGGGGGGGCGGGGCATGGGGGGGGGCGGGGCGGGGCAGGGGGGGAATTATTTTTTTCTGTCTATAGGACAGAGGAAGGGGTGGTGGCTTGGTTAAGGCAGCTGGGAAGGTTTCTTCTTTGTGGCCTGGTTGCCCTGGGAGTCCACATGCTGCTTTGTAAGGGAAGGTTGCAAGGATGTCTTCCACCTTGAAAGGCAGGATGGTGGATACACACACCTTCTCTTACGCTCCTGGTTATAGAACGTCACCTGGGTGTGCTGAAGCTTCCTAGAACACTTGAATACCTGAACTGCAGGCTGTGAGATTCCTGCAGGCTGTGCTGGGGCCCCCAGCTTGTGTGCTGGGACCTTGCTCCTGCGTTGGCTGGTGCCTGGAGGCAGAGACGTGCTGGAAAGGCTTTGGGCATCGCGGCTGTTTCAGCCAGCACCCCACTCCTCACTGCTTGCAGGAACTGGAGGGTTCCCAGGCACAGCACAGTCCTTGTGTGTTGTATTTCCCAATTGCAGGTTAATTCCTTCCTGACCGAAGGAGCCCTTATTTACCAAAATTTCATCTGCTCCTGCTGTTTATTGCCCCCTGAAATCCTCCTCCTCTCCTGCTGTCCTTGCTGTCCTTCCAAGAGCAGCCAGTTGTGTTCCTGCTGCGGTGAGGAGAGGGATGGAGTCAGGATGGGGTCAGCGGTTGGCAGCTGAACAGCTTCTTTTTGCGTTTCCATCTGTTCTTTCTCTTCCCTTTTAATGAGATCAGGTGCCAGAGTGCACTGGGAAGACTTTCCAGTGTGAGAGGAAGGCACACAGGGCGTACTGGGGTCTTTACTTTTGTCCTTGGCAGAGAGGCTGCTCGCATCCAGCCTGCACCATCTCGAGCTGCTCCTATAACGCACGTGGTGACGGGGAACACGCTCTGCAGTGAGCCTGACAGCTCCGGCTTGAGGGGGTCTGTCCTGCAACTCTGAGCCTCGATTGAAACTTGGAGCTGCTTGTGCTGATGGCTGCAGAGGTGCAAACCTGCCTGTTCCTGGACCCACTGGGGCACCTGTCTCTTGACTGTTTTGTCCTTCTATTTTTTTGTGATGTGGCTACTGCCTTGTCTTCTAAAATGCCAGCTGTTTCAGATGATAGCAGTGGCTTGACAGGTGCATTTTTTCAGGCCCCCGGTGCTCCCTACACAGACCTGTCAGCTTTTCTGATCGCCCCCTCTAATGAGTGGCTCCACTCCTTTGTGTTTTGGAGGGGCTTCCCCTCTGCTTTTGGGGCCATATGTTTATTACAGAGCTGGTCTCTGAGTAGGAAGGCTCTTCTCGAGGAGGATCTGCAGGGGCTGCTTTTGCCGCTGGCTCTTTGATTCATGAGAGCTCTTGGGACATGTGAAGGGTGGGAAGAGGTTCAAAGGAAGAACCCGGGGAGCTCATTTCAGCAGTTCAGCTTCAACAGTCTCTATGTGGAAAATGAAAACCTGCCCTTGTGCTGCCACTGCCAAAATGTGGTGTGCTGGGAGTCAGCACGGAGACCTTGATCCCCTAGAAGCTGTAGAGTCTGACAG
Source organism: Falco punctatus (assembly GCF_963210335.1). Taxonomy (NCBI): domain Eukaryota; kingdom Metazoa; phylum Chordata; class Aves; order Falconiformes; family Falconidae; genus Falco; species Falco punctatus. The sequence continues at coordinate 1,863,537 of NW_027660164.1, forward strand.
CACCTCCGTGGCAGAGACCAGAGGCTCTTTTAAGGGATGCACTAGGTGCCCTGTTTAAAAATCAGAAAGCCCTGGCCCGGGTTCCAGCGCAGGGCAGCCTCTGCGTGGCTGCTCGTTAACAAAACTCTGTGTCTTTTTGGCAAAAGACTTTCTGCTACAAATGCAGTCAGATGTTTGTCTAAGCAAAAGGTAACCCAGCAGTCCCTTCCTGAGCAAACCGGCAATTCCTTTGGGATTTTGCTTGAGTTCAAAGTGTGCCTTTGTGGTTGTGTTGGGCCTGTGAAGGCAACTGCCCAGAGCAGGTGAGGCCACATCCAGCTTTGCTGTTATTTCCTTGGTGCCTGCTTCAGGTTAACTTCCTTGCACAGCAGCGGTGGCGCCTGCCGAGTGCCCCAGCACCTCTTAGCGCAGCCCTGTGTGCGGCAGGGAGCTGCGCCAGCTGGCCCGGCAGCAGCCAGGAGATGAGCTTGTCCCTTCAGCGCTTCACAAGTGACAAATAAAAGAAGCTACTCCTTTCACAGCACCGCTTCTGAGCACCCGATGGTGCTTTGTAGCCGCTGTGATGGCGCCAGGTGCTCCTGTGGGCTCGGGCTGAAACATGTGTCATGGGCTGGGATTGTCCCTTCCCTGTGTCCCACTGTGTTGTCTGATTTTTCCCTCTCGCTTGCTTCAGATCACAGAAGCAGATGCTGGTGTTTGAAAGCGCCTTGCAGGAGAGGTTAGGATCGGCTGGGGCTGTGGATGACCAGCTTGCTGTGAAGCCGAGGAGAGCAGTCCTACTGCAAATGGAACTGCCAAGTGGTGCCAGGAGCTGCAGATGCCAACCCAGCTGTTGTGGACTGGGTTAAGGCCGTGTGGGTTTTTTCTTGGCCTGGAGAAGCTGGAGGAAGGACAGTCTGTGGCGTTTAACGTGGTCTCTGGAGCCGACCATGGGAGGATCTTGCTGGGCCGTGGGTGCTTGGGTATTGCCGTGGTTTTAAATGCACGTGATGCCAAGCAGTAGAGAGCTGCCATGTGCTTAGGCTCTGAAGGAGGTCGGGTATGTCGGGTGGAGGAGAGGAGGGGCTGGTGGTCCCCAGCCTGTGGTGCCCCGCAGTATGGGGTGGGATGGGAGATGCCCTGGCAGGACCCTGCTAGCTGAGGAGAAGAGCTGGGTGTGAGGGAGGAGGGACTTGCTCCTGCTCTGCATCTGTGACAGACCACTAAACCCTGCCTCTACAGCATGGTGGTACTGCAGCATGGTTCTGTCCTCGGTGTCGTGGGGGCTTAGATGGCTCTTAGCTGCCAGAGGCAACAGGAGGCCAAGAGAGCTGGGGTTAAGGCAGCGTCAGCCCCAGGAACAACTACTTGGCCGATCCTGTAACTGCATAGATATGGGTGTCCTTGACAGCTGTACCCTTTCTTGTCTAGGTTGAGATGTTGTGCCGATACCTTGCAGAGTCAGGTCTGAACCTCTATCTGGAATCTATCCGTCCTTCTGTGGCACTGTCTTCTGGCAGTCGCAGCCTTGGATACTGCCTTGTTGACTTCCACGTCAGAGATTCCCCTTGAACTGTGATTAACTTCTTGAGGCTTGTAGATTTTCTTCTGCATGTACACAAAGACAGCTGTCTGAATTAAAGGGTGTCATAGTATTAAGGAAAAAGAAAAGCTAGGAGGCATCACACTTGTTAGGGCCAAAGATTTTGTTTTGTTTTAAAAAGCAATGGGAGGAGAACAACTTACTCTTCAAGTAACTGCACAGTTGATGTCTCAAAAACGCAGGCATTTGAAATGCTGTCTTGATTCAGAAAAGAAGTAGAGAAGCAGTTCAGAGTTTGGAAGTGAGATGTAAACTCAACAAAGTGAGAAAACGAAATGGGTTCCCAGCATGGGTATAAAAAGGGGGACAGCAAAGCCAGGGTTGTGCGTTCAGGTCTGTGCTACCAAAACCAAAATGAAATCGTTGTTCTCCCCTACAGTGTGGGACTGCATTGCTCAGAAGGTGGCAGGGGAAACACGGGCAAAAGGAGCCACCTTGATTTTCCTTCTTTCTCATCAGGAAACAAATACGAAGCCTGTTCTGGCTCAAGACTGAGCTGCCTATTTGGGACTCCATCAGGTGTCAGTGGGTAAGTGATCTGACTGCAGTTATTTGTTAGAGGATGTTTTGATAGCATCTAAAATGATTGAGTGTTGCAGTCAGTCCTTTCTTGAACCGAACGCTGGAGTTCTTCCTCCATGGGTTAAAATGGGGGTAGTGAAGGCTCCTTCTGCACCCCCTCGTATAAGCTGCCTGTGGCAGCACTTCCCCCCTCTCCCTGGATCCTCACTGCAGCTCTTTGCCTTTGCTGCAGCTCTGTGTCCTCTGCAAGACACCAGGCGTGTCCAGTTATTCTGTGGGTTTGATGGCGTGGGTGCAGCAATGATGACGGGAAAGGTGCTTCTGATGTGCCTGTTTCAGACCCTGCACAGGGGTTTTGGTTTTGGTGTTCAGAAGCTGGAGAGTGCCTGTGCTGTCAGGGTTGACCTCGGAGCCCGCAGCAGGGCTTCTGGGGGGTGCTGGCTGACGGTGCTCTGTGTCCTTCTAACGCTGCAGCAAAGGAGAGGTTAATAATGCAAGGTGCCTGCTCTTGCCCCTGGCTGTAGGCTCCTTTGTTTCTGCAGGAGGAGAAGAGCTATGTGAACAGTGTTTCCCCGGGGCTGGGGGGAAGGATTTTCAGCCTGGGTGGAGCAGCTCCCTGCATGAACGAAGTTCTCTGTGCCTCTAAAAGAGAGCAGGGCCACCAGCCTGGTTTGGTCAGACCCTGCTAGGAGGGAGCAGGGTGGCTCGCTTGTGTGCTGCGCTGTGCACGAGTGTGATCCCCTGTCTGCTTCCTTGGGACCAGCTGCAGCCTGTGCTGCTGGGCATGTGTCTGAGTCAGGAGCGCAGGCAGCCAGCTGGGAGCCAAGTGTGAATCGGGAGGGATGGCTCCCAGCTGAACTGAGTGGTGGCAGCTGGATGCTGTGAAGGAGAGCAGAGGTGAGCTGCTGGGGCAGGGGGGGTGTTGGCAGGGGAGGAGGGGTTTGGTCCCTGCGGGAGCAGAGCTGGCCGTGTAGGACCCCAGGAACAGAACGGAGAGGGGGCAGTGATACAAACCCTGTACCCCCAAGTCCATGGTCGAGAGCATGGATGGTGCTGTGATTTTCAGCCTCTGGGCTCTTTCTGAAAGTGTGCGTCTCCCCCAGGGGAGGTGGCTAAGCCCTGTCCCGGGGAAGAAGCCTGGAAGAGACTTGGTTGTCCTTCCCCTTCCCTGTCTCGGCTCCGCCTGTGTGTCTGGGCGTCCAGCTCTGTGACAGGGGTGGTCTGCCTTACATTTCCATCTCCAGCATGGCGAAGCCCAGAACTGGGTCAGAAAGCGGTGGCTGCAGTCTTCTACATCCTGCAGGGCATCCTGAACCATGTGTGTAGGCTTGCCAAGTGTGGGCACCCATACCGACTGTAACTTCAGGTCTGTGGCTGCTCGAAAATGGCAGCTTGGCAGGGCTGTCGGCTGTCTGTAGCCATCAGGAGCCATGGCTCTGGTGAAAAAGCTGCAAGACAAGCTGGCTGTGGCCTCCCTCTTGTCGTCTGCCAGCAGGCTGGCTGACAGCACACACCAGCCGTGCCATCTCCCCAGCCTGCTCTCTGGGAATGCAGTGTATTCCTATCCCTCAAAGTCCCTGTGAGCTAGAAAAAAAGAACAGTCTGCACTGTTCACCTTCCCTGCCATCAGAAATGAAGCAGCTTTGGCAGAACGTGTGTGTTTTGCAAAATGCTGGAGCACCCCAAGGGCTTTGCGTGCAAAACGCGAGCGAATCACATCAAGCTGCTTTTTGCAGAGAGCGTGGGTCCCCTTCTGCTGGATCACCAGGGTCTCTGCAGCTCCCCTTGCACAGGGCTGCATCAGCTCTTTCCTGCTGCCTGCCAGGGTTTTTGTCTGGGTGTTTAAAGGCCCTGGCAAAGGGAGTTTGCCTCCCGTGGGGTGGGAGCGGGTTGTGCAAGGGGGACCCACGCTCCCCCTCCAGTGATAGGCACTGCAGGGAGGCTGAAGAGCCCGTCTGAGCTGGGGCCCTCTGGGTGCTGTGCTTCTCTAGCCTGGGTGGCTGAAAGTAGCTCCTGCAGACCATCTTGGCGTGCTCTTGCCGAGCGATGACCTCTTCAGTGCTGTAATTTGGGATTTCCACAGCGACAAGCTGTGCTGCTGTGTGTGCGCTGGTGTAGTTGCCCTCCAGTTGATGGGCGTGGGTATGTCCAGCCCGGGGTCTGGCAACAGCAGATAGAGATTTGCCTCCATTACATGTGAGAGTTGGGATGTGGGGAGAGGAGCAAAGGAGAAAAAGGCTTTGAAGTCAAGGTGTATGCATTAAAAAAACAAACAAACAAAAAGCCCCCCAAACCTGAGCATGTTTCTCTCTGTCCAGCATGCTTGAACTCCCCTGTCCCAGGCTTCTCTTGTACTGTGAACTCTGTTTTACTTCAGGTTGAACCTGTCTAAGATAAAAAATAAACTGGCTAAACTTTGTGCAGAAATCTCTAAGATCCCGATGGGTCTTAACCTATATGAGAAAACAGAGTGAAGTAACCCTATTGCAATGTCCATGGGGTAAAATGGGGGTGAGCAAGCTGACCTGTGATCAGAGGCTGACGAAGGAAGGCGCTGGCTGGGAAGAATGGTGGGTCCTGCCTTCCCTGCTTCCCTGCCCTGCGTTTGCCTCTGCCAGGTAATGACTGGCTCATCTCGGTGGCAGTGTAGGGAGCACAGGCTAAAAGTGAAGTGGCCCACGGGTAGCATGTAACTCTGAGATCAAAGTCCGGAGGGAGGAGGGTGAGCCCTGGCTGTGCTCGTGCTGAAGGCACCGGAGGGTGATGTGCTGCACATCGGGGTGCCTTTTTATTGCATGCCTTTGTGTTTTGTTGCTCAGTCCTTGGAAAAGACTGTGCTGAGGATCAGACGTGGCCCCGTGTCCCTTTCCTGTACCAGGCTGAGCCTTGCCCGAAGGGCTGCAGTTACCCAGGATTGCAGTGCTCGTGTTCCCAGGTGCAGTGCGATAATGGCTGTGGGCCTTCTGAGGTCCAGTTATTTGGGCAGAAGCCTTTTTGAGAAGGAAGTATGGGGAAGATTAATATACAACACAAATTCTTTTTGGATGATTATTTCACACTCTGCGATCCCATGGCATATGCCCAAGGCTCAGGCTTTGAGGTGTCCTGCTTGGCTTCTTGATGAAATACCAGCGATGCTTCCTATGAAGTGGGAATAAGTCTCCAGCTGTCTGATTTGGAAGTGCTCTCGTTTGCCATCTTATGCAGCTTCATGTTTCCACTGTGGTCTCACCAGCCAAAGAAGCAGTCCTGTCCTCCTAGCTGGAGGAGCCTCTGCGTCCTTGAAAGGAACGTGAGGGATTCAAACAACACTCAGCAAGCACTGACCTCCCTCGAGCCCTGTGTCAGGCCCTGCACAAGGGCAGGGCAGAGGCGCCCAGGTGAAGTGCGTCTGTCTGAACGGACCACCGGTGTGCCTGGTGCCCGAGCTCCTCAGCGAGGGCGTAAGGGCACCTGTGGGCTCTGTCAAGAGTTGAGAGCTGTGTGTGATGCTGTGCTTAGCAGGGTTTGCTGGCTGCGGTGCTTCCCCGAGAAGGACAGGTCAGTTGTGCTGGTTTGTGCCCGGGTGTGAGCCTGCGCCGAGAGCCCTGCCGCAGGCAGGCTGCGAGGGGCGCGGTGGCAGCGCAGCGGGTGAGCTGCTTGAGCTGGGGTCCAAGTTATCCCAAAGTGAGCAGGCCAGAAGAGCAGCTGGTCCCTTCTGAGGGCAGTGCTGGCACCTCTGTGGGTTGTGTGGCTTGATTTTTAGGCTCTGTTGTCATAGTGGGTGTTTCCAGGTGGCGTGTGGCTCTTTGAGTCTGGAGTGCTGGCTTGCTTTCTTAGCCCTGGGGGAAACCCTGTGGGTCCTGCCATGAATTTCTCTAAGGGCTGCCGTGTTTTGGGCTGAGACAGGCAGGGCTGTGGCTGTGCTGCAGCTGGGAGGGTGTGTTGGAGGCAGTGTGGCTGCATGCTTGCTGTGGGCGTTGCACGCGTTCCCTGAGCTGCTGGTGGTGCTTGGAGAGCAGGCTGTGCTAGCCAGGCACCTGCAGCGCCTGTGCCCAGCAAGTGCAGGGAAGCGCGGCTGGTTCCAGGTGCGCTGGGGCAGGGGTAAGTGGGAGCTCCCTGCTGAAGCCGTGAGCTTGTGTGGTAGCTGGGCACAGCTGGGCTCCTGTTTGTGGGTCCCCCTGGGCTGGCAGAGGCTGGGTGGGAGCCGGCTGGGTGCTGAGCATCCCTGCAGCCCTCTGCTGCGCCTCTCCGCGTCCCGGCCGTTGCCACGGTGGCATCGGCCACTGTCTGGGCCATTGCCACGGTGGCATCGGCCACTGTCCCTGCATTAGCCACTGTCCCCGTTGAAGTGGCAGCCAGGACAAGGGGCTGGCTGTCAGCACCAACCGGCAGTGCGCGGAGCGTGCGGAGTGCGCGGGTGTCCCTGCGGCCCCGCCGGGTGTCCCTGCGGCCCTGCCGGTGAGGTGGCGGGTGGCTTTCGGTGCCGGGGCCACCTGCGGGTGGGAGGGCTTGGGAGCGGGGCTGGGGGCAGCTCGGAGCGGGGGACGCAGAGGCAGGGCTGTGCCTGGGCCGGGGTGACACAGCTCCTGCCAAACGCCTCCCGGCAGGAGGTTGTGCCCGTCTTCCGGCGGGGTCTGTGTCCCTGCAAGGAAGCTGCTTGTTGGGGGGAGGGTTTGGGGGATGTGGCTGCCTGTGTGTGTGTGTGGGGGGGGGGGGCTCCTGAGGCACCTGGAGGCTGCAGACATCCCTTGCCAGGCACCGGCAGTTGGAGCCCCTTCTCCTCCCCTCCCGAGCCGGACGGGGAGCGAGCTTTGCTCCCCCAAAGAAAACTTGGTTCTTCCTTGCTTCCCGTTCCCACGGGGTGTCGATGTGCCTGCATCCGGACTGGGTTAACCGTGGTGGGGATGGAAGCTGCCTGCTTAGCTGCTGCTGCTCTCGCCCTCCTCATCTTGCTTTCTCCCTGTGTTGCCCCGTCTGTAAATGAGGGGTGAGATGAGTTATTCTTGCTCTGTCTACAAAATGCTGTGAAGGCTCGCGATGAAAAATCGGACAGATGGCCCAGGTAGAAGTGACTGCAAAGCTCGCTGCTTTCCTTGCATTTTGAATCCATAGGTGACTTTCTGAGAAAAAGCAATTTGTGTATACATCTAGAGAAAATGCAGAGGCTAGAGTGCTCCAGGAGGGAGCAGATGATTCTTAACAGGCTGTCCAGCCTCAGCCCTTCACTGAAGGATGAGCAGTAACTTGGTGGTGAAGCCAAAGCTTCCTCTGTGACACCTTGGGGTTGCAGCCAGTGCTGTAGTATTACAGCAGCAAGCCAGGAAATGCAGAATATTTACTCTTCTGGCAGCCAGTAATGTGTGTGTGTGTGTGCTGGAGAAGCAGGCAGAAGGCTGGAGCCAGCCCAGGCCGGCTTGGGGGGTTGTGTTTCTGCTTTTGGTTGTTTCCCTGCCTCCACTCTGGTGTCTTCAAACTGGGTTAACGTTTATGCTCTGCCAGAGGTAGAAGCTCCTGTGTGACAACTGGGCATGAATATACGTAACTTTTCACTGAGGAAGTTTTGAAGACTGAGATTCTAACACTCTGGGTTGGATTAAGGCTCGTAGGAGCATTTTGGACAAGTTGGCTGATGCCCGAGCTCTGAGGGCCCTGGCAGGTGAAGGCAGCTGGTGGGTATGTGAACACCGTGCAGCCTGTGCTGTGCGCTGCGAGTCGATGGTGCAGAAACTAAGAGATGGTGCAGAAACAAGGGGAGTGAGTGGTGTTTAGGGCTGCTGGCAGTGTCCCTTGTTCCATCTTGGTGTGCACTTAAAGGGTGGATTAACAAATTCTTGCAGATCAGCAGAATGGAGGTTACTGGTCTTATGCTTTTTCACGCTGCCCAGGGAAGAGTCACTGTTCCTGGAAGTATTGAAAAGGCACATAGACGTGGTGCTTAGGGACATGGTTTAGTGGTGGACTTGGCAATGTTAGGTTTATGGTTGGGCTCAATCCGAAGGGTCTTTTCTAACCTAAATGATTCTATGAAATGCAGTCCGGGTGCCAGAAAAAGAGTAAATAAAGAGGGAGTTGCAAATCTGCAAAGCTAGGGTAGCCGAGATCAAATGCTGGGTGAGGCAGCCTGGAAAGGGACAATAGTACTGTAAATACTTCAGGCAGGAACCAGAGTTACTGTAAATGATAGTCCGTGAGGCTAGGGATCTCCAGCAGACCCTTGGAAGTGAGCTTGGTTGCTCTCACTGTCAGCTGGCAGCTGAAGTTTATTGAAAGAAATAACAGGAAGGTATAACATGAGGCTCCTCTTAATTATCTCGGCTATGGCAGAGCTTTTGTAATAAATTGCAGGATGGCAGAATCAAAGTGATAAATTAGAGGTGGACTGGAATATAAAGGTGACAGGTGAGGCTTCCTGCATAGCAAGGCTTGATTTAGAAAGCACTCAACCACTTAGCAGCGGGCTGGAGGGGCAAAAGAGTAGTCTTGGAAAATCTGCTTCTCCTTTCCTGGCTTCCTTGAGATGCTGTTGATATGGTAATTATAGGTAAGCAGGTGATTTCTAAGCAAGAAATGTGATGATGCTACTGAAGCCTGACCAGGGCAAGATGGTTTAACTGAACAAAATTGTTCAATAGCATCCTGATTCTCACTTTTAACGCATCTCCTTGTCTTGCTCTTCCAGCAAAGTGTAATAGAAAAGCAAATTAAGCAGTTGCTCCAGAGAGAGATGGTTTATCTTTGCGGAAGGAAGAAGAGGATTTATTGTGTATGCCAAAGCAAGACTGAGCCACCAGTCTGTGCTCCTACCAGAAAAGCTGGGCGTAGTGTGTTGTAGCGCAGTGTGCGGGTCCATCCCCAGCCTCTGCCTGGAGAGCAATCGGCTGGTGTCAGACCGGCTCAGAGGCTGGTGCTGCTGCTGCAGCACGAGTGACGTGGGGTCCTTCGGAACAGGAGCACTGGCACATGGCATGGTGACAGCTGCAGGATCTGTATGGACGGAGCTGTGCCTTTCCGTCAAACTGCCCTTTTTCTCCTAGTGGGCATTAAGGATTTTGCTGTTTGTTCTTAATTTCCTGTCTTGTTTGAGCACAGGATCATCAGAGAGCGGTTCAGTTTCATTTATAGAGGGAAGCTGTTGGACATGCACACAAAGGGATTTGGATGCTTTAGGGCCATATCAAAGTGTTCCTCAGCACAGCTTTTGCCAAGCTCACGGGTGCTGAAGGGCCACTCTGTGCCTGCATTGGTTGAGCTTTCTGACTTTTCAAGACATGAAGCCCTGCCTTGTGCCTGCAGATACTTTGGCTGTACGGCCCTAGCCCGTATCGTGAGCCAGGCAGTGTTCAGAGGTTAATACTGCTGCCCTAAGGAGAAGAGGTGCTTTTATTTATCCTTAATGTAGCTCATGGCCAAAACACTTGCCTGGGAGCAGGATGATCCTGTGCAGACCCTTCTTTTCTGCCTAACCTGACTCAAGGACTCTCTGTAGTAGCTGTGAGCCCACATCATGAAACAGATCCTTTTCTGTCACCTTGAAGATTGTCCTGATCTTTTTAATTTTTTTCTCCAGAGGCTCCTTATGTGCCGCACATGAGTCATTAGCTAAAAGACTTTGTAACCCAGGGAGCAGAGCCCCCCCAGCCAAGGGTTTTCCTTAGCTCTCAAGCATCCTAGCTGCTAGCCTGCAGATCAAGCTTTTTCTCACTTGCTTTCTGGAGGCAGCATTGCTAGGAGACGTGGAAGTGATCTTGTTACCGAAATCCCGGAATGAAGAACTTATCGACACCAATGTGATGTAGATAAGCAGACACTTTTTTGTTAACGGCCGGGTGCGTGAGCGAGTCCTCTCACGATCAACGCACACCAGGTCCCAAAATCAGATTCCATATAGAGAACTTATTCATACATATTCATTAAATATTCATGCATAATCATAATGTTTCCCGTAGATCATTAACATACTCTCCTCCTATATCCGATTCTGCGCAGTAGAGCTTAGAAAGGTCTAGAAATGGGTCTGGGGTACGATTTGGGTAGGTGGTATGTGAGTCGGTGGTCGCGATCTGCCCCTGCCGGAATTACCTTTTACTAAAGTTCACGGTTTCTTGGCAGGCACCTACAAGCTGTTCCGGTCGACTCTCCCCAGTTCCCATTCATCTCATATTCTGACATTTCAATACACCTCTGCGTACAGAAGACTGGTTAAATACAAAGGAACCTTTCAACCCTAGAGTTATTACCTGAGTTTTAACAATGGTTCCAGGCCCTTCTTCTAGCCTTGATACAGGACGTACAGAAGATCTCATAACAACTTTTACTGTGCAGCTATAAGTTTCTTATAAGATTTTTTCTTATCCTTCTATATTTTAATTTTATGAAATGATTTTATAAAATCAATTAATCAAATAAAGTCAATCAATCTTAACTTATTAACAAATCGATAACATTTCCCCCCTTTGAAAGTGTTGAAAATCATTATTTCAATACTTTCACGTTATTCATATATCTTTTGTTTCAACATATTTTGGTAATGGATCATGTCTTGGTGAAATAGTTGGTACTTCTCTCATAATCATACGATTCACTGCAATTCTATTGGTAAACTCTTTCTTGAAACATGCATATACTAGCATGCTCATCAAAAAGACAACTAGTAACAGAAACAAAGTCTTAATTATAGATTGTATCCAAGAGCTCAAATTCCATCCGAGTTTGTTAAAAATTTTCCCAAGCCAATCTTCTGACATATCCTTTTGAATTGTTTCAGTTTCTTTTTCAATTTTTCCCAATAGGTCTAGATCATGTTCCACATCCTGAGTGACATTTGGAATGTGGATACAACAGTGGTCCAATTTATCCTTGAGATACCCACACACTCCATGTTCTTTAAGTAGGAGCATATCTATTGCCATTCTATTTTGTAAAGTCATTCTGGAAGTTGCCTGTAATTGTATATTCAATTCCTTAAACCCTTTTTTGGTAACGTTTGCTAATTTTTCCACTTGACCAGTTAAATGATAGAGCCATGCTCTGTTTCTATATGAAGCTATAGGATTTAAAAGTGATTCCAGTGCCCAGCCAATTTTCACTCCTGTAGATGGTTCATTCCAAATATCATCATTTATCCCAGATCTCTTTATTCGTTTCAATTCTAAATTCTCTAGAGATCCTTTAAATGGTGATTTCTTCCAAATTGGACACAATGTTGGCATGCCTAAGGTAATTTATTTCACTTTACCATCTAATGGTAAGTGTGTTGTCCAGGTTCCATCACTTAATGCCCAAACTAAATGTCCTGGACTTCGAATAGTAGATTTTCTACAACTAAACAAAGTTCCTCTTCTGACTGTAAGAGTGCTGGTTAAATTGAGAGTGTTCTTAAGACCTCGACAAAAACAACCATATTTCAAAGCAGCGGCCAACGGAGGAATTCTTTGGATTACTAAGTCTGCATTACTACAATCATACACTTTTTCACATTTCCACCATGGCACTATTTTATTTTCCTTCTCTCCCAATGTAGTTGACCTATCGTCAACCCAGGGTAATACTGAAAAAACCTTTCCATCCCAGGTAAAACACCAAGAAGTTCTTGCCATATACTGAAAATGGGAAAATATGGACATAGACCATATAGAGTCCCACTGGTCTACTAATTGGGGTGCTTTGGCCAGTTTTGTTACACTTCCATTCCATGACACTTTTGCTCACGTTGATTTTAAATTGTTCATCATGAGAACACCATCCCACAGTCTTAAATCTCCCTATTTTGGTAAAAACATGATTTAACAATTTTTCACAATCCGCCAGACTACCTGGAGTTTTCCACTGTTTTCTAATGACTTTCACTTGCTCGTACCATTGAGTCACTGGCCTCTGTTCACAATAGTTGGTTTCATTTTTATGTTCCAGGTTAGTCAAATTCATAGTTAAAATTCCCCATGGAATAGATTCACCTACTGCCCTTGGTATCGGCAAACAAGCAGTGATCTGCGTGACATTTTGTAAATTGGCAAATTCTTTAATCAATCCTACCATCAAATTTTCCTCAGCCATTTGTTTGGGAATTTCAATCACTTGTTCTGTTTCTACTTGTCTTTTGTTCCTGTCCACCAAGCTGGCCCATGATCCTACCAACACTACCGACCAAAATAAAATCCAATATAAAAATTAGACATGTTTCAGTGTCAATTTTAAAGTCTCTGGGTCACGATTGACAATCTTCCATGGAGTAGGTGCTTTCTTCACTCGAGTATAATGTATCCAAGCATCTGATTCAGCTATCTTGATAGCTATAAAAGTGGTTAACAGTATCTGGAAAGGTCCTCTCCAGCGCTCCTGCAAAGGTTTGGAGGCCCAGGTCTTCACATAGACATAGTCTCCTGGTTGGAAATCATGCACGGAATTTTCCACGGGTAAAGGTCTATTCCAAATTACTACACTCCAAATTGCAGCCAAAGTTTTCCTTAGAAAAAGCAAATAGTTATACACATCTTGTTTTCCTTTCACATGTATGTTTAGATTTGGTTCTGGAGACTCATATGGTTTTCCATATAATAATTCATAAGGACTGACTGAGGTTCCACTCTTTGGCTGTACCCTGATTCATAATAATGCCAATGAAAGTGCCTGAGGCCACTTTAGACTGGTTTCTTGACAAATTTTACTTATTTGTCGTTTCAAAGTTTGATTCATCCTCTCCACTTTTCCACTAAATTGTGGTCTCCAAGACGCATGCAAATCCCAATTAATACCCAATACTTTGCTAACACTTTGGACTACTTCAGCCACAAAGTGTGGACCTCTGTCAGAGGAAATTCCAATAGGAACTCCAAATCTCGGAATTATTTCTTGTAATAACCACTTCACAACCTCTTTTTGCTTGTGTGGTGCGACAGGGAAGGGCTTCTGGCCATCCTGTACAAGTATCAACCCTCACCAGGATGTACCGGTACCCATTTTGTCTAGGTAACTCTGAAAAATCTACTTGCCAATAATCTCCAGGTTCTGTACCAGATTTCAGTCTACCCATTTGAACCTTTTTCTTAATCACTGGATTATTTTTCAAACATACTTCACAATGCAGTTGCCATTTTAGCTATTCCTAACATCTTAACTGATATTATTTGCTTTCGTAAAGATGTTACTAAGGCTTCTGCCCCCCAGTGACATTCTTGGTGTCTCGTTTGAATTATCTCTCTCATCACAAGAGGTGGAATTACTACCTGTCCATTAGGATTTATCCACCATCCAGCTACGTTTTTCTTAGCATTTAATAACCGACCCAATTTGTCATCTTCCTCTGAATATCTCGGTTTTTCCCTAGGAAGGGTTACTGTTTTAGAAGGAATTATTGCCATTTGCAATGCTTGTTTCTTTGTTCCTTTTTTTTTTTTTTTTTTTTTGCGCTGTTCTATCAGCTAAATTATTCCCAGCTATTATTTTTATATTCCAAATCTGGTGTGCCTTACAGTGCATGATTGCTACTTGATCTGGCTTTTGACATACAGAAGATCTCATAACAACTTTTACTGTGCAGCTATAAGTTTCTTATAAGATTTTTTTTTCTTATCCTTCTATATTTTAATTTTATGAAATGATTTTATCAAATCAATTAATCAATCAAATAAAGTCAATCAATCTTAACTTATTAACAAATCGATAAAAATCTTGTCTGGGCTGACGAGCAGGGCTGAGGAATGGATTTGGCCCTCTCCATCTCCCTGGGAGGGCGGAAAGGTTTGGGCTGGAAAACCAGAGGAGTTCAATGGCAGGGACGCAGCTGAGTGTGGGAGCAGGGTGGTTGGGTTTGAGAGCAGGCTGAGATGCCAGCATTGCATGCTGAGGTGCTTGCAGGCTTTGCACAGGTTCCATGTGGCTTCTGCCATGCAGCTCCATGAAGGCACTTTGCAGCTAGCGGTTTCCCTTGTTAAGCACCTGCGGCTGCTTTGTCAAGTCCTCTTGTTATCGATTTGTTAATAAGTTAAGATTGATTGACTTTATTTGATTGATTAATTGATTTTATAAAATCATTTTATAAAATTGAAAAATAGAAGGATAAGAAATATTTTTAATGAAACTTATAGCTGCACAATAAAAGTTGTTATGAGATCTTCTGTACGTCCTGTACCAAGGCTAGAACAAGGGGCTGGAACCATTGTTAAAACTTAGGTAATAACTCTAGGGTTGAAAGGTTCCTTTGTATTTAACCAGTCTTCTGTACGCAGAGGTGTATTGAAATGTCAGAATATGAGATGAATGGGAACTGGGGAGAGTCGACCGGAACAGCTTGTAGGTGCCTGCCAAGAAACCGTGAACTTTAGTAAAAGGTAATTCCGGCAGGGGCAGATCGCGACCACCGACTCACATACCACCTACCCAAATCGTACCCCAGACCCATTTCTAGACCTTTCTAAGCTCTACTGCGCAGAATCGGATATAGGAGGAGAGTATGTTAATGGTCTACGGGAAATGTTATGATTATGCATGAATATTTAATGAATATGTATGAATAAGTTCTCTATATGGAATCTGATTTTGGGACCTGGTGTGCATTGATCATGAGAGGACTCGCTCACGCACCCGGCCGTTAATAAAGAAGTGTCTGCTTATCTACATCACATTGGTGTCGATAAGTTCTTCATTCCGGGATTTCGGTAACGCTCTGAGTGTGAAGCCTGGCTCCAGCTGTGCTGCTTGCCTGCAGCAGGCAGGAGTCACTTCTGTGCCGAGCCGGGGAGGCTCTGGCATTGCTTCTGGGGTGGGGGAGCGGTGGGCAGGAGCACGTGGTGGCAGCCCTGTGAGTGCATCTGAGGCCAAGCATGAGAGCCCTGATGGGTCTCACCTTGATGTCTGTCTTGGAGTTCTGCCTTCTGAGGCAGGAAGCATCACCCAGCGTCCGGTTCCCTTTCTTTAGAGCGCGTCTGTCTTGGAGCCTGGAGCGCACCGGGGTGTCATATCTGAGCTCTGCAGTTCCTGCTCAGGTTTGTGTCTGGACAACATGTGGGACACGTGTTGCAGTGAGCTGCCACAAGCTAGCTGGCTGGAGAGCCAGCTTTTATCTTCCCTGACCGGACTGTAAAGCTCCAGATAATGTATGCTGGTTTTCCAGCGGAGGGTTCCTGGTTCCCTGCCGAGCAGATGTGCTGATTTGGTTTGCTTGTGGCCGTGAGTCTCATGGGAAGCGTTTGTTTATGCCGTATGCTGCGCTGAAAATGCGTGAAGCTCCCTGGCAGCCAAGATGGCCTTGTAAGTTGGATGTCCTCGGCTGGTGTGTGTAGATGTGTGCACGGTTAATTGGAACAAGCTCATTAGGTGGCTACTCACCAGGTGCAACAACAGAGGACACCCCAAAGGCATTGTTGGAGCTGTGGCAACACGGTGATTTGCCTGTTCTCTTTTGCGTTGATATGCTTGGGGTCCTCCCCAGGCAAGCAAAATAGGAATTAAGTTCTTGCTTTGTAAGTCAGCGTGGAGGTTTTTCTGTACTCCTTAAAGAAATGAGTAGCTTGTCTGCAGTGTCTGGATGAATTTACCTGAAGCTGGGATCTGTGAGTTTTTGCTTAATTTCGGGATGTCAAAAAGTGTTAGGGTAGTGCTGGGTCTTTCAAGTCCCATAAAATAAGAAGTGGGCAAATCCATCCGTCCCTTGGTCCAGTTAGCCAGGAAGGGAGGGGAAATGATTTCTAGTCCAAAGTAGTGCTTAGTAAGTGCTGTACAGCCCTCTCTTTGATTTTTGTCGGTGCTTGAGACCCGCTTTCTGGGGGTGTTTTCTCCTCTTTCCCTTTCTTGCACCCGCACTTTTTGAGATGCAGATGGAGAGGTTGTCAGCAGGCTGGTGGTAGAAAAAGAACGGCCCATGGACCTGTTGACCCATGCAGCCTGCAGGATGAGGATGCTGGAGAAGAGCTGCCATGAGGATAGCCTATAAGTGGCCCTGCTTTCACATACGTTGCGTTTCTATTTGAGCTAATTGCTCATGCAGCTTGAATGGTTTCATGCTTTTCTTTCTGCTGTTACAGCTTCAAACGCCTGTAGGGAGCCTTGAGTTTGGGTGTTAATAAGTGAAAAAAGGGGCCCTCGTTCTCCGTGGAGAAAGGTTCTTGGTCACTGTGGCAATTTCATGCCTGGAGGGAGTCCTATTTGCCGGATAATTTTTGCAACTTAACCAAATTAGCTTTGAGAAACCATAGTTGATAATCAGATTACTGAGCTCTGTGCTCCATTAGTTAAAACCATCACCAACCTCCTTGCAGAAAGGGTGGGCATTTGGTTTGCAAAGTAGGAGAGCCGTCTGATTTTGATGCTCGGGGCAGCAGCGATCCCCGGCTTTAAGGTTGTTCCTAATAATCTGAGCGCTTAGTAGGGTCAGGCGCAGAGTCGCATCGGGTCAGCTGCTTTTGCAAAATGAAGCAGTGAAGTGACATTTCCCTTTTGTTCCCACCGAAAAACTTTTGAAGAGTAATAAAGGACAGTTTGGGTATTAATCGAGATTTGGATAAAAATTCCAGTAAATAGTTCCAACACAGATGGAAGTTGGGGGGAGAAGGTGAGAAATGCCAGCAGGCTCTGATGTGTGCGTGTGGCTTGTGAAAGGCTGTTTTGGCTCAGGGAATGTTTGTTGTGGGGTTTTACTCCTATCAATCTTCACTCTTCTGCTTCAACATGGTCTAATGATGAGACAGGGTGGGGAGGCCGCCTGCTGTCCAGTTATGAAGGATGCTACAGCCTGGAGACACAGCTGTCTCCTTTGGGTCTGCCATGAAGGGGATTCTGGATTTTCAAAGTCCTGTTGTTGTTCCTTGCAGGTCAACTGAGGCATGGCCACTGGAAAGCCCTGCTCGTTCACAGGGTCCTCCAGGATGGTTGGTGGATTCCCGAGGCAAGTGGTAGTGCCTCGTAATCTGAAGCTAGCCAGAGGGACAGAGAAGCCTGCAACTGTAAGTACCTGCTGCGGCCAGGTAGGAGCTGTGTAAGGCTGGAAACTGCCCCCGCGTCCTTCCTCTACCTGCCCCTCCTGTTGTCTGGCCGCACTGTGAAGCTGGACACCACCTCCCCGTCTCTCTGCTGCCATGCTTCTGTCGGAGTAGGGGATGGACTGTGTGCTGCTTCAGGGCAAGCCCAGAGTCTGTCTGGATGTGCCACCGGAGCCAATTTAAATGGACGTACCGGGCATTGCACCGGAATAGCTGAAGCGTGAGCGTGTGCTTCGTTCTGTCCCCTTTGTGTGGGCAGCAATGTTTTGTCACGTCGGGATGCTTGCCAGCGCTGCTCTGACCATACCTGCCCTCCAGGCAGCTGGGCATGTGGTGGGCTGCTCGAACTCTGCCCAAAGGCTTTGAGAGGCATGGCTGGTCCCAGATGGAACAGGTTCCAGACCAGTTGTTCTGTCCCGTATCCCGTGTGGAGCACAGACCCAGCGCTGCAGGCAGCAGCGGAGTCAGGGCAATTCCTCCTTCCCATCCTCAGACGTCCTTTGCTGACCAGAGCTCACCTGGCTGAAGGCGACCTGGCGCTGAGGCTCTGTCGAGGAGATCTCTCTGCATACTTCTGTGGAGGGGTCTCGGAGGCCAGAACAGAGAAAACAAGTGCTAATTCAAAAGAGATAACTAAAACTTGGAGCCATTCCTCTCCACCTCGGTCTTGGCACAACACTGCTTCTCTGCTTTCCTCTGACTCACCCAGCAGTGACGTCTCCACGCGTGTGGTGGTTGTAAGCGTTGTGCAAGGATGGAGTTAGGGGGTTGCTGGTAACTCCTCCCGACCTTCTTCAAAGGTCACTGGCTCAATCCAGCAAATCTGAAGAGGAAACAAATGCCCGAAGAGCCAAATCCCCCAACATGTCACATCAAATCACAAAGGAGAAGCTAATGGGACAGAGCCACTTGGTTGGAGCATGTGTATTCCGCTCTCTATCATTAATTTACTGATGTTAAATATTTCAGCGGGTAATTATGGGACTTCCAGGACTATCCTAGTGGCTGTGATCACAAATTATTCATCAGTGGCTCTTGAACAAGAAAAGCCTTTCTGAATGAAGGCAGTTCTGTAGCTCTTGCTGGTGTTTTGCATTTCAGCTGACTCCCTCTGCCTTCCTGAAGGAGATGACTCTTAGCACCAAGCAGAGGCTGGCCAGCACTCGGGACATGCGGCGGCCCCAGATTACCCAGCTTCTCGACGTGAGCGAAGCCTCCCGTCAAAAGGTAGCCTTTTCTTGCCCTTTTCCTTGCTGTTTGACGTGACATTTGAAGTGGGCCTATGCTTGTGACAGGCTTGCCTCCAGCTTATCTAAATACTTTGGTGACTAAGTCCTGTTGTCGTTTCAAACTGCTGCTGGTGGTGGTGGAGTTCCTTCTGCTGGGGGAAAGGTGAAACGTTTTCCCCCAGTGAGCTGTTGAAGTCCTGGCCTGCAGTAAGCCCATATAAAGCACCTCTGCTGAAGTTGGGGGCTTTTGCTGGAGATGAGCTTCTGTGGCTAAAGCATGATACTGGAGGAAGGCTGGGGCGGGACACAAGGATGCAAGCTTGCAATTTCCCACCCTCCTGCTGAAATAGGCAGCCCTTGGTTTGGTGTAGTCTCTGTCAAACGCTTGGGGTCATCGGATGCCCTCAATGGTGGCTGCGTTGGCCTTTGAGGGCTGAGGGCCTACGGTAACTACTCAAGGTGTAGCTCAAGCAATTGCATGAATGCTTTGGGTTGGAACGACGAGTGGGACCCTTACGGGGTGTTAGATTTTGCAGGCTGCCAGGTACACAGGGGAATGGCGCTGGGCAGAGGGGAGCGGGTGTGCTTTATCTGGATCAGTGTTTGCTTACACGTATGTTGAAAGCTGCTCTTCTTACACATCTGCTTAGTGTAACGCACGTTCCAAAGGGGTAGATGACGGAGGTAGGCTGTTGAGTGGAAAAGTGCCAGCAAGAGACCTGTAACAAATTGGTTGGGGATTGCCCTAGACAGGGTGTGAGGTTGGGAACGCCTCGGACGAGCACGCACAGAACTGGCCGGGTGCTGTGGCTCCTGGCTTCAGCACGACCCTGACTCCTGTGCAGAAGCAGGAGATGTGCCTGTGTCTTGTGAGTGCGAAGAGTTCAGCTGGAAGGGGGGAGACAAAGCAGGGAGGGATTTTCTCCAAGTAATGCCTCTGCGCTGTAAGCGTTTGCTGTTTCTGTGTGTCGTCAGGCACGCTTCGGTGGTGGTACTAACTGACATGGCAATAATGGACTGCAATGAAGCATCCGTTGAAAGCTCATGGGAAAAGGAGATGCCAAGTCCAGCCTTACTCAAGTTGCGCAGTAGTGCTGGGGAAGGAGCTGAACCTTATCACCTCATCTGTTGCTTTCTTAACGGCGGTGTTTTTGGCCTGTCTTCTCTTCCTCATGGTTTCTAGGCTGTGTATCAAAAAAGAGATTTGAGGATGGGTTGGACTTGGTCACTGTCTCAGGGTAAAGATGATCCCCAGACTGTTTCCCATGGAGTCTCCTGTAAATTCTTGGCTTTCACTTGCTGCACGAGTGCTTACGGCTCTCGCAGTGAGTGCTCTGGAGCTGTGTGACTGTTAGCCCAGCGCTCTGCCGGAGGTAAGCGCTGCCTTGCCTTTTGGAGCAGGAAACCTGGAGAAACGGCCAGCAAAAGAGCTGCTCGCTTGAGCCTGCTCGGTGTGGCCCAGAAACTTTTGATCTGCTCAGAGCACAGGTGGGTGAGCTGCCGTTCCCCTGGCGTGAGCTGGGCAGGCGTACTCACCGGGAGACTGTACTTCACTGGGGACCGATGTAGTATTCTCTGATTGATGAATCTTTCTCCCAGCGGCTGAAACTCTGTTTTGCATCTGCAGTTCTCGGCACCTTCCCCGAAACAGCACTCGTTCCAGCCTTTCCCGTCAGAGGTGGTATTCCAGAGCTACGTCCCCTACGAGGTCTATGAAGTGCCACTGATTCTGAGGAACGAGGACAAGGTAAGTGCTGGGATGTGGAAGTTTAACCCTGTGCTGGAACTGGAGAGCAGTGTTGTCCGCGCGGTGCACAGCACAGCCAGTCACCTGCTGCAGCACAGCGCATCCGGAGTAAAAGGTCTCGCCACCTTTATTTTGCAAGATGGTGGAAATCTTGCCATGCTGAGGTTTCTTGCCCTGGTTTTGGCTGTGTGTTGGTAGTACCTAGCTGAAAGGAACTTTTCTAGTCAGCACCTTTCCCCGTGGAAGCCCTGCACGGATGGGAATGTTGAGGGCTGTACAGTTCTTCCCTGCCCTCGTGCTTTCCCTCGAGTGTGCACCGCGTCCTGGTGGCTCCGTGGTTAATCTTGGTTTCCACAGGGCACCTCTGCCTCTGGGTGAGCTGCACAGAGAGCTGAACGGGCTGTCAGAGCTCGGGGTGGGGTCTTCTCCACTTTATGCTGGAGTAAGTTATAATTAGTGGTAACAGCGTTTCAGGAAAGGTGTTTTGAAACAGCAGTGGAAACAGACTGATGTAGCAGAAGCAGTGGGAGGCCTTTAGGTGCCGCTTCAGGCTCCTGCTAAGCTTAATTGGGTTCTGCTCAGGTTTTTCTGAGGCAACGTGATGCTCTGTTTTCCCTTTGGAGAGCCACAGCACGTTCAGAGTCAAGTGCCCTCGGAGGTCTCCACCTTTGCTTGAAAAACCTGATCATTTTGAGATTTCCCAAGAAAGTTGCAAATGGAAAAGTTGGAAAATGTCAGCAGTTTTGTTCCACTGTAAAGAGGGAAGTTGAGACCTTTTGAATTTCAGTTGGGGAAATATTTGCTGGAATGAGGCATGTGCCAAGAGCAAGCTGGTGGGAAAAGGCAGAGGGAGGAAAGGAGCTGAGCTCGGTGTTCTCTCCCTGCACACTTTCCTACACGCAAGGGTTTCTCTTGATCTGTAGCAGTAAGTGCACTGGCAGCAGAGAAAGGTCAGGAAGAGAGGTGTAATTAAGGGTACTCTTCTGTAATGAAGAATAAGAGGTATGCGTGAGGGGAGGGTGGGATGGGAAGATGGAAGTGTGCGCAAGAGCCGGTGAATTCCCCCCAGATTTCCAGATTTACCTGCTGGGGGGGACAAACAGGTGGACAACAAAAAAAAGCTGCCAAGGTGTATTGCGGGTGGAAGGACAGCGGGAGAAGTCCAAGAATCTCCTGAGAGAACAGGTTGTGACAGGGATGTGGGCGAAAAGGGAAGACCCTTTGGCTAGGAAGGATGCGTGTGTGGTCCCTCAGTTATTCCTGGAGAGTACTGCACCATTCCTGGTCTGGCATTTAACTTGGGAACGTGGATAAGATGTGGCATGGGTGCCTGCACCCAGGGAATGCCACTGGTGTGGTCTACACTGGGTTTTGGGCACCCCTTGCTGTAGGTATCTTCTTCCCCAATTAAAATGTGCCTCAGTTTCTCTCTTCCTACTCTCTGCTTCGTTCCCACTGAGTCTTTTGGCTTCAGCTGCTCCATTATCCATGCAGCACTTCAAAATGGTTATCTTTGCCAAGTACCAGCCAACAGGCAAACAGTTGATTTGCTCTGCTCATGCTTCCTCGGGTGGAAAAGAACATCTGCATAACATTTCTGCCCTTCCCAGTAAGGAATAATAAACTTGTCCAGCTGCGCCTTGGGATTTACGTGCCCTGTAAAGGGGGAGGCAATGTGTGAATGTGGGTTTTTTTCCAAACCGAACTAGTTTTGAAGCCGGTAAGACCTCAACCATTGGAGAGCGTGGGTGTAAAAGTAAGATCAGCATTAAGGAAAATCCTTGGTATGTTCTAAATACAGAAAGGTAGAGATGATAATCCTGAGAGAGTGTTCTATTCTAATTTTGTTGGCTTTTGGCGATGTCCTGGAGAAGAGCAGAGCAGTGTTGTGCTCTGTCTCAGAGTTTTCGCGCTGGTTTCCCAGATTCTTCTGAATCTTCTACTGCACGGCAGCCTGAAGTTGTTTGCCCCCTAAAAATCCAGCTGACAGCAAAATATATTCCAAGTAGAGGCTCTGTAATCGTGCAACTACAGAAGTGCTTCGCTATATACTTACTGCTCTTACCTGTGTTGTACAATTGCTTTTCTGTCTTCAGGCTGTTCCTCAGCACCCTCAGGTGTTCCGGGTGGCTTTTGCTGAAGGTCTTAGCCACACGTGCTCCTCTCCTAAGGGACTTGGTGACCAAACTGCTTGTGTGCACTGTGAAACTGGCTCCTGGAACCCGCTGCCCCAGGACCCTGCTGGGTTCCAAGGGCGTTTGGAGAGTTCAGGACTGCCTTGGCCACGGGTTACCAGGCTCGGGTGGGTGGTGCAGAACGAGCCTCCATTTTTTCCAAGCCTCCTGTGGGGGTTGTTTGTCAGTGAAGCTGCCCGTCAGTCCAAATCACCTGCTTTAGACGTTGAGATTTGGTGCTCAGGCGTCGCTCTCAATGTGCTTGAGAAATGCCTGTGTGCTGTCTGTGTGCTGGTGGTGTCCCAGAGGGCAGAACCGTGCAGCAGGGTGCCTGCAGGGACTGCTGGGGGTGGGCAGGGGTCCCCAGGGGTCTGGCTTGCCTGCGCTGGCAGCTGCCTGGCTACGGTCACAGGCAGCAGGAGCCTCCAGAGAGCAGAGGTTGGCTTTTAAAACCGAGACTCCAGCGCCAGTCAGTGCCGGTCATGTATCTCGAGGCAGAAGATGCCTTTGGAGCCCATAGTTGATAGGCACAGCCTGGGGGGGGGGGGTCGCCTGGCTTTCCATCACTTTGTCAAGTTGCTGGCTCTCATCCTCTGCATCAGCCTTTCCTTGTAGCGTATTGTGCTTCTCCCTTGCTTCTTTACAGCTCCCTGTGAATTCTCCTAGCCATCCTCAGTTTGTGGGGTTGTCTCTTTGTCTTCCCATGGTCCTCCTTTTGCTCTTCAGGCCTGCTTTTATTCCCAGTGAGGCCACAGTATGTGTGGTCTCCTCCTCTTGCCGGTCTGCCCGCATGACTGTAGCATCGCAGCTTGAGTGCCCCGCTCAAACGCAGCACGTTAAAGTGCATTTCTTCCTTCCCCCAAGATTAACGCGTACTGTTTGGCCTTCAGATAACACAGTCCCCTTCTAGGGGCATGACTGCGTGGATGTGTACGGGCAGAAGCCGGCAGGTTCTTTGGGCTTGTTGAATACACGGGTGGCTTGATTCAGATATTATATCTCGGTGCTGCTGGTGTCTTCCCTGCTTGGCCCTTCCTTCATTGCCCTGCTGCCTCTGGCCGTGAGCTGTTTTGCCCAGGCAGAAGGGATTAATGTTGACTCTTGTGTATTATGTGCACGTACCTCCAGAGCTAAAAGTGCTTTGGAAAGGTGGTTAAGGAAGGCTATCGGCAGGTCTCTTCTCCTCCTGTTTCCACGAGCTGCAAAATCATACTTTCTTACCTTTTCTGCAGGTTCCTCAGCTGCTGAAGGTCACCTTGGAGAGGTCACCTTATTTCAAGTTGATCAGCCACCATGCCGTGTGCCGCAAAGTACCGCCTGGCATGCTTGTGACTTTCCACATCGTTTTCACCCCCAATGAGAACAAGGTGAGACTGGAGGTCCCAAGAGACAGGTGCCTTCAGCGGGAGGCGAAGCTGCGGGGCTGGGTTCAGAACGGGGCGTCTGCTGTGGGTTTTGCGGCACTGCTAATATCTGTCCGTTGCTGTATGGTTATGGGTTTGCTCTGATAATTATAAATACAAAAGCCTATTTAAAATTGAGCTGTTGTTTGGAGGACGCGAAGTTGAGCCTGATCAGAGTGAGGACCACCACCTTTGAAAACTGGAGTCACTGGAATGTGTATCACGTTGGACACAGCAGTGAGACAGCGGAACGTTCTGTCTGAAGCCGGCACTTTCCTTGCGCACTGGTTATAACCCGTGCCGTGCTGCAAGGTTTGCTCTAGGCTGTGGTCAGGCAGCCTGGCTGGCAGCACCATGCGATGCCACCGCAGCAGGGACTGACGGGCTGTGCGTTCCCTCCCTGTGCTTTCCTGGGCATTTGCAGGGGAAGGTGCACGTGTGACAGTAGGAAAATGGCCAGGAGGAGTGTTGATGTTTAGCCATCCCACCTCTCTAATCAGTGTTAGGGGCTTAATTATGATGGAAAAGACTAGAGGAGTGAATAGATGCAGAGAGCTTTCCTCTTTCCCATCTGGCAACCAGTTCCCTTCCTCACCCTGGGCTGGAGCGAAGGTGATGCTTTTTCATAGCCTCTGTGTTCCAGCCTTGCCGCTGTGCTGCCCCTGAGGATACTTGCCTGCCTGTGCTCCAGCTGTGATTCTAGGGGAGAAGATGCGCTGTGCTCGTGGCGGGGAGCCAGCCTGGCACAGCCGCACTGAGCTCTAGATGTCTTCAATCAGCAGGGGGTCGGTGTGCTGCAGATGACAGAGACATCTGGAGCACACCCAGGCATTGAAGGGGCAGGTAGAATCTGCAGGCAGACACTTACCCCGGAGCCTTTGGGCAGTCACGCTGGTGTGGCTGTGCCTGCGTGCATGTGGCTGTGGCTGCTGTGTCAGCTGGCACCTATTCCCTGCCCCATGTGCCATGCTTTTGCTTGCAGGTTGGAACATCGGTGCTGTGGCTCTGGCAAGCCTTGCACTGTGCCGTGATGTGAAGGGGTGACAGTGTCGTCTGGAGGCTTGTTAATGCAGAAGGGTTTAGCACATGGCATGGAAGGGAGGAAGCATCGCAGGGGAATACAGACAGGCTGACTCTTTCCAGCAGCACTCTGCTACCTCTTGGCAGGGTTCTTTGTGTGACTGTGTGGGCGAGGCGAGGTTAGGGGATAGCTCTGAGCCAGCTGATGCTTCTGCGCCAGGCCAGAGGCGCAGGATCCCTTTGGGCACAGCTGTTCTCTCATCTTGTGTTCGCTGCTTAGATTTAGTTTAATGCCCTGTCCTATCCTCAAACAGCGTGGCTGTAGCAAACTAAAGAGGAAATGCCCTGCGGTCCCTGGCTCCCTGAGCTTGTGAAATGATCTGTTGCTTTGGGGAGGGACTGAGAAATGGTTTTACGTCATTCATATGGAAGGTAAAAATGATGTTGGCCTAGGGCAGTTCTCCATACTGCCCAAGTGACATAAGAGCTTAACCTCACCGAGGTGGGCTTTGCAGAGGACGCTGTTTCCTTTAAAATGTGATTTATTAGTATGAATTAGCATTCATTTTGGGTGTGGAAGTAAATTGGTTCCCATGAAGGGCAAATTGCTGCTCTTCAACTGGAGAGAAGCAACAGAGCAACAGATGAACATCACCCCAAATAGAAGTAGCGTGAGAGAACCCCCAGGAGCACTCATGTCCAGTACTTTGTCCCTTGTCTTGCCCTTGAACTGGTGAGTGTGTGGCATTAGGGAGCTGTGCCAGCAAGGTCCTCTGCACAGCTTCAGCGACACCACGGCGGTTTCTGCCGAACTGGGTTTTGTGCTCCTTGCAGGGCATTGGGAGAGGGATGCGTGCTGCTCGGTGAGGAGCACATGGGGATTGTACAGCAGAACCAGAATTTTGTACAAACGGAATGTTTTGGCTCATACGTGATGGAGTGTGAATCAGCGAAGTGCCAGAGTGCTGTAGCTGAGCTAGAAATGCATCCACAGCGTGGTCAGGAGGCGCAGAGCACCTTGCAAAGCCCTTGGCCAAGAGGCAGGCTTTGGGAGATGGTTCCGTAAAGCCACCTGCGCTGGGCTTGCAGTTGCTTGCCTGCAGAGTATCTGTGTTAGTTGTGGAAGGCTCAGGAGTGCTGCCTTTGAACAACCCCTACATCCCTGATGCTGCACGATCCACAGGGATTGTGGGTAACCCAGTGAACTGGGATGCGGGTCTTCCTGATGGGGAGTTGGTTTGTATAATTCTCTTGCTTTGAATCTGTTCTTCCCTGGGGTAAGTCTGCCTTCAGTGAAGTCACTCCTGATTCAAAGGAGTACAGTTGTGGCCAAGCCGTAAGTACTAGGGCCATGTGAGCTGTTGGTGGCTGAAATGCTGTGTGCCACGTAGCCATTTCTTGGAAAATGAACAGTTCCCTGCTGTCTGGCAGTCATTTGGGAATGTGCCACGTGATTGGACTGTCAGAAAATAAATAAACAGCTGACATGTCTGTTGGTTTATTGGCACTTGTGTTATGAATGAACTGCTAATTTTTCTGCTGGGCAGCGTTTCCACTTAGTTACTCTTGCTGCTTCTGATTTGCACGTTTCTGTTTTGTGGCTCCAGTTGTACAGCGTGGGTGTTCTTGTGCCAGCCCACATTCCTGCGTGTCCTTGCATTATGGTCTGACAGTCTCTGCTGAACTGGGAACCATTGTGGCACTGACTGGCAGATTAACAACAGAGAGAAACACTTCCATTTGTGTGTCCTTCAGGCTTATTAATAGTTTATTGTAAAGGAAGAAGGAAGGAAGAAGCATATAAAACCAGCACAGCTTATTCTGTTTTGCCCTCTTGCTCTTTTCACTGTAGCCATACATTATTTTCCGGCAATGCCAGCTCAGTCTGTGAGGTTTGTGAAATTCATTACTGGTGCTCGGTGGAGACTGAATTAATGCACATTGATTAATATGAAATACGACAGGACAGCGAGTTACTGCATTGGTGAAATGAAGTCCTTTACAATTCAGCGCAGCCCTGTTAGATGCTTTGTAGCGCCCAGAAGCTATTCCAAGTATACTTTCCAGATGGCTCGTGTGGGGAGGAAAGGGGCAGAAGACCAAGGCAAATGGCCCGGTGCCAAACGAACCTGGAGCTAAGCGACTCATTTCAGAGTGCTGCGAACCGGCAGCTGAGGGGGGCAGGCGCAGGGGCACCCCCTTCTCCTGCGACTGGATCTTCATCCTCCGGTCCCTCCTCTCTTGTCATGGCCCTTATTTTCCAGCCTTTGATATCAGGGTTTCAGCGGGAGCTTTCCCTGCTTGGCTTGCCGTGTGACCTCATGCTACAAGGATCTTTTCTGTGCAAGTCGTCTGCTGCAAGGAATTCAGTGCAGGATTTAGGATGGGTGATGCAGGAAATCTGACATCCGAGTGTGGTGTTGTGGGCAGCTAAGGTTGATATCGCTGTGGCAGTATTACCGTTAGCCCCTGAGTTTGCAGAGAGCCTGAAACAACATCAGAGATGAGCAGCTGCTTCAGTTCCAGCGGGTGCCAGTTCAGATGCCAGTGGTGATACCTGGAAGGCCAGAGCTTGTAACTTCCTGCTTGTCACAGGGGTGTGAGAGAAGGGGAACCATCGTACAACTGTCTGTCATCCTTGCAATGGAGAGGGGAGTTGTATGAAGGATGAAGTCATGTTTTCATGAAAATCTGTAGCCTGAAGCTGTGTCTAAACACAACAAACTTTAGAGCATAGATGGGTTGCAGCCCCTCTGTCATCCAGGCATGTCTATTTAGAAACCTGGTCTTAAACAGTCTGCTAAGGGTTTGCAGTTGCAAAGCAGAACGAGATTTTGCACTGGTCTCAACAGTTGCCCAGGCTGTAAGCAAGCGTGTAGCAGAGGTAGTGTCCCGGTAGCACGAGGCAGTGCTGCAGGGGAGGCTGCAACCCGTTCCCCCCCCAGGGGGGCAATTCAGCTTTCAAAAGCTTAAGGGACCATGGGTCCACAGCGACACAAGCAGCCAGCTTCTGCCTAGCACCCCTCTGCCTTGGCTTTCCCCCTGTTTGGGCTGACGCTGCATTCAGCCTGGTGCAAGGTCCCACTTTGGTGGGGTGGTAGAGCGTGGCTGAAGGGTCAGCCCGCTCTGAAGGGCTGAGTCAAGCCTTGCACGGGATGCCATGTCCCACTGTGTCCCTGGAGAGGGGGCTTGGAGCATAATGTGCATCTGCAGGAATGGCGAGAGGCAGCTTTCTCTCCCAAGCTCGTGGTTGTCTCTGTGAAACCAAACCCTTGCTGCTTTAGCCTTGCCCTCAGGTCCCTGGAGAAAGAATTCCCTTTCCTTGTGCGTTGCTGTGCAGGTGGTCCCAGTGCCCCTCACCAGCAAGGGAGCTGGGAAGGCTGCCAGTGCTTGCTTTTGGGGGAGGGGGGGATTTATTTCTTGGGCTCTTAATTACCTTGCTGTCATCTATTTGCTCCTTAGCAATGATAACGACTTGACAATTACTTCCTTTTACTTCCCTCAAATACCTCCAATTGTTGAAGTTCCTTTTTTTTTTTATCTCCCTGCTGATCTGTACTTGCATCCTCCTCTGTCTACCTGGCATCTGGAAGAGAGAGATAAGTAAATATGGCATGCCAAGACTGACTAAGCCAGGTAGCTTTCAATTGGACTTGCCTTTGTTACAGTAGTGTGGCCGAAATAACAACAACAGCAAAAGCAAAAGCAAATGGCACTCTCCATTTGCTAATGCAGTTTCTGAGCATCTGAACAGTCTGGGAGGTGAAGTACCCGGGAGGTAATGGGTGCTTTAAAGTCATATGGGCTGCCCATAGCTTTTATTTTAGAGGGCTTGGGCTGCAAGATTGAGTACAAATTTGCTAATTCACAAAGACCTGCAATATGATGTTAAATCCTGCAGGTTGCTTGCTGCAGTTCCCTTGCTAGTATTTTACCTTCCAAATAGGAGAAGCAAAAGCCCTTGTGCAGTTTGTAGGGTGACTGTTTGAGATGTCTAGAAAAAGAGATCCTTCTTTATTCTTTGTGCCTTGGATGGGGCAGCATCTGTTTTGGCAACCTTAGCGGTGGGCGAGGCGCTGGGTGGTGGGTGAGGCGCTGGGTGTCAGCTGTTGTGTTGGAGCACTGGGTACGTGTCTGTGCCTGGGCTGGCTGCCTTAGGGCCCTTCCAGGAGGGGATGGGAGCAGGAAATCCCAGCCGTGGAGGAATCGGGATCAGTTCTGCTGAAGGGAGTTTGCTGCTGTGTGCGGTTCCTAAATCAAAGCGCTTCCTGCTTCAACAATTACAAGAATATCAAATGAGTTAAAAGCACCGGGGCAAAAATCAGGGCAGCCAGTGACTGATGAGAAGCAGAGCTTTGATCAGCTCATCGATAAGAGCCTGCTGGGGGCAATGGCTCCTGGCCCTGGGGCAACAGTTTCCTCACTGATTTCAATGGGGGCAAGGTGGTACTTGCAGTGCAGCCAGCGGTGCCTGCCATCCATCTGGGGTCTGATCTGCTCATCCCTACAGTAAAATGCTTTTGGTAATTTGATTTGCCTTCCTGCTGCTAAACGCCAGGCAGCCGGGGTGTGGGGGGATTGCCTGGCTCTGTTCTGCAGAAGGCAGTGGCTGGGAATGCACAGCCAGCTTTGCTCTGGTGGGGTGTCTGAGTGTCCCCCGTGTGCAGCTCCCGATGCCGCCTGCCTGGGGTGGGTGTGCTAACCAGGCACCCCGTCACTTACTCCTCTAGAACAGACCTTACAGAGGGGTGTGATTAAGGCATCAGCCAGAGCTGTCTCTGTGTCCCCTGGGGCTGGGGTGAGATGTAAAGGGAAACTGAGATTAGGCAGAGAAGAACTCTCTTGAATTGCAGTGCAGAGCTGGCGTAGGCTGCTGAGGGCAGGGCTGGAGTTGTTAGTGCTTTGAAGTACCTGTGAAACATCTGGAGGGACACTTTGGGTGCAGAGCTGAGCCGGTTCTGGTGTGGGGAGATGGGTCAGATGGCTTTTGAAGGGTGCGTGTCCCCAGCCTTGGCCCTGTAAGGCTGTGGGAGGGGGTGAGAAATACAGCTGTGCCCTACACTCGCCTGGCATCGCAGCAATTACCGTGTCCAGCTTGTGAAGCATTTCCCCAGCGACTGACCGTTGCTCACGTATGTGGTGAAGTCCTTTTGAAAGTGTACCTGAGCATCGCCTGCCGAGCTTCAACGAGGTCGCCACGTTGCTGGCGTTGGAGTTAGTGCTGTGGCACAGCTGGGTTCTCAGTGGTGCTTCCAATAGTCTGCGGTGGCGATTGAAGCAGGTTCCATTAGTGCTGTGATCCCTTGCGTGAAGCGACTCTGTTTTGGTGCCTCGGAATCAAAGCATCAGGTAATTGTGGTGCTGCCAGCTTGCTGCGAAAGCGGGTGAATCAGTGGGCTTGTTTCTTCTTTGCAAGCTAACGACCCTGTGCAAGTCATGCTACTGGAATGAAAGGTCATGAAGGTAAAAGGTACTATTATTACGTTATTGAATGCTACTGCAACAGTCCTAGAAAACAGCAGTTTTCCTTCTGCCGTGGGAATGGTGCTAAAAGCATTGTGCTGAGATTGTTTCTTTCCCTGCAGGATTATTTCCACGAGCTCATCTGCATCACAGAAAGGGAGAAGTTTGTTGTGCCTATCCGAGCTATAGGTGCCCAAGCTATCCTGGACTTCCCCGACCAGGTGAACTTCTCAGCCTGTCCCGTCAAGTACAGCACCCAGAAAACGCTGCTGGTTCGCAACGTTGGTAACCGGGTGGCCCGCTACTGCATCAGCACTCAGAGGTAGGGAGCTCATCTCTTTTTGCGCAAAACACTGTGGTGTGATAATATAGTTGGGAAACAGCGACAAAAAGGAACCAGAGCATGTGAGCTGCCATGCTGCTGCCGTGGCTGGAGATGGGCAGGGCACGTGGGGTTTGCTGTTGATTATAGTGTTTGAAGCATGGCGCAACCTCTGCTTAAACTCTGCAAGCTGCAGAGTGGAGTTTTATAGTGCAACGGTGTCTTCCGTGCACAGTCGTGCAAGGCTGATTCTGTTAGACTGAAAGAGCAATTGTAAGAAGGCAGCTGGACTGCCCTTGGGCTGTGGAAGATCCTGCGGGGCAGACGACAGCTCTAGGAGCTCAGTTCCTGCAGACCAAGGGCAGTGTTAAGAAATGGGCAAGCTCTGAGCTGGTGGAAGAGACATTTAAGAATTTATCAGCAGTTTGTCTCGAGTAGCAAGTGCAATCAGAGATGATAGATCAAAGCAATTGGTATTGAGACCCTGACAAAAACCCTGTGGGGTCCAGAACCTGGTTTTCCAGTAGGTTTGATCTAGTCCATGGGATCCAATATTCTTCATTAGAATGAGCTCTTAAGTGGAGATGAGCTGGCAGTGGCTTCAAAGCTGCACTACAGCCCCAAAGAGGAATGCCTTACAGCGGGGGCACAGGCCAAAGATGCAGCAAATACCTGGTGCGTGGGTTGGGAGCCTCTTGTAGAGCTTTGTCTCTCTCAGATCTCCTGGAAAGTGCTCTAGCACTTTGCAGTAGCTACCGGCAACCTCCTTGATCTTCAGTGCCTTCTGAAATGGGTATGTGGCCCTGTTGGCCAAATATACACGTTCCTTGGGAGGCCACAAGCACGTGGTATTTGGGCAGTCTCCTGGTCAGGTGCCTGACATGTGCGGTGTTGTGGACAGCCTGTACTGTTCCTGTTGGTCTGAGAAGACAGTCACTGGTTTTCCAGTTTGCTGAACTGGAGAGGGTAGTGCCTTTTTGACACTGCACCTGCAAGGAAACCAGTTCAGCTGGCTGGTAGTTAGCTCCGAGTTGCTTGGTCCCAGAGGTCTTGGTGCAGGAGCTGAGGTCCAGAACGCAGCAAAGACCGTCTGCCTTAGTGCACCTGAGTTGCTTCAGTTTCTTCCCCAGGAAAACAGGGGTCAAGAGAAGGCTCTTTGCTCTTTCTCCTGGGAAGCGTGAGGGTCCAAGAGGCTCCTACCAAAGCCTGGCAAGGCTGTTGAAGCAGGCTTCCAGGATGCTATTCAAGCAGGCTGCTGCTTGTCACTGTGGAAATACGTAGGCAGGACCTTGTAAATCCCTGTGCAGCTTCCCTCTGGGATTTCCAGATCTAGTCGTCACCACCAAAACAGATACCCAGTCGTGTCTGGCATCTCTTGGCAACGTCCTTGCCAACTGTTCCGTTGAGTGATCCAGCGTGTGTTGAATCCTGCTTGATACGGATTTTATGCTGAACTTCAACAATTAAATTTTTCAGTCCTGGTTTGCAACAGAGAGATGGGAAGTGTTACAAAAGTTTCATACAACACAGAAAAAAGTAGAATTCTGAATAACTGGATTGTGTGTGTCTGCAGAGATCAAAAGCTGGTAAGATTTCCCATGTCAGCTGAAGGCATCAGTCATCTCTTCCATTTCATTACAAATTTTTGAAAGCCAGTTTGAAATTTCAAACTGATGATTTAAATCTTTGAGTATAAGCAGTGTTTTATTCTAATTAGGTCACTCCCACTTTCCTTCAGATTTCTTTTTAAATACTCTGAAGTTCCTGTGTTTCTGCTCTTTTTATTTTTTTTGCTTTAAGTGTTCAGCAAAATGTCATAATGAATTCTTCACTGGGAACTTTCTTAGAGGTTGAGTTCCTCCAATGCCTGTCTGTCTACCATCTGTTTGCATATATGCACAGATGTGTAGGAAATATGAGAAATTTGGGGGCTATGTGAAATGGAATCGGGCTGATGGAGAAGAGAAACTCAGAATAACTTTGGAAGGGACCTCTGGAGATCATCTGAGCAAACACGGCGCTCAAAGCAAGACCAGTGTCAGAGTTCGATCGGGTGTGCACACAACACGAGAAGTAAGATCGGGTAATACCAGCCTTGCTCTGTCCTCCTCCAGGCTGTGCAAAGCCCTTTATCCCAGCATCTCCCTGTATGTCCTGTGCCGCAGCCTCTAAGCTCCCTTTCCGTAGAAAGGCTTTTGTGCCCACCAGCCTGTACTGCCAGGGATTCTTCCACCCCAAATACAGGTGTTTGCATTTCCCATCCCTCGGCTGCATGCAGTTCTGCTGTGTCCCAGTGAATGGCAGCCCAGCCCTCCAGTATCTGGACTGTAGTGCCCCAAGCTTGTATCCCCCACTCAGAATCCGAGTGTTCCCCCCTCTTGACCAGGTCAGCACGTTCCCTTGCAGCCCGAGAGCAGAACTCCCACGTTCTTTCTCGCTGTGTGATGAGGCCATGGTGTGCCAGGAGCGGTTCTTCCAGCCAGTGCTGGGGACTGCACTGTGTGACAGTGGGTTCCCTGCTGCTTGTGCTGTGAGCAGTTGCCCAGGTACCTGCCCCGAGGTCCCAGGTGAGCTCAGTGGCTCCAGCAACCCCAGCAGGAAAGAAGTGGCCTCCCAGCCAGCGTGACAAGTAGGCTGGAGAGTCAGAGCAGTGCTAGTGTAAATATAGAAAGTCTCTTCCTGTCGTTCTCATTGTTAAGGCTGGATAACGAGTTTCTTCTCCATGGCATTCAGGGAGATAAATGTCACTCCAGTACGTTTCAGTTGAAAATGGCGTCTGGAAGCAGATCTCAGCGCAGCACTGCCTTTTCCTGATGTTACAGACCTTGTGCTACGCTGTGCTTTGGGGTCAGAGAGGATCCATCTGAGAAGATACATTAAGGAATGTCCCACCAGGCTCTGAAAGCTCAGGAAATGATGCTACAAGGTGCAGTGCTAGGAGCCCCCTGTAGGACCCATATACGACATCGAGGTGTGGGATTGGAGAGTTACCACAGGATGTACAAAGACAGGACAACAGATGCCAGAACAGATCCCTATGAAATTGCTTACTAGGCTGGAGTTGCTCCCTTTCTGCAGGGCAGTAACGGGCAAGATCTCAGCAGGTTCTGCTGGGAAGGTCTCCCTCGGGCTGGTGCGGCTAGATGAGTTTAGACAAGCCGGGGATTGCAAGGCACCGCTGGGAGATCTGGACCTGTGACAGTTTAGATGTTGTACAACAAAGCAAACGTACAAATGGGCATAGTTAAAAAGCATGTCAGAAGAGAAGCTGTTAAAAAACCTCCAAACCTTATCTTTCCTGTCGTTTCAGGAGCAGTAGTGATTCACTGACAGGGTAGGTCTAACAGGACAAGAATTATCCTAAAGAACAGCTCACAATTAATGGCTAAAAGGCCAGAGTTTAGCCTGCCAGCTTCATCTCTTGGCAGTGGCTTTCATGTGGCTATTAGTGTGTCAGGGACGTTTCCCTAGCATCTCTTATCTGTAGGCTGCAGGGAACAGCTTAGTGACGTGCACTGAAGTTCAGAGTTGAGGTTAAGCATGGACCTTGCATCCCTCTGGGTCTTGGAGAACCAGGTCTACGTGAGGGATACCAAGCTGCGACAGCAGTAACAAAGTTGTCCCGTGGGTACAGCGTGGGGTGGGAGGCAGGAGGTGCGGTGTCTGACTTGTGCTCTGTTTCTCAGTCCTGAGAATGAGTCCTGACCTCGGTGGGATCCTCTTCTTCTGATAATTTGAAGATGGGAAGATACCTTCTTTCTCGGGCACCCCCTGAAGTCATCCTCAGGAGTGTTATTCCCATCCCAGCTATCTGAGGGCAGGGGTATGCAGACAAGGGGACGGGATAGGAGGTGGTGCTGAATTGTGGCCCTTAAACAGCAGCTTTTCTGTTCTGGCCATGTTTGGGGCGGGGGGGGGTGGGAGAAAAAAAAAAAAGGTGGGGGGAATTTTTCTGTGCCTTTCCCCCAGCAGGCAGTGATGCCAGCCGAGCACCAGCAGAGCCCTGCCCAGTATAACCAGGCACAACCCCCAGTGCAGGTGCAGGGCCATGGAGAGCAGTCCGGTTCTGAGGCTGGTGGCACCTTGGCTTTCCTCCTCCCTCTCAAAAGTCTCAGGTCCAGCACGTGAACATTGCAGGCCCAGTGCTTCCCCATTAGTCACTGGTGATGTTCTTGCTAGTTGTCATGGGAGCAGGTCAGGCCCCTAATTGCAGCAATATCTCCTTAATGAGCAGGAACTCCAGCAATTTCATCAGCTGTCACTACTTCCATGAATGAAGCTCAGCTCGTGCATGGCTCCTGATTTTCTCATTATTTTTGTGTGCTGCATTCCCCAATCACTGGGAAACTCTCTGGAAGGTGTTTTTGAGGTGACAAATTGACCACCAGCAAAGCACTAAAGCCAGTACCTTTTGCTTTCTAAGTGAGGCTGTACAGGAGCCGCAAAGCCCAGCTGCTGTTGTGCAGGAGCATGTTGCATCTGACTTTTCCCCGAGCGTTAAAGAACTGAATTATGTGTCTGTCAGCCAAGAGCTGTTTACCTGGCCACAAATCATAATTGCTCGTGTTAAATCCGAAGTACACCAACACCTTTTCATCATTATTTCCAACGCATTGCACAGAATTCCTCCAGCGGGCCAAGCAAACAGTTACCAAGCTTGGATTACAACCCGGAGCCCCAGACTGCATTGCTTGTGAATACACCAAAAACCTCCTGTTAAACTTGCCTCGATATGCTCCTGCTAATGGTGCTTCATTTAGCTAGAGATTTAATTGTTCAGGCTGTAAATGGGTACTCCTTTTGTGTCTTGTTTTCTTGTTTCTGTATCACTCTAATGTGCCTTTGCACTCCTACAGATTTTTCTTTGCTTAGAGCAGCTTTCACTGAAACACTGATAAAATGTGCCCTTTCTTAGGCAAAACCAGGATGCTTTCAAGGTAAAAAAAAAAAAAAAAAAGAGTTGAATTCTGCAACTTAAACTCCAGTTATTCTCTGGTCTTCAAGAAGAAATTCTCTTCTCCCTGTCTGATTTCCAGGCTGCAATCTCACTGGGACAGGCATTGCCTTGACATTTGTATCTCTTGAGGTGTATAGGTGGCAGGACAAGACGGATTCCTGAGGAAGTCCGTGTCAGGCTGTGCATGCAAATAACCCTCACCATCTCTGTGCCCTTCAAAAACCCTCCTCTGATCGTATTGCTAGCAGTCAGACTCTTGAGCCTTGCTGCAGAGAACTGGATGCAGGGTATGGGGGAGACGAGGTCGTTTTATAGCATAGGATGTTCTGAGGGCTGGAGCTCTTCAGGAGTCGAGTTGGTGGCTCAGTTTCTGATACTGTCTGTTCTCTTTTTCTTCTGCTAACTGTGGTTTGTTTGCTTCTTGCTTGCGCAGGTGAGCTGAAGTGAGCGAGACAGCCACATAGTCCCCAAATATCCCACAGTAATCCTGATGTGCCTCTCTGTGTTGCAGCCCTTTCTCTGTTGATCGCTCTGCTGGGACTCTTGGGATTGGCGATGCCGTGCAAGTAACAGTGGACTTCCACCCACAGAAGACGGGTGATTATTCCGGGTCCCTGACAGTACACTACGACACAGGTAAGTGCTGGACACTGCATGGTGCCCACGCTTTGCGTCCTTCAAAGCAGAAGACTGTTAAACTTGCTTTGCAGGCTCCTTCTAAACTCTTTTCTTTCTAAACCCTTTTCTTTCAAAACCTCAGTATGTTTTGGTGCTTCAAGTGAGCAGGTAAGGGGCAAAGGCTGAGTGTGCCCTTGTTCTGTGTGGCTGCGTGCTGGTCTCTCCCTGGGGGATGCTGGTGTCAGCCAGGAGCGTAAGTGTAAGTGTGTCTGTGTGCCCGGTTCCTCTCCAGGAGAGCAGCAGTAGGGGATGCTCAGCAAAGCGTGTAGAAGCAGGCAGTGCATGTGCTTTCTGCCTCGTGGGCCCTGGAGTTAGTATTTTTCTGTGCTGGAGGCTTTATTCCCATCTTTGTTTAATCACTTCTGATGGTTTTACCTTCCAAGCCTTTGTCCAGTTGCTTTGCGGGTTTGTAGCTATGAGCTTCTGCAGGCTCCCATGGCAGTACGTTCCAAAGGAAGGAATATTCCTTGGGAAAGTGCTGGTACTACACTTCTGTAATTTCTGACTAATACTATTTCAGGCCCTTGGGTTCCTGTTTTACGACAAATGGTGACAAATTTTTCCTCCTTTGGATTTTCCCAGGCCGTTTGTGCTTTTACACTATCTCTTGTGTGATTTCTAGGTTAAGGAATCCTGTTCAGTCTTCATATAGAAGCTGCTCTGTACTTTGGAGAAGGGCAGAAAGAACAATTAAATTTCAAAGGCTTCAGCTTGGCTTTGAAGATCAAAACTATACCCATTATTTCAAGACCCACGTGGCCATGGGTTTAGAAGTGAGACCATGATAGTTTTCGTGGAGTTTATTTTGCCGTAGTTAGTTGTCTCGTAGAGCATTAGGTCATGTTTCCATGAACCGGAGTTGTGCATGCTCGAAGCACTGTGCATGTCTCCCAGTTCTTGGGTCCTGCTTCCTCTGCTTGCCAATGTATGCCGAGGACTCAGCGGAGGGGGAAGGCAAGGCTTATAAAGCACGCCTGCCTCTGTAACGCTTCTGAACCTCGGTTATTTTTGTACGCTGAGTTGTCTGTTATAGAAAGCAGGCTGTCCAGTCATGGAGACATTGCTGTTTCTCGCAACATAACTCATCTCTGGCCACGAATCCCTCCCGCTCCTCCTGGGCTCCCTTAAGAGCAGAGAAGTTGAGGTTATACAGGCACGAAGGCTGAACTCTCCATGTGTGAAGGTGAAGGAATGGCTGCAGAGATCTGTTTGAAGGGTGATTCATTCCCCAACCTCCCTCCAAGAGAGGGGCTCTCTTTCTCCTGGCACAGCTGTGATTCGCCGCATTGTGTCCGGCTTAGGGTTTAAGGAGTCCGTGTAGGACACCGCCAGCTCTCCCCCGTGCTGTTGCGTGGCAGCCTTGGAAAGGCAGGTCCATCCCCTGGCTGCCTTGCTGTAACCCGTGCAGCGAGGAGAAGGCTCTGCCTCGGCAGGGGGATGCTCTCCAGGGCTGGCCGGGTCGCTGCCCTTCTCAGCTGGGGCTGGCTCTGAGGCTTTAAACACGCTCCACAGAAGTGCCATTTCGACGGAGAATGTCTCGTGTTTGGGGTTTGCTTCTCACCTGGGAGACCCTCACCTGCAACAGGCAGAGTAGGCTCGGTGCTCAAGTTTGAGCTTAGTTGACTCCCGGGAGTTGCTTGGTTGGGAAGAATGAAGGTTTGGAAGCTCTGGCAGCGAGGGCGCTTTGGTGGGGGTCTCTTCTGGAGGGTGAAGGGCTGGCAGGTGCTCCAGCAAGACTCCAGGCGTTAATCGGCTGCTGTGCGCAGCCAGGGGCTCTCTCCTCTTCAGCTTGGGCCGAGGCGGAAAGCAAAGGTGTTGTGGGACAGCTTGGGAACACTCGGTGTAGACTTGCACGCTCGGGCATAGGCACCGACAGGCTCCAGGCAGAAGAAATGGGCTTGCAGGGCTGTGATGGGCAGGTGGGTGTGGGCCGTGCCCCACCAGTCTCGTTCCGACCTATCTTCACAGACCCACAGCAAGTGAGGGCCCTGCTGCTCCAACACGGTGAAGTTCTCATCTGCGTCCCATCCTGCCATGGGCTGTCACTTTGCCTGTTTCTTTTTATCTCCCTCTTCTGCCTGCATGCCCCAGGCACCTTTGCTTGTTGGCAACAAGGGATCAGGAGAGACACAACCCTGGTGGCGTGCTTGCAGGAGACTCTGGGCGAGCCGTGACCGAGGTGGGGCCTCCTCAGAGTCACCTGAACGACTCAGATGCAGAATTCCCTGTGACCCGCATGGGATGGTGACCCAAAGGCCACCTGGGCACACTGAAAACGTCTCCCTGTAGATAGTGTCGCCTTGGGGATAAATCTTTACAAGCCCACCCAGAAATAAGGTGCTTAAGGTGGTGCCCAGGACATCCTCATGCTGTACACATGCAGCTCTCGGGATGCAATAAATATATTGATCTGTGGAACTGCTCACACAGCTAAAAGCTGTGACACTTCTGTTCCCTGTGGCTTCCTCCGTTCCTTGTACTCCCATCAGCAAGGGTGATGAGCAATGTCTGCCTTTTGCTTTGTTCTAGGTGAAGATACGCACACAAGCCTTCATGGAGCCGCTGAAGATGTCAACATTAGGCTGGACAGAAACTCCTTGGCAGTTGGGAAGACCTACATCACGCTGTCAAATCACAGATGTGTGGTCATCCACAACCGGAGTAAAATCATAGCCCACTTCCAGTGGAAGGCTTTTCTTACTCAAGAGGAGGAGGATCAGGAGAAGCTGAGGTTCGTTGGAAAGATTCCTTTCAGTAAGACACACTGCCCAGGGGTGAAACTACCATACAGCCTCAGAGGGTTGTTGGTGCTTTTTTGGATGGTGTAGGAGAAATAAAGCATCCACCGCATCCAGGTCTGTGTCCCTGGGCTTCAGGGTAATGGAGCTCGGTGCTTCCCATTCTGGTTCCATCCATGTTCCAGCTGATGTTTTGGGGAGGAAAGGTTGATTGCAATGGCTGCATTTCCTCGGAGAGCAAATTCCCATCTGTGGGAGCCCTAAATCAGTGAGGCCTGGTCCCTGGGCTGGCAGGGGGTCTGTGAGGCTGAGGAAAGTGTCGGCACTCCTTACCTGGGACGGCGTTGAGCAGTAGCACCTAACAGCTGC
Source organism: Falco punctatus (assembly GCF_963210335.1). Classification (NCBI taxonomy): domain Eukaryota; kingdom Metazoa; phylum Chordata; class Aves; order Falconiformes; family Falconidae; genus Falco; species Falco punctatus. Next base: position 1,902,695 of record NW_027660164.1, read on the forward strand.
AGGCAGCGTACCTGCTGTGATATTCACTGCAGTTTCTTCCCCTCCAGCTCTGGTAGGACAGCAACCTCCTTCAGCCTGCTTTTGCAGTAGTGCGCAGGGCAGGGTGCTTTGCTGGCCCCGAACGTTGAGGCCATCCGGCTGTAGGATGCTGAATTGCCTCGCGCTGTCCCGGCTTCCAGCACAACGAGGTATCCCTGCCCCTTCTCCGGGGCTGGGGAGAGTTTGGAGGTGGAGGGTTCTGCGGGGAAGTCAGGGACAGGACTTGGAAGTGCCTTTGGGTGTCAGCACCTGTGTCTTCGTGGTGCTGAGAGGTGGGGCAGGCTCCCCAAAGGGTGTCTCTGAAGCTTTGAAATTCCGTTTGGGGCAGCAAGGAAACGCTTCTGGCCCAGGGGGAGGCACTGGAAACGACACTTCAAAGCTGGGGTGATTGAGGGAGTCCTTGTGTGACTTTTCAGAGTTGGACGGCTGTAGGTGTATAGGAGTTAGTCTGAACCCAGAGCTGATCAGGAAACTGCCTTCAACTGGAGCACTTTTTAAGGGCTTCTGAGCAAATAAAGTTCAATGTAATTAGGTCAGAAATGCCTTGAAGGCCAAAACTAGTTTTCCACTGTTCTCTGTTTTTAATTACACAGTGTGTGACTTTGGTGCAAGCGCAGTGTGCTAAAGGAAAAAATCTCATGACCTTCTCTTAGTACTTCCCTGTGCCATTCTTTTCGCATCTCTCCCCAGCTGCCCATCTCAGACAGGACCCTGAGTGATCCTCTCTCCCCTCAGAAGCAACCAGCTTTCGCCAGAGTTAACGTGTTTCCCCAATTTTTTTGCAGTGACGCTTGATCTCGTGCCAGCCTGTGTTCTTTACTGTGACCAGGGCGCTTTGTTCTTCCTTACTTGCAGTCTTAGGGGTGGTCATGGCTCCGAGGCCACTGTGCTGCTGTCGGAGCAGCTTTTGAGATCTTTTGAGAGCAGAGAGGACTTTGACAATGGGAGGAGGCAGTGCAGCAGCCTGTGCTTTGCTGTCACCCAGAAAGACCTGGCTCGTCACAAGGTCTACCCAGGGGCTTGCTCTGTCTCCCTCCTGCAGGACTTTCTGGGATGTAGTGGTGGAATTCTTGTCCGTTGCTGAAGGCTGAGTTGAGGGTTGCTCATCTCGGTGCCTGGAAGCCCTCCTCATGCACAGCGCTGTAGGTCAGCCACGGAGAAACATTTCCCACGACACTCCACTGGGAGCGAGCCAAAGAAAGTATTTTTGGCACCAGTGACAGCATCTGCCCGAGGCTCTGTCTGTGTGCCGCTAGGAACGTCCGTGACTGTGTTTCCTTGCTGATTGTATTGGAATTCAGCTGGGTGGTGACTGCTGTCCTGTTTATAGCGTGTTGCCTCGATTTTCTGTGTACGGAGCCTTCCCCTCACCCCCCTCGAGTAGTCACCTGCTGGTTCTTGGTGGCCAGGGGACTGGAGCGTGAAGGGGGCACAGCAACGTGCCAGCTGGGAAGCAAGTGCTCTGCAGCAGTGCTCCCTCCTCACCTCTCGGTTGTGAGCTTTCAACGCTGCAATGATCGCTGCTACAGCTACCAAGTAAGGCAGAGGTGACCTGTGTCAAAGCTCTGTGGAGAAGGCCCAAAAGAGGAAAAAGGTGAAGTGGTTCAAGGCTGGATGTAGGGGTTTGGATTCAGAGGTGCTGGTGCTGACTTCTTTATTGGCTAATGCTGATGCCAAAACGGCACAGAGTAACAGCTCGGAGACTAATTTTGTCTTTAAGCAGCAAAGGTATTTATTTCGTGCAACACTGGGGAGCTACCGATTTGCACCGGACAAACCAGCTCCGAAGTTTTCAGTGAGAAGTCGGGTAATTTATACAGTTTTTGTGAGAGGTTACAACATCTTTACATACATATTCATTTGATTTCGACATCTAATCATTCTATTCATAATAGGTGGGATCTAGGTGGAGTAAACCTTTCAACTTTCTTTGTTCAATGATCTTCTGACTCATGGTTTTCCTTTAACATCCTCAATGGAACCTTTCCTAATTATTCAGAGTACAGGCCTTTACCTTTTCTAATCATTCAGAGCACATTCCTCTACTTTAACGTGGTCAGTGGGAGGGAATAGGCCCTGCCATCTCTCTCTTACCTCAACACAAAGAGAGCATCACCCAGAGCACAGTACCAAACACATCCTGACTAATCTTTTTAAGACCTTGCTCTGTTTCAATGCCAGGCAAGGCTCTCAGGGCCTCTGGCTTCATGCACCCAAACCCGTTAATTTCACTCAAGTGATGCGATGCCCGAATGCATTAGTTTGCTTTGCAAGTGCTCTGGGATCCTCTGCTGGATGGCAGTGTAGGCAACGGAGCAGCCAGTTCGCTTATCCCTGCCGGTGCAAAAGGGAAGATAAACAAGCGATGCTGGTAACCTGCAGCTGAAGCCCGGCTGCTTCTCCGCTTCCCAGTGAAGCACTGCAGTGGGTGCTCCTTCATCTCCATCCGTCTCCCCCGAGCACCTCTATGGGCGGCAAAGCCATCTGAGGGTGTTGGTGGGGTTGTGCATTAGTCGTGGCAGTAGCTTTGAGCCAGGAGGCTCTCCTGAGGGCTGCTAGCTTTCAAACCCCTCTTCTTAGCTTGTGAGTGTGGCGTAAAAGTGCCTGCCGTGCCAGTGCAGGAGTGATAACCTGATCTGCTTGGGACCCCGTGGCTTGGGGTCAGCCCCTCGCTGAGCTGCTGCTGCTGTTCCTCCCCCAGTGCGTTGCTGCTCCTGCGCTTACATGACAGTCTCTGCAAATATGTTGTTTATTAAATGATCTGCTTGGTTTGTCTCTCCCCACGGCTGCAGGCGCTGTCGCAGGCTGCAGAAGCAGGAGGAGAATGAGAGGAATTATTTTCTCAAGCAGCGCGCGGTGGACCCCACGCTCCAAGAGCGCCTTGCCCTTCTCTCCCGTGCCTTCCAGAACCAGAGGGCAAAGGTGCAGGAAGACTCTATGCTTTTCTCTGATGATATTTTTGCCATTGAGCCAGTGGTAAGTGATAGCTGAGAACCTCCCTTCCTCCTCCTCCTCTTCCTTCTCTTCCTTCTCCCTGAATGAGGTCGCTTGGCAGATCCCCGCATCAGTGTCTTGATGTGCCTAGAGGGAGACGTGAGGTTTCTAGTGAGGCTGGGAGAGATTGTTGCAAAAAGCATTTCTAAACTGCGAGCTCCGGGCAGGCGTTGAGAGCCTGCCTAAAGCTGAGCTCTGCTGCAAGGGCTGTAAATTAAGGGCACTTCCTAAGTGTCCTGACAGTGTTCCGAGGTATCAATGATTATATATAAGGGCACTCCTTACACGTAGTGTGTGGGGATTAACCATGAGTATTAGTTCACATACTGAAGAATGAAAAGGTCCTCTATGGAAAGGAGGGCAAGTTCAGCCCAAGTTTAATTGCGGCAAGACCAATCCCTTCATATAATCTGGACTTAGACCGTGCCTGAATCTCCCTCCCAGTGTCGTCTGTGAGCCTGCACGCAAGGCTGGCGGGTTTAAACGGACTTTTTTGAGTTCTATTGCACGCTTAGAGAAAAGTTTTTGCTTTTGTATTTATGCAAACAAAACCTCGTGTCCTTCAATTAACTAGAGCCCTGATTCTGAATATTTGCATGGTCTGAGATGATGAATGCCTGCTGTCTGAGCAGTGTAAAATCCCTTCTCATCTTGGAGCAAACCCTAGAATAATCTTAGCCTCTTCTTTCTTGTAAAATAGGGGAAACTACTGTTTTGTTATTTATTTTTAAGGAAGGGGATCATGTTCTCTTCTTGGTTGCTCCTATAGCCCGTACAAGGCTGAGAGCCCCCCATGTCAGCACAGCTGCAGTTTCACACCGCCGCAGCTGAGAGCAGTGTGATGTGACCAAGAGCCTGTGTCGGAGCAGCAGGGCTGTAGCAGGGAGTGGGAGCTGATCAGCTGAACATGAAGAGCATCCTGCAGTGTGTCAGCCGGTTTTGGAGCGTGTCCCAGGGCTCCTGCTCCAGTACAGCCGACTATACCTCCATAACGAGCTTAACCTGCTCTTGGGCTCCTGAAGTGCATTAGGGTGAGGTCCAGCAGCCTGGCTGCCCACTGAGTCCTGGTGCTCCGTGTAGCGCTGTACGGAGCCAGAGTGTAGCCTGGCCTCAAGTCTTGAGTGGAAACCTTTCCTAAATGGCTGTGTTGATGTTATAGTTTGCTCTAGGGCTGAGCGTAAGTGGGCTACTGCAGGAGCCTCTCCCCTTCTGTCCTGTCCAGCATTATCAATCTTCTGATTCCCATTAATTCCATGATCTGTGGAACAATGAGTTTCACATTCAGAGTTTTGCTCGTGTCTGTCTTCCCCCCCGGCATATGGGTGTCTTCACATCAAATGTTAGTATTTTTTCCTCTTTATCAAGTGTGAAATCTAAGAATGCACTGCCGCCGACTTCCACAACCTTCTCCCCGGTGACAGCCCCGTAACTTTTAGCTTGGGCAGGCCCCTTCTGGCAGCGCCGTGTAAATCTGCTGGAGGGGCCCCGCCAGAGCCTGGACTTTGCTGCCTCGGACCTTCTGGCCAAAAGCGGCTGCTGCTCTTCCCACCTATCACCCTGGGAGCACCCTATAGAAAGAATCAAACCCTTGGAAGAAGCGGCTGGAGGTTCCCAGAGGTTAGGAGGCCGCTGGAGGGACGATAGCCTTGGAAAGGCTCTCTGGGCAGGGTGGCTTTGCAGGGTTTGTGCAGCAGCTTTGCTGTGTAAGCGGGCCGGTAGCTGCCAGGTGTTGCTCTCTGTGGAAGCTGCAGCGGGTTATTTCAGCCTGTATGGGGTTAACTTGTGGATGAAAATAATAAGAAAAAAGGAGGCAGTGATTTTGGAATTAGCATGTGACCATGAACATTCTGAGCAGCCATCCAAGCCTGTGGGAGACAAGCTGTTGTGTGAGTCTGGCTTTCTGAGCGTGTCTCCGATTTGATTTATCGGAGATGTCGGCTGTATTTCTGTCACAGATGTGCTGGCCTTGGAGTTCATCGAATCCCAAAGTCAGCTAAACTCACTCAGCTGGAAAAGCGCGCTGTTGTTAGCAGATACATATTCACCAGGCCAACGGTTCTTTTTAATTTTCTTCCTTTCCTGCTTAGCTTCGTTTTTGCTTATGAATTGTGTTACACTTGCTTCCATTAACGGGAGATGTATTGCCTCTGTCAGCCTCTGAGTAATAACCAAACTGCCCCGAAGTGTCCACAAGGCCAATATATCTGATGGCAGCACATAAAATAGACCAGTGAGTACCACTGACTTGTGATCCAGCAGAAACGAGTAGCAAAAGAGTACTTTGTTAGATAGTTGACCTGAAAGACTGATACCGCTGCCTTAGGCTGCCAGAAGCTTGTTTTCTGGCCCCAGTGGAAGGAGAGATTTGGTTTGAAGGCTCAGGATGTGCTCTCCTTCCCTGCTTGGTGCCCCTCTAAGATGAAGACCTCAAGCATCGTCACTACTCTCAGCATTTCATTAACGTCCTTCCTCAGCACAGCAGCAGCGATGGTTTGTGTGGCGGATGGTGCTGGTAAGCCTGGCAAGGCACAGTTTGTCACGCAGGAGCCGAGCGAGGGCTGTCAGCAGCTCTCTGGGCAGAGGACCCCAGCAGCTGGAGGATCTAAGGGCACCACCGGGCAGCTCAGCCCACGCAGCGCCCTTTAAGGAGGAGCGCAGAACGCCGGTGAGCCGGGGTGTGTGTTCAGCTACAGCTGTCAGGCTGGAAGCAAATGCAAGCAGCTGGCTAATGCACACCCCACCCCCCGCCCCCCCAGGGACTGCCTGCCCAGGGTGAGACCACTGAATTCAGTCTGTTAAACATACAGCGAGCAGCTGGGTGAGGAGCGCTGGTGAGTTATTAGACTCTAATTAGCCAAGCCAGGGAAATCCGTCATCTGAGTGTTTCTTCTCAGTGGCTCGGCTTAGGCAAGCTCCAGGTGTCGTAGCAGAGCTTATGTTGTTTGGAGCAGCACCCCAAAGGCTTTTATTCCTGTAAATTCAAGATTACTCTCTGGACGCTTTTGAGTCTGTGCAGCATCCCAGCAGGACCCGAGGGATCTGCTGTCTCGTACGCTGACTGTGGGTTGCAGGCTGGTGTTCCCAGTTTGCTTCCTCAAGCGAGTGTGTTATCGTATAGTAATGCTTCATCTTCCTCCAGTTGCTTGCTGGGTAGAAACACAAAGTCCATTTGATCTGGCAAAGTGTTTTCTCTAGGTTTTGAGAAAAATCCAGGTGACTTTATTGTTTCTTCTGTGTTCTTACGCTTGGTTTGTTGGAGTTGGAAACAGTTCTTTCTACCTGTTCTTCCCTCTGAGCAGGCTGTGCATTAGGGAATCATTGTAGGTGCAGCCCAGTAACTCAGCATGTCATAGCTCTTTAATTTTTGTGGGGGCTGGCCTCTGAGCTCTATGTGCTAAGTTGATGGGAAGTATTATAGTTGTTGAATATTTATGCTGCGGCAGTGCTGGAGGCTCCAGTCAGTTCAAGATTCTTCTGGACAAAGTACGGAGAATACCCAGCAGCAAGCAGAATCAAGCTTTGTGCATAGAAAAATAACTGTTCTTTTTGTGGTCTTCCTTATTTTTTTCATTGCTTTAAAATATTATTACGGTTGTCAGAGACGCATATATTTATGCCAACAAATGGATGAGGAAGCATTTGTAGTGCTGGGGACTGAGGGGAATGTCAGTGGTGCCTTTGTTGAAACCGGTCGCAAGAAGCAAGAGCCTTTAGAAGCCAGGGATGTCTCTGAAAACACATGACGAGGCTCCCTGGGACTGAGCACCAGTGCCAGGACTCTGAGAGAGGGGGAGAGAATGAAGACCCTGAGGAAGCAGCGGTTGCGCACACACTGGTACCATGGGCCGGACTTAAATCCCGGAGCAAGAGCCTGGCAAGGAAAAGAGCTTGCTGGTTGCAGTAGGTGTGGAGCTGTAAGCAAATGCCATCTCTTCTTGTTTGAGCCTGTGTTCAGGGAAACAGGGATGTACGCACCTTGCAGAGAGAACCGGGCTGCATGTGACTCTCAGCTCCCTTCTCAGGTCATCCATCAGCTGGAGGAGCCTGCAAGCTGGCTCAGTGCTGGCGGCACAGGGCAGGAGGAACCTGGTCTTCACTGCTCCCCAGGCAGGAGGGCTTGTTCTACTTGGTGCCGAGTGCCCTGACTCACCAGAATCCATTAAAGAGTTACATGCACGTACAGGTTGAGGGTATAAGAGGCAGCACGTTTGTAACGAAGAGTGGAAAAATCCCTTTGACTTGCTGACTCTCTTCTGATCTGGGTAAAACATTCCCATGGCCATAGGGAGACAGCGATGCAAGGGAAGGGTTGGAGGAAAAAGGTGCCTTGTGCTTAGATCAGCTGGTACTTCTGAAGAAATGCTTGATTTGCTGAAGCCAGCCAGTTGGGTTCCGTTATTAGAACCCTAATTAAGGAAAAAAAAAAGCCTTTACCAGGTGCTAGTAAAGGTAAGGGACTGACATTTTTTGCAGCTGCTTCCAAAGTCTTACAAACCTGGATAAGTGCTGTTTGCTTCTTGCTCTTCATTGATGTTCTAAATAAAGGCTTACAGGGCTGTGGTTGCAAACAAGAAATGTAGTGTTTGAGGATAAATGGTTTGTTGTCTGCTTCTGTTTTAGGAGGGAGATGTCTGGCCAAATTCTTCAATTGAAGTTAAGGTGATCTTCAAACCCCGAGAAGCCCGAGTCTATCAACAAACAGTCTACTGCGACATCTCAGGTACGGCTCCTTTCTCCTCCTCCTGCCACCCACCGCAAAGGCAGGGCACAAATACTCTTCCAGCCCACTTGGTCCCCGTGGACTTGCTAGGAAGGGCAGCGCCGGCACCTTCCTGCTGTCCCTGTGGCTTCCAGCTGGTCTGTGCAGAGCCAGGGCTTGGGATGCCTGGCTCTGACCACTGATGGCTCTAGAGCAGCCAAAGCAGCGAGGGGATAAGCTTTCCTAGCAGGCATGTGCTCTGCTGCAAGGTGTTTGTAAAGGCCAGAGAGCTGCGCCGCAGAAGAGCTTTGGTGGACGAGCACTAAGCCCCTGTAGACCTGCAAGATGAGCCTTGGATCCATGGATGCACTGCCAGGCTCCTGAGGCGGTAGGAGCTGAGTGAAACGTGCTCCCTGCCCCTGGGTCACCTCCCGCTCTCCAGGCGCTGCCAGACCGTAGGTGGCTGAGCCCCGCTGAGCGCAGGGTGTCTGTGAAAGTACCAGGCGTGTGCCGCTCTCCCTGCGTGGGACCGGTCACCTCGTGGCTCGAAGTCCGTGCTGCATCTGCGTAGTGTTGTACAGGGCTCGCTGCCCTCAGCAGGGTGAGCTCCCTGCCCAGGAAGCACGGGGCGAGCAGTCTGCTAGACAAGCTTTATGCTCCTCCTGGCTGACAGAAGTGCTGTCACGTCTTTTGCTGGCAGCGGTTATCACTGACCCACCCAGTTACGCTGCCTTTGCCCTTACAGAGGTGATGGCTTTGCTGTGCTGGCACGGGGCAGGGAATGCTTGCAGCAAGCTCCGTGGTTCAGGTTACCTTGTCCTTCCTCTCCGTCTGTGTGGTGCTGCTTGAGGTGGTTTTCAAGAGCGGGAGGTCCCTGTCAGGTTTCCATCCAGGGAAATGATTTTCCCCATCTAAGAGGAAGGAGGTGCGAGGCCCGTGGTCCCCAGCAGCCAGGCTCCCATTCTGGAGGGTGCTGAGATCACTGACCCAGCTGCTTTGATCCCTTCCTTACTGCTCCAAGCTGGCGGATGCAAAGGCCAGGAAACAGCTTTTTATTGATACGGTAACTGCGCAGGGTTCCGCAGGCTGCTGGGGTGCGGCTGTCAGCCGGCTGCTGGGCCGTGCTTGGGCTCTTCCTTCTCAGCTCCTGTGCGGTCGTCTCTGATGGCAGCGATACAGACAGCAGGTTTTTATCTTTGGTTCTGTTTTGTGAGCTTTGTGCCTTCGCTGAACGGCTTTCAAAGCTTGTCTAAGTGCATGGGAAGGAATTCCGAAATCGTCTTTTATGCGCAGCATATCTTCTTCAGGGTGCAAAGTGATTGCTAAGTTATAAAGCAGCCCAAGGACTCGGTTAGAAATGAGAAGCCAGCCCCAAAGTATATCTCCTGAGGGAAGAGAGGGGTCCTGTATCTTCTCGCGGAGCATCTAGTGCTGGTGCCACCCAGCCCGGAGTCAGGGACTGGCTCCGAGGCTGCCTGGAAAATCCAGGCGAACAGAAGGAATTCTGTACTGACATGGCGATCTCTCCCCAGGCCGTGAGACCAGGCTGCCCCTGCGCATCAAAGGGAGCGGCATAGGGCCCCAGCTGCGCTTCAGCTTTGACCAGCTGGACATCGGGAAGGTTTTTGTTGGATCAGCCCAGAGCTATGAGGTGAGCAGTGGGGTTTTCCGGGGTTGGGGTGGATCCTGATGGCTCCTGGGGCAGCGGTGAGCTTTGTGGGCCTGTGGGATTTCTGGCAACGCCGGCAGTTGTGAGCACGGAATATTTGACGTGAGTGAAATGTGGGAGGTTTTGCGGAATCTGGATAGTTTTGATGGGGTCTGAAGGGTGTGTCTGTTGTTCCCAAAGCCCCAGTCGCTGCTTTTTGGCAACCTCCCTTTGAGACCAGCTGGGAGGCTTCATGCGGAAAAACCAGCCCTTGACACATGAAAGCAACACCGGGTCAAAAAGGTCGGGATCCAGAGGCTTTTGTTTCAGCCCTAGAATCACTGCACCTTTGTACCCTGGCGGTTAAAAAGCAGCTGGAACAAACATGTTGTGTTCCAGCTCGAGTCCGTTGCAAACACCTTTCCGTGAAGTGCATCCAGCTGGTTCCTGGCGCCGGAGGGAAGCCGGCCAGCCTCCCCGCGCACAGCTGCCCGCGCAGGCACCGGGAGCGCTGTCCCTGCTGAGCAGCCTCCTGCCACCCTTCAGACCTGGTGCCCCTCTGGCTCTATGAACAGAGCAGAGCAGTTCTGGAAATGAAGCAGAGGAGCTTTCCCTCCCCCCACCCATGGTGGCAAGTTTTCTGTCAAAAAAAAAAAAAAAACCACAAAACCCCCCCCACCCAAAACCCAAAAAAAAACCCCAAAAAACAAACCCCCCAAACCCCAAAAATCTAACCCCCCCAAAAAATACAGCAACTGAAAGAGGTAGAAAATGAGGCAATACGTCGTGCCAGACACTTTCAAAAGCTTGACTGTGGCAGGGAAGGACATGTTAAGGGGTTTTCTTTCCAAAATATTGTGCGCTCTATGCATTTTTAATGCTGATACTTTATGGAGGAGTCTATTTATATAATTTTTTTTTTTTTTCATTACTTGAGAAAATGTGAATAAGTAGATGATACTGTAGGTGCTGTATGGAGCAGCCAGACTGGAGGTAAACCTCAGCATAGGATCCCTAAGTGCAATTTGTAACTAAGGTGTAAAACACATGAGCAGTTTTCCAGTTACCAGTGCAGAGTTGGAATAGGTGAATGTTTTCAACAGCAGCTGCAAGACTGGAAAATAAGGGCTGTATGTCTGCTTCTGTCTCAGTTTTTCTGACAGGTTTTGTGGGGACAGAAATTAGGGAAAAAACCTCCAGATCAGGTAGTTGGGAGCGCAGAAATGGCAGGATGTCACCTGCAGCCATCGGAAACTGTAGAGCTTTGCTTTTGGGTAGGTCTGGTGACCAGCAGCGTGCTGGTACTCACAGGCAGGTGTGGGCGCTCCTTGCTGAACGTGAAGAGAGCTGAATCTCACCAAGCGCCGCAGGATTGCGTCGCTTGTTGGAACAGTAAATAATGGTAAATTAGCAGATGATGGCTGTGAATATTTGTGAAAGAGAAATTCTTTAGACTAGGTGGAGCTGCCATGCACCTCACTCTCACCCTTTCTTGACGTGTCTGGTTGAGCAAAGACAGAGAGACTCTCAGATGAAAGAAAAGAATAAAATGAGCCTCACTGACGTACCCTAGCAGAGCCGGGGAGTGCTGCTGAAGCTGGTTATAGGGCTGTCCCGAGGTATTTTCCACATCAGATGAGCTTGTTGGCGGCAATGGGAGCTGAATGTGTTTTGCCCTTGGCGGGACTGGGCTTGTCTGGAGCAGAAGCAGTGAGGTGGCGATGCGCTAGTAATGCTGCGACCGCCCTTTGCTGCTCTTTGGGGCAGGTCTGCATCGCCTTGGTGATGCTGAGCACGTCCTCTGCACTGCAAGGCCCAGTGGACTGCTCTGTGTCAGTGGAATAAGCCCAGGGTGACTCCGTTTCTGTGAAGTTATCGCTGTTCTGCATGCAAAAGCCCAAAGGAAGAACCTGTCCCGTTGCGTGTTCTTTAGCTTCAGCCAAGCAGCAACACACAGTATCTTCTGTCTTTTATAGATGTCTAATTAGAGAAGAAATCAGCCTTCTGTAAGGAAGGAAGATTCCTCATGTATTTCCATTTTGATTTCTTGCTGCTGCAGGCGATCCTGTTTAACAAAGGAGTCATCGATGCCCCCTTCAGCTTGGTTCCTCCAGCGACGGCTCTGGGCTCCTGCTTCTCCTTCCACCCCCAGGAGGGCATCATTTCACCAGATGGCCTCCAAATCCTCCGGATCTCCTTCAGTTCCACCATCCTGGGGCCATTCACAGAAGAATTCCGGTTCAGTGTGGGTGGATCCCCTGAGCCTGTGACCTTGACTGTCAGGTGAGGAGGGTTCTAGGAGCCTGGTGGGCACATCTGTAGCCATCTCTGGGTAATAGTCTCCCACCTACCTCATTTGGTGATGGAGCAGAGAAAAAAGTGTTGTCTAATGTCTTAGTCGAGCACGAGGGTGACGGGTTGGTTTGAAACCCACTGTGGTGCTGAGACCAGCTTTTATCTGTCCCGGTGGTAACAAAAGCTGAATGCTTTGCAGTTCTTTTTAACCAAGCCAGTTCCTCCTCTGCCTTTGTCCTTACAGGGGCTGTGTCATTGGACCGACTCTCCATTTCAATGTACCTTCCCTCCACTTCGGCGATGTCTCCTTTGGTGAGTGTGCCCTGGGCTTGGACCGCAGGTCGGGAGGTCTGTGCCTTACTGAAATGAAGCACTCGAAGAGCGTCTGTCGCTTGTGTTCCTCCACAGCAGCCTTCAGGGTGTTAAAAGCAGGGCTGGCGCTTGCTCAGGTGGTGTTTTGCTGTTGTGAGAGCAAATAGGGCCAAAGGAATAGCAAGCCAGTATTTTTCTGGTGCCCTCAGAGCCTGCTCAGCCCCAGCCTGCCAATCCTTGGCGGCAGAATGATGGTGAAAGCCCTTGTCCCAGAAGGGCCCGGGGGTTGGGGCTGAAGGAGAAGGGCGTTTGAGCCACACGCTAGCCTGTGGCTGCTCGGGGCGAATGCTTACCCCACTTGACCTTTAGTGTGAGCTGGTTATTTGTGCCGTGAGGGCTCCTCATTATCACCTGCCCAGTAATAAGCCCAGGCAGTAGCTCTGCGTTGGGCACTGATGTCCCCAGAGATGTGGGCTCCTTCTCCTTCCCCAGCTGAAGCGCTGACAGAGCGGGTGGCTGAGCCCCAGTGTCTCCATTGAAATGCAGATTCTGATTCTCCATCTCGAGTCTCACAAAAGGCTTTTTACTGAGACGATCTAAAGCTTAAATGTGAAATCAATTGTGGATTGATTGAAGGGCCGTTATCATTCTGCGCCCTGGATGCCTCTGTGTTTTCATGATGTTTGTGGGCTTTTTAAGTAAGCTCATTACCTTCCCCGAGCCACTTCCCCCTCTCCCTGCGTCACCACTCTGCCACTGCTGTGTTTCCTTTTGAATAAATAAACCCACAAGAAACGCACCGGGCAGGAATACGGTTGTGTAATAGGAGATTCATCCTACTTAATCTGATTTCGTTAACAAGGCCTTTTCAGCTGAAGGCAGCTATTGTGTTTTTGCTTCTTGTCACTGTGCTGCTGGCTGTTGTCTGCCTCTGGCGACTTCGGTCCCATTTGGGGCTGTGCAGTCTGTGCGTGTCCTTTCTGTGCCCCCCCTGCCCCCCGGCCGGAGTAATTGCTGGCGGTGGGCAATGCTCACTGCTGATGGGCACGGGAGAAACATCTGCTGTGCCTGCAGGTGGTTTTCCTCCCTGTCTGTATGCAAATAGCGCTTGGTAAGCAGGGCATGGGAGGTGTCTCCTGGCAGAGCTGGTGTCCGCTCCAGAGCAAGCTGCGGGCTGGTGTCCTGCCTCTGCAGCACATCCCCTGCCACCCAGTGTGGTTGTATCACTGGTTTTCCATTAGGGAAAGCAAGTGTCAGAGCTAAAGTGATGTCAGGCGTTGCGGGCAGTAATCAAAGGCAGCGAGGATGTGATGTCCCCGTTTGTTAGGTAAGGCGAGACGCGTTCCTGCTCGTTTCTAAGGAAGCGTCAGGTTTGCCTGCAGTGGGGTGGGCTGAGTTGTCCTGTGCTCAGTCGTGCTGTGCTCAGTCTGGCTGCCCCGAAACAGGAGCTGCCTTAAGGATCCTGCCTAGGGAAGCTGCATCAGAGTGCTGTGCATCATGTTGTAGTGCCCAATTTCGTCCTTCCTTGTTATTGAAGAGAAGCTACAGTAAGGAAAATCTGCTACTTTCATATGTTGAAAACCGGGGGAATGTTCATGGAGTTAATGGGGAATTTTACAGGCTGAATTTTCAGGATAAATGGTCTGTCTGGATGCACGCTCGTCAGTGAGAAAGAGTTGGGGCTGGTTTGGGGGCAGGTGAGAGGGTTCCTCACAGTTAAGGAGAGACTTGTGCTCTTCAGCACCAGCACCGCTGCCCATTGCCCAAGGAAGCAAGCTCGGCCGTCGAGAGAAAAGGCAACTTCAGCCACAACTCGCTCCTCCCTGAGCTTCTCAGTTACCTGCCGTGCACATTGACAAGAGCTCAACTCCAAGCAGGGTTTTATCCTAACAGGAGAGTTGCAGCAGGAATCGCAGCGTAACTGGGGACTTAACTGATATTTGTCTCACCTTCCCAGGCTTTCCTCACACCCTGTCGTGTCGCCTCACTAACACCTCCTTGGTGCCCGTGACTTTCAACCTTCGCATCCCTGGCGATGGCTCGGGACAGCGCAGCGTCACCAGTTTTGCTCAGATTTCAGACAACGCTTGCCTGTCCTGGAGGAAGGGAGCCCAACATCACGTCAAGCCAATGGAATTTACCATAATGCCTTGCAAAGGCATCATCCGCTCCCAAGGAGCCCTGGATATCCAGGTATGGGATGAGCCCGGCCATACGTGCTTCAACAGGTGGAGCTGCAGCGTCAGTGACGCGCGCGAGGGCTGCAGCGCTGCTGGCTTTGGGCATAACCAAGTAAGAGATGGGCTTTTGTTAGCTGAGGGACTCTGGGATGGAGCAGCGTTTTGTTTCCAGAGTCGTAAGCCAAGGATCACGTATCGTGTGGTCAAGCACAGAAGCCGTGCGTGTGTTTCTGAGCTGCTTAGAGCGATTTGTTTGATTTGAAGGGGGCCGAGGAAGGGTGAGGACGGAAGGTGGCTGTTGAAAAGAGAGATGCCATTGCATAAAGCAGTTTGCTTTTCTTCCCGGTCTTATTTTTCCTCTCCTGTTGAGCAGGATGAGTTGCATTCACTGCAGCGGGGGCTGAGAAAGCTCCAGCAGCCATGAACAAACTGCACAGCTTTTGCTGGGCCACGTTTTGCCCTCAGCTTCCCACTGTAAAGCTGAACTCATTCTGGGAAAGTCAACAGATCTCCCCTGGGTTCCCACTATTGTAGTTGCGATGAAAAATTGGTCCCTTAATACGGTGGTGAGTAGTGCTCATGAGTTGTGCTTTGATTTAGCTTACACGTGCCCTGGTGTGCAAGGTGTATTTCACAGGTGGGGTTTGTCAGCAGAGTTTTGTTCCTGGGAAAGGCAGTGGTCCACACGTGGAGCAGCAGCAGAACCAAGGCAAAACGCTCCCTTTCCTTAGCGTGGAAGGAGAAGTGCAGGACACCACGCGTGCGTGGCTGATGGCTTCTGGGAGTGCTGAAGTATTTGACGCTGCTCTTCTCCTCTACCAGGTCACCCTGTGTTCCAACACGGTGAGGCAATACGAGCTGGCGCTGGTGCTGGACGTGGATGGTGTTGGCCAGGAGGTGTTGGCGCTGCCTCTCACAGCCAGGTACCGGCGCTTTCCTTGCAGCTGGCCACCTTTCCCCGCGTAGCCAGGCCCAGCACGCTGCCTGGCGTGTGGTGTGCTGGCTGCCGCCCCAAAGGAGAAATGGTGCTTCATGAGCTGGTTCTGCCCAGCTCGCTGTGAGCACAGCCGTGCTTTGCCAGCGGCCGTGTTGAGAAGCACCTGTGCTCAGTGCTCAGGGCCGTGCCTTTCTTGTTCTGTTTTGAAGGCAACAGTGCTTATATTCCTTGTTGGCCTGTCGTCTGGGACTTGAGGAGTAACGAGTCTGCAAAGGGCTGCCCCCACTTCTCCCTGCAAGCGGTGGGCTTGTGCTGGGTTGGCCCAAAATGCAGCATTTGTTTGGAAGGCAGCGAGCAGCCTGCTGAAAGCTGGGGTCTGGCTCAGTTAATGAAGGCGTGTGCAAATGGGAAAGGGGCTTATGGCAGGACTGGTGGGGGGAAACTAAAGGGGAAACTCGTCCTTGGTGTGGCAGGTGAGCTCAGCTTTCTCTGGTTCTCTTGAGCATGAACATTCCCAGACTTAAGCCAAAAGCTGCTCTTGCTGCAGCCACGCTCAATGGCGTTGCGCCGCAGCGGGTGCCAGTTTAATGACAAGAGGGACGCAGTTCGCTGGCGCTGTTCCCTCTCCCAGGCGGTCAGCCAGGCGGTGCCTGGGCTGCAATTTTGTAAAACGAGTGGGAATGGGAAGAGTCAGTGTGTGGGCTGGTGGGTGGAGGACCCAGGCAGCTGCAGGAGCTGGGAGAGGCTGGTCACCCAGTGCGAGAGGCAAGCGGGTCTGGTGCCCTCCATCGCGGGGGCAAGCGGCTGAGGTTTCAGGCAGGGCGAGAGCGGTACGGGAGAGGAGGGAGTTGCTTTTACTGAGATGCTGGAGTCTTGTTTTCCTTGAGCTTTGGGGAGCGCTGATCCTCAGCGGGAAGGCTCCCGCAGAGCTCGTGCCTTGCTGGGACTGTGGGAGGGTCCTTGCCGGCCTCCTGGGGCAAAGGAGGGGCAGAGCTTGATGAGAGAGCACTGGGGCAGGGCACTGGGCAGCCTCTGCCGCGGGAGTCTCGGGGTCTGCCCCTCCTTTACAAGAGGCTGTTGAGAAAAAAGAAGTTAGAGGTGAGTGATTGCTGTAGAGGTAGGACATGTCTGTCTGGCAGAGACAAATGCCTTGTGTCTATTTCATGTTGTTTGGGGAGTAAACAACTTCTACATTCTCTCAGTGTCTCTAATTCCCTTTGGTCATCTCTTCACCCAGGTGTGTGGTTCCTCCGCTGCACGTGCTCAGCCCTGTTCTGAGGTTCGGACGGTGCTTTCTGAAATTCCCTTACGAGCGGACACTGACCCTTGTGAACAACAGCGATCTTCCAGGCTGCTATGCAGTCCTTCCTCAGGTTTGGCATTGCGTTCGCCTCCTGCCCTCCAACGTCGTTATCGAGGGGTTTATTAGGAAAAAAAGGGGGTTTGGAGAAGACCTTGCTGTTTAGTGTTCAAACCTAAAGTTTTGCAGAGAACGGGAGGCTACCTGAATATGAACTTCAGGAGCGGTTTGAACTCTTTAGGAAGCAGTTTTGGTTCTAGTCTTTGGGGTGCTTTCATGCAGGAGAACTTTGAAGGCTGTGAAAAGCGGCTGCAAGGAGGCCACCAGCACCGGAGTGGGTGTTTGTGGGTGCAGCAGCTTTTGGACCCTGTGAGGATGCTACTTAGCCCCATATAAATCTTGCACCTTGTGTTGCGCTTTTCTGCTTTCTCCTAGGGATTTTTAAAAATGTGGGTGAATTGCTGCTGTGGTAGATGTTAAGGAGCTTGAAGTTTCCTCAGACTCTGAGGTTCTGTCACATTCTGACAATTGTTGTCTTTGATTCTGTCCCTTACAGGAGCACAAGGAGGATGCTGCTGTGTGGTACTCCAGCCCTGTGCCGTGTGGGATTATCCAGCCTCACAGCTCGGTGGAGATCCCGTTTACGCTGGAAGCCCAGGCGATAGGAAGGCAGGACACTATTGCTAGTGTCTCAGTGTTTGGGAATGAAAGATCCCCGCTGGTGAGTGCTAGGCGAGATGCGTGCCTTTGTGTGACTCATCTTGGTGGGGCATAAAGTGTACAGGGGTTCTGCCAGGGAAAGGGAGAAGGTCATCATATGTGGCTGGTGTGGACAAGGAAAGAAGGGGTTCGTGGCATAAGTAACAGCTAATACCTAGAGAAGGGTGGTGTCCTCTTAGGTGTCTGAGATGTGTTTAATTATGGGCGTGTGAGGCGGGATAACAAGCCCAGCCTGAAACCCAGAACAATTCCTGGGTCTCTCGCTCTCCTGCATTATTAGATGAGCAGCAACTGCTGCTTCATTAGAACTTTTGTTCAGGAGCACACGGGGACATTGCTGCATGCCGCTAAAGCAAGGGCGGTGTAGGAGGCCGTGCTGAAATGATGAATTCTGTAAAGCTGGATTTAATCTTTCATGAAAGTCAGGTCCATCCTGCCTGAGAAATATCCATCGTATCTCTTTGCCAAAAGCCCCAGCCAAAGATGCATGAGACTCCACGCTGCTTGCATCTGGAGCACAGACTGTTTTTGTTGTTTTTTTTTCCCTACCAAACTTGGAAAGGGGTGAGGTGAAGCATTCCTGGACTAAAGCCTCCTACAAGACATTGGCATTCAGGCATGTACAGCAGCAACAAAGCGTAGGCAAGAGAATGCTGTATGTGGTGTCCTGGCTTCCACTGGCTGAAACAGAGAACAAATTTAGTTAATAATTTAATTTAAAAACCTTTTGAATTTAAAAGGAGATTAACTTTTGAAGCAGCTGTTTTAAAATGTCTTGTCCTCTCTCTGAGCATGGAAGGGGATATCAGAGGATTCCTGAGAACCTGAAGCTTTCTGTAATGGAAAGGAAGGCTGGCATTTTGAAAGCAAATGCAGGGATATAAACTTTTTATAAAATGAACTGAAACGATGATGCCAAATCCCCTGGATGCTACTGATCATCTCACCCCAGGCTGCTGGGGATGTGCATGTAAACCAGTCAACAGCAAGGCCAGGCAATGCAGGCTTTGCAGGGAAGTCTCACGTTTGACAAAACAGTTGCTCGCAGATAGAAGGCATGCTTCCCTGGAAGAGGAGGGTTTCTCCCCACTGGAATAGCCAGTTGTTTAACTGTCACCTGGTTTTTGAGCTGCAGGTCCCTTGAAAAGCTTTTACCCTTGGGCTAACAATTTATAAATTGAAAGTTGACCTTACCGTAATCTTTTCTATTTGGACATGAACGTGTCGATGTTTTGCCCAAAGGACGAGCATTTCAGCTGGAGAATCATAGCTGTCCCTAAAGAAAGGACTAGATGCGCTGCATTTTCTATAGGTCTGTCTTCTGGTTGCAGTGCAGTTCCAGTAGTTCCCTGGTAGCTGACGCACCCAAAGCTTTCTGGGCTGGCAGAAGAGCTGGCTGTCTTGTTACATGTCCTGCGCTGGTGGCAGATCCTACCCATACGGCTGCAAGTCTGACCTTGGGAATCGCTGCAGCGTGTTCCAATAGAACTTCAAAGCTCGTTCTTGCCTTAGGCTGGGGTGCCCAGTCTCGATGCCTGGTCTTTACCACCGTTTCAGGCGGAACGTGGTACAGATCTTTCATCCAGGTTGTGCAGAGTCCCTCCACAGCTCTGTTGTCAGGTATTTTGTTTGCAGGTGACCACGTGCCAGCTCCAGTCTGGTGTGTATCATCTGCATGAAGGAGCTGGTAAATCCCAGCCCTGGCGTTACTGGTGGCAAGGCAGCCTCGTGTGCCGCGGGCAGGGGGTTTGGCAGCTGGCCGCTGTCAGAATAAGCGGGCACTCGAGCACAGCTGTCCGCCAGGGTCAGATGCTCTTCGTTCCTAAGTGATCAAATGTGACATGACCTACCTGTTGACAAAGCCAGCGGTGCTGGGGGGGGCGTGGGGGGGTGGCTGGTGGCTGTGTCTGTAGCTGTGGCAATACTGCCGATGGCAGAGCTGCCATCTCTTCTTGCTGCCTTCCTTTCCCTGTGCCATGTTGCCTGTAACGCTGTTGCATGGCATTTTTCTTGTCCCTTTTAAGAACCCTGTAGACAAAGGGGTTGGGGTTTTTGAAGTCCTCTCCTTGGTGGTGAGGATGCGTGGTGTTAGTGCACAGTCTGACAGAAGCCAGCTCACCTGGGCATCCTCCAGATGTTGTTCTGCTCATCCCCAAAGGGCTCTGCCCTACCTTTGCTGCTGCTGTCCCGCTGTCACCAGGAAGCTGAGCTGGCTGGCGAGGCGCAGCTCTTCCCTGCAGCTCCTCCTTCCTGGGAGCTTTGGGCAGCATCGCCCAGACATGCATCATCGTGCATGGCTTCAGTTCCTTATTTTTGAGGCCCCAGCCTTGGTAGGTGATTTTTTTTGGTGCTTAGTTGCACGCAGCAGTGCCCTGTCAAGGGATGAGCATTTCTGGATGCTGCTGCTGCTTCTGGCTGAGTTGGGCTGGTGATTCTGACAGCTGTCAATACCACTTCCTTGAGCCAGACATCATTAAAGGTTGTACACGGTGGAGGCTGGTTTCTTTTTCGGTTAAATCGTACTCTGTGCCCTCCAGTGAATCATACAGCGTCTGGTCAGCATTGGGAGTTTTATGCATTCAGATCCTGTTGAAGTGTTGAGGTGTTTGGAACCAGTGAAATCCACAGCAAGACTGGACAAATTCTCATTGTTTTTAATGATGTGGGAAGGTGGTTTAGCAAAGGGATCTGTGTTCCTCCTCCAGTAGTCTGTGCCAGTTCTGCAAGGAGAAAGCTTTTTGAGTCTGACTGTCGAGAGAAAAAACACCGCTTGAATGATGTAATGAATAAATAATGCCTGTTATTCACGTCATACCGGCAATACACCTAGGCACACATCAGAGGCCATAAC
This sequence comes from Falco punctatus, assembly GCF_963210335.1. Classification (NCBI taxonomy): domain Eukaryota; kingdom Metazoa; phylum Chordata; class Aves; order Falconiformes; family Falconidae; genus Falco; species Falco punctatus. The sequence goes on from NW_027660164.1 coordinate 1,922,670, forward strand.
TTGCACGATCTCTGCTCTGAAGAGCCTGCTTCGCTTCTGGCTTGTGCTGGTTTTCAGAGGTGTATTTTTGGGAATGTCAAAGAAGTAACTGTCCAAGTGTCGCTGTGCAGCAGCAGCGATCAGGGAGGTTTGGGGCAAGGCTGAGCGGCAGAAGGAGCGGGAGCAGGCACAAGGCAGAGAAAGGAGAGCTAACTGTGGAGGAGGTCTGGAAAGGAAAGCGTGGGACCCAGGGTGTCTCTGTCCCCTGAGAACGGGAGCTTGTGGCTTTCAGATGGGATCGCTCCCGAGCCTGCACTTGCCCCGGGCCTTCTGTTTCAGCCTTGCAACACTGAAAACTTCCAACAGCCGTACTTATCGCCTCGTCGAGGAGGACCCTTAGAGCTGTCTTGTATTTTTTAACTTCCCCTGCTTTTTTTTTTTCTTTCCTACCTGCTTCCTGGAGCAGAATGTCTCTTTAGTGAGCGTTGGAGAAGGACCAGTTGTCTACGTGCATCCGAGGGTGATAAATTTTGGCAGTATTGAAGTTCTGCAAGATGCGTCCAAAAGTCTCCACCTCTCCAATCAGGCTGTCATCCCTGCATCCTTCTGTGTAGAGATGGTAAGTATCTGTGGGGCTGTTTCCCAATGAAAATTGACTGGTCTGTAGCAGCCTGTGGCTTGATTTTTACATGCAACGTTTCCATATTGCTGTCTCGGAGAGAAAGCAAGATATTCCGTCCCAATGCAGCGAGAGGAGCCTGGCTCTGGGGGCAGTTTTAGCTGGGGCAGCCCTCAGTAAAGTAGACAGCTTGCATAGACGTTTGTGCAGAAATGAGTCTGGATCATCTTTACAGGTTTTCCCTTTGTTTTCTGGAGGGTATTTAACGGAGAGTCGTGTCTTTGGAGCTCAGAGATCAAGAGGCCCCTGTGGCCCTTTGCTCCTGGAAGGGCATGGATTTCCCGACACTTTCCCCATTAGGTCTGCATTTGCTTTGTGTCAGACTGCTGTTTGTGACAGAGTCTGGGGTGTGAAGTTTGTCCTCGGCCTGCTTGTGGTGAGGTGAGTTTCACACCTGCTGGGGGCCCAACCAGCTGTGGTGTTGCACAAACACAGAACGGTAAGGGTTGTGTAGCTACAGAGTCTGTGGGCTCCGTCGCGTTGCAGAGCATCTCCGGGGGCCAGCCGCAGGGAAAGGCCGTTGAACTGATGGAGGCCGCAGCTGACAAGCTGCGTGGCAGGTGGCAGGAGGAGGTTGGGTCGCTGCCCTGGCAGGGGGGGCAGGGCTGGTGCAGCCAGGGAGGGCTCCGTGCGGAGGCTGGGTGGGATGTGCCGCTCACTGGAGGTGGGATCTGTGAGGGGCTTAAAAACAGGGTTGGGGGGAGGTTTGTTCTGCTCCACGCTAGGTGGGTGGGATTTGTGGAGCTGGTTCACCCAGGCCTGGCTCTGTGGGCTTGGCTGGGTCTGCGGGTAAAGCATCAGGCAGCGTGCGAGAGGCCAGGCTCAGCCTCCTGGGCCAAGGAGGAGGGGGGCGAATTTCCTCCTTGCGGCTTTTCCAGCTGTTTGGGGGACAAAGGTAACCTCCAAGTGGGGGAGGGATTCCCAGGGCAGCTTTCTTTGAATCCACCATGAAAACCCGCTTGCCATCTGTGGCGAGAGCAAGCCACCAGGGATGGCTGGTACTGGTGTTGAAATGATGGGTTTGCATGCCTGTCGCAGGCAGTGACCCGCAGAGCTGTTGGGGTCCTGCTGCCCCGGTGCAATGCCTTCCCTCCTCCCCGGGCAGCTCGCGGTGTCGCCGGGGGGCTTGCAGGGTACATCTGCCCCTCCGTTGCCTCAGGGCCCTAACCCATGGGACTGGGCAATAAAGCCTGTCGTGCTTCACCGCCATCCCTGCCAATCCTGGGGCTGATCGATCACTAGGGCAGTAATACGAGGCGGCTCAGGGACGGTTTCTTTCCCTGCAATAAAGACGGGCTCTGCTTGAGCAGTGGCTTGGACCAGATGGTCTCCAGAGGTCTCGCCAGCCCCAGCCGCTCTGTTACTCTGTGTGTGTGTGGTGATCCCCCCTGCTGACTCCACGGGGCCGAGTTCCCCCATGGTGAGCATCTCTGCTTTTCAGGGCAGCTGCTGCTCTCATGGAGACGTGCCAGGAGGCAGGTCCTGGGAACCTGCTCCGTCAGCCGCTTCACCAAGGGCTCTTCAGCCAGAGTGTGGGCACGGTGCTGCTGAGGCTGCCTGATGGGAGCAGCGCGGGCGTGGGCGAGATGTGCCCGAGCTGCGCCCTGGCCCTCAGCAGCTGCCTGCTCTGCTGCTCTTTTGCTGCCCCAGTTGAAGTTTTGCCCTTGGCTGCCTTACGCTGCCTGGCAGCTCCTTGATGGGAAGCAGAGGGGACTGAATAATTGTGGAGATAAAGCCCAAGATGCAGTCGGGTGTCAGGGTGACGCACACGTGTCCATCTGAGAGCGGAGCAGGCTGGGCTGTGCCTTAGCCCAGCTGATGGGTGACACGGGCATCCTTCATTCCCCCGTGTCCCTGAACCCAAGCCTTGTGTCCTGTAAAGCGCCAAAGCCGCTGCTCTGATTCCTGCTTGGAGGTTGCTGCAGGGTGGTGAGCCGTGATTTCCCTGTCTCCCATTTGTTGGCCAATCTGCAAACGGTGGCTGTGAGGCTCAGAGGTCATGGTCTCCACTTGAAAGAGCGAGTTATTGGCTGAAATTTTCACAGGAGCGTTGCATCGGGAATGTTATGCGCACTGACCAGCAGCTTGACAAACTGAATGAGGTTAATTGAAGGGGCAGCAACAGGGCAAACGAAAGGCTGGTGTCTTGTTTGAAACAGAAAAGGAAAATGCTGTAATGCAGCTGGCCGTGCTGCCACCTCGATGGCACTCTTAACCGTCGAGTGAAAATTGCTCTTCCTGTTAAGGCAAGCTTGCTGCTCGCTTTGGGGGAGACAAGATCATTACCTGAGCAAGCCAGGATGATTTGTGGTGAACTTCACTTTGGGATAGTGACTTCAGGAATTACTTGCAGTTCCCCTCAGGCACCAGCTTCCCTGTACCCCTCTCCTCTCTGCTGGGTGAGTTGTGTCTGTTCTGTTCTCAGTTGCAGGGAGCAGCAGGGAGCATCTCTGCCACCAGAAGAAAATAAATAAAAACCCGCCAAATCTGTGTGTTGAGATGGGGCTTTTTGGGTGGGAAGAGGGGTGTAGGGACTGCATACCTGCGTCCTCGGTTGGCTTATCCCTGCTTGCCAGGGTGTCTGCAGATCTGCGACCCTTGGGACCAGCGTGTCGTCCTGTGCTCACCCAGTGAATCCTGTGTCTGTCGGGTGTGCTTTTCCCTGTCAGATTGCTTTCCCAGCTGCCAGGCAGCCCAGCCTGTTAGGGAATCCTCTGGATCCAGCGAGGGGGGGATTTGTGTCTGTCTTGGGTAAAAATGACTGAAGCAATGGGTCAACATGAAGGAGCTGTTGCAGCTTAGCTGGGGGTTGATGTAACCTGCTGACAAAAGTGGCTGTTTCTCCTCCTTGCTCCGCTGTCATTTTCTTTTCCTGCCTTCTGAAGTGTCCGATTTTTGCCGTATTGACAAGTGCCAAAGGCTTGTTATGGATTGATGGAAGTGTTTGCTCTCCCTGCAGAAAGGAAAAAGCATCGTTCTTAGATCATTTCCTACTTGTTCTTTGTCATGCTGTCTTCTCAGGGATCTTTTGTGTGACTGCTAAGGTTGTCATCTCTTGGCATCACAGAAGGCAGCTGCGTATCACGTCTCTGTGATCAGGAAAGAAAAGACAGGCCTAGGGTGTAATTTTTCTTTATCAGTGGCAGCTTTCTTCTGCCTGCGTAACCCCCGTGCTGGGTCTGTTATGTGCTACCGCAGGGTGGCAAATGGTTTCCCAGTGCCTTGTAACAAGGAGGAGACAGAAAACCTTCCTTGGGGTTTCCTCGTCTCATGACAGTCGTAATGCGGGGTCCTGTCTCCTTCAGCCTGAGCCCTGAGCTCCCTGATCCAGAGCCCTGTGCTCCAGGTGAAGCTCACTGCTGCCTGGTTTCCGGCAGTGCTTGTACAGCCAGCTGGGTTGTCTTCAGGAGGGTGCCTGGTGGCTCAGTGCAGATCCCCTTCTGCGTTCCCAGGGATGAGCTGCTGCCACATTCAACTTAGACCAAGATTTGGTTGGTTGGTTTTGTTTTTTTTTAAAAAAAAGCTGTACCTGGTTATCTTGTCACTGGTATTCGCTGTGGATAACTCCATGGATTTTTCAGGCAGCATATAAAGGCTGTTGGTCAGGTGCGGTGTAAGCAAGGGCAGAACACACAGTTCCCATACTCTCTGCTCCCCTGTAGTGCAGGATTTGTTTCATTTACTAATTTCATTGCTTATTCCCTCAAGCTTTTGATGACATTGCTTTTATTAATGCAATGGCCATATGGAAAGACCGCAAAACACGGAGATAAACTTCCAAACGGTGCCGGTGCTGCTTTAGTGACTCTGTTTCTGGGTCTGGCTGACGGGCGATTCTGTTGCTCTCTGAGCAAATGGTGCAGGTTGCGGGCAGTGAAGGCTTTGAAGAGCACATCAGCATTGTCTGCAGTTCTCCCCTGCTACTCTCGCTGAAGTCGGAGCAGACTTCAATCAGCAAGAGGGTGGTTTTCAAATCTACTGTAAATCACTCCCCCCGCCCCCAAAGCAGCTGAATAATTAGCCAGCCTGTCAGTGTTTGCTCATAGTGAGACAGAGGCAGACAGTGCTGCGCCCTTCTCATGATATCTGCAGTGCTGTTTAGAAATCAGGGTTAAATTAACTTTCCAGGGTACGGGCAGCACTAGCCCTGCATATGTGGCCTCTTCCAAGGTGAGCAGAAGTTTTGAAGATGGATAGGCTTAACTCTTTCCTGAGCTGTCCCACCAGAGCCTCATGGTGCTCCAAAAGCTCACCTTTAGAATGAAACCCTTGGTTTGGGTTTAAAGGCTGTGTTTTGCTTATCCAGCAGTACCAGTTTGTGCATTTCCACCCAGTTTGGTTTTGCCGGAGCCCTTTGTTGTAGCTGACAGGGCCTGGAAACACACAGCATCAGTCGTGAACATGGCTCGTGGCCAGGAGCGTCCAATCTCATGCTGGTGAGAGGTTGTACCAAAAGCCAAGGAAGGTAGAAGGCTGTGTCCCTCCCAGTGTCACTCAGGCTTAGGTCCAGGGCACGTGGGCCTTAAAAGGGCGAGCAAAGGTTTGGAGGAGACCTTGGAAAAGGTGCCTGAAACCTGGCCTTAGGGAAGAGTTTGGATTTTATGGCATCCGGTATCTTCTATGGGTTCATGGTCTTTCAAAATTGCTGTGTTTCAGTAATGGAAGAAATTGTTACTCTGCTCATCTAGGAAAAGGGAACTTGTCACGTTGTGCTGCACCTGCTGGCCAACAGGGTTCAAGAAGGGTAGAAGTCTTCAAAGCAGTTACGCTGCTACAGGCCAGAGTGACTCAGCTGAGCTCTCTTCCCGAGGGAAAAGCAGGAGGATTTTGGTTGTTCAATCCTGTGCTTGGCAGCAGCTGGCCAAGCCGTGTCCGTGTCCTGGCTGGAGAGCCCCAATGTGCAGAGTGGTGGCACTGGTCTCCCCAGCCCAGCGGGGAGGGCAGATGGGACCTGGAGGGCTGAGCAATGGCCAGGGGACACAAATGGAGACAAGCTTCGTTGGCTCACTCAGCAGCTGCTGTTAGCTGAAGCAAGTGTGACAAATTGGGCTCCGTTGTTGGTGGCAGTGAGTGCCACACTTTAATTCTTTTTTTTTTCTTCTTTTTTTTTTTTTTTTTTTTTCACTGGCTTTAGAGGCTCTGCCTCGATTTCACAAAGCATCTCCTTGCTGGTGCTCTGGGGCAGAGGCTCAACCAAAGCGGTCCCCCTGATTTTGCCGAGGAGATGCTGGTGCCGAGGTGCCAGGAGGAGGCTGGTGGCTGGTGGGAGCATCCGGCCAGCCTTGTGCTCTGATCCCCACCCTGTGGGCCTTAGGGTGCTTCTGGGCTCTTTCTGCCACTGGCCGTTTGTGCGGGTGAGGAGTCACTCTGCTATGAAGAGCACAGGCTCCCGCCCCTTAGGACAGCTAAAGCCCCTGGGACAAGGCTCCGTGCGCAGCTGATGTGGCGGGGGGTTATTTCCCCTTCGTGCGTGACCCCCACCGGGGTCGGTGGATCCGCCTGACGAGGTGTGAGCACTCTCTCGCCAGAGCTATGGCTTGGTAAAGTACAGCTGCATTTTTCATGTTGAGTTCTGCTGCTTCTTTCACTCGTGCAAGGCCGGAATGACCAGATGACTTCACTTAACGGGCTCAAAGTAACTTGCAGAGGGCAGCGTGGTGGCTCCTCAGCCATCCCTTGGGGCAGCCATCCAGCCGTCCATCTCTGATGCGCGCTGATGCCCGCTAGAAGCAAACGTTGGCAGCTCTTATTCCCAATGAAATCTGTCCCAGGAGAAGCTAACGATCTCAGCGCTGAGCTTCTCGAAGCGGTTGATGCCAGCCCTTGCCTGGCGCTCTGACTCTGGCGTCCAGTGGTACAAGCTCCTGCAGGGACAGAAATAGCCGCTGTCTTTGTCTGCCCAGCACGTGCAGCTATTGCATCGTGTTCTGGAGCATTCAAGCCTAAGCGAGGAGCAGGGATCTTGTCAGAAGTTAGATTTTGGCCTTCAGAGCAGGGGGATGGATGCTTTTAGCGTGTTCCCAAGGGATTTCTTGTCTCTGGGACACAGCCTGGACCGGTGTAGGCAGAAGCTGACCTAAAAACCTGAGCGGAGCTGGTCCGGCAGAGCCTTTTGGTCCTGGCAGGTCTCCTGTTCAGTGGTGCACTGTGCTGCCCCTGGGACCCACACCAGATGCTAACGGAAAGGATGAGGATGCGATGCAAATCGTGCTCCTCCGGAGTGGGCTGTTGGCCTGGCAGGGCACGGTGGGTCTGCGCTGGGTCACCCCGGGACACTGCGAGTCTGGCTCCATCGAGACAGCCTGTCATTATTCCTCAGTAATAGTTCCTTGGGTACAATTTCCTGCCCGGCTTGTTGCCAAGCTGTGATAAATGAGCTTTGTCAGATAGCAGACTTGCAGATTCACCTCTGGAGCAGCGGTATCGGGTCTCCTTTTCAAGCAAGCTACCCCGTGTCAGCGTGAATCAGAGGAGAAGTTGTACATTAACGTCAGCGAAAACCTAACGCCCACTGGCTCGGTGTGAATGAGCTGGCTGGGTAGCCCTTGGCTGGCGGCAGCGCAGCCGATGCCTCCGAGGCCAGCGACCAGCTGCAGGGACCACAGGGGAGGGTTGGTGGGAATCCTCCGTGGTCAGTGAGGCCCCAGTGTTTACCCCGTGGCAGCCACCTGCCTCCATCCCAGTCTCATCTTGCTTTTTTAAAAATTTTTTTCAAGACTCTTTTTTTGAAGCCCTAGAGGACAAATGAAATGGAGCTGAGTGTATAAATGTTGCTGGTGCCCGGAATCGTTTTGATGCCTTTGGCACGCTCTGTTATGGGATGCAGGCATGCAGCCCTGACCTGCTCTACATGGAGGGCACAGCCAGCCTAAGGAGTTAGCGTAGCTGGAGCACCTACGCTTGCTGCTGGGACCCTGAATGCTCAGCAAGTTATCGCTTCCCTGGCCTCCAGCTAGCCTTCACCTTGTCAGCAGAGGTCATTTTGGGGTGTTATTTTAAATGTTTCTGTGACTTCAAAGTGCTGCTTGGTTTTCTGCTGCTCTTCTCCCTTGGGCTGGCTGGTGTCCTGTTAGAGCTCAGAGCTGCCAGCCTGACGGACGGAAACTCGAGCTAACTTCACCTGGATCGAGCACTTGCTTTTATCATGTCAGGCCTCTGAGCACACCGTTGTTTTCTATTTAAAGGGAAAAAAAAAAGAAAAAGAAAAGGAAAGTAACCCTCTTCTCGACAGTACTGTAGAGTTTTGGATGAGTGGTGCCTGCCATCCCAAACACAGCGCTGAACTGTGATGCATGTAGCACTGATGCTGTGACGGACACTTGAAAGCCACGTGTCTGCATCCCAGTGCATTTCCTGCTGGCCCGGGAGCACTGCGTGCATTTCTCTTCTGCGAGCTTGCTCCTTGTGAATGTGGCTTTAGGTGGGCTGGAGGGGTCCAGCACCTCTGTTGCCCCATCCGTAGAGGGAGGCCCGTGAGGAACCAGAGGAAAAGCGTGCTTGGGAAGCCCAGGCCGTGCCCACAGGGCACATGTCTTGTGGTTTTCTTTCTGCTTCTTGTTTCACTGCCCTGCTATAAACACTTAGAGCTGACTTTGCCAAAGCAGAGGGCCCTGGGGCACCTCACTGCAGGTGATGATCCGTGGGAACAGAGGGCTGCAGCCCTTGAGGGGCTGTTGAGAAGCCTGACTCTTGGGAAAGAAGACTTTGGGGTTTTATCAACCACTTTTGCAAAGTTATTCTTTGGGGTCTCAGCAGTATCCCCCAGCCGTGTGGCTGCTGCGGGGGGACTGGAGCAGTCCTGGCTTCCTCTGGCCTGGAGCCTTTACGGCAGAGCCGGCCGCCGTTGTCGGGAAGCCAGGAGATATCAAGTGGCTTCCCTGGGTGTGCCCTCCAAGAGGGAGGCTGGAGGGACAATAGCATTCTCCTGAGGGTGAGCATCCCTTGGGTCAGACAGAGCTGGGTTAACAAAGTGAGTCTGTTATGGGAGGGTAAAATAGAGGTTGTATGAGCTCCTGCACGGGTGCTGTTTCCAGGCACTGTAGCTCCGAGTTGGGGAAAGGAAGCCTTCATGGTTTTTACCCTCATGTCTTTAATCCTTTTTCTGCATCCCGCAGGAGACCAGGGTCCATGGTTTCCATCCTGAGTTACTGTTTGGCTCATCTTACAGGCTGGCAAACGCTCGCGCTGGAGGATTGAACCCAGTAAAGGAGTGATCCCCCCCGAGAGCGAGGTGTCTGTGGCCATCATAGCAAACTTGGACGACACCGAGAGATTTGAGGATGAGGTGAAGGTGTCCATAGAGAACAGCCACACCTACGTCATCCCTGTCCAGGCTGTTGGCACGGGCACAACGATTGTCACCGACAAACCCATTGCTCCAGAGCTCAACTTGGGCCTCCACTTCAGGTAGGGATCTCTCGGCTCCCGCTTCCCACGTGGGCTCGGCAAGGAGTTTTGCTGTAGTCCTTCAGGCTAGTTGTTCTTCAGTGCTCGAGGTCCTGGCTCTGCTTCACCGAAGCCACAGGAACTCCTTTAGGAGTGTTCTATGGCCGTTTGAAAGTTGTTAGATACCCTCAGAAACGACCAAAATGGAAACCAGTTGCTAGATTGTCCCCGATTTGTTTTTAGTTGGAATATATTTATTTCTGTACTTTATCAAAGAATGAGCTGGAGGAAAACAGCAGGTCCCAGAAGCCTCCTGCTGGAAAATGCTACATTACAAGTATAAACATATTTCTGTTTGCAATAACGTTGCTTACCTTTCCACTCGCTATGGACTATTCTCTCGCAAGAGTGGAAAACCTTGGTGGTAGCTTGTTAGCAACTCCTCGACTGAATTAATGGTGCTGGTTTATTTCCCTTCTGCCTGGGAGTCCTGGAGGAGCTGCAGAGTTTCTTTGCCCTGTATCATCCATCAGTCTGCTCGTCTTCCCCGGTTCCCCTGCTGGGCCGCTCTTTATTAGAGGCGCTCGCTCTTCCCTCGTTTCCCCTGCCCGCGTTCCTTGCGGTCTGCCAGCACTGCGGCGGCGGCAGCCCGAGGCAGAAGCGAGCGAGGGTGCCTGCAGGAGCAGCTCTGAGCGGGAGAAGAGGAGAAGTTGGCTGAGGCTGGGTGGGATAAATTGCATGTGCTACCTGAAAGAGCTTAGCTCGGAAGGGGGCATTCACGGATCCTAGTGCGTGTGTCTGAAACTGGCTACATTCTTATAAATGGGAGAAAAAATAAGCCTTTTCAAAGCGCTGTTGCTGTCGGAGTCCTCTTGGGATGAGAATAATACTCTTCTCCAAGTGCCTGTTCCTTTTGCTGGCTGCAAAGAGGCTCCACAGTGCTCCGATACCTAAATTTTGGGCTAGAAAGAGGAGGTTGATGCTGCCTTAAGCATTTAGGCTAGATTAGTGGGGTGGGGTGGGGTGTTGGGGTGTGTTACATATGCACCCACAAGCCCCCCAGGTAAGCAGGGACGTTACAGGGAGATTGGCACTTGGCCAGCGTGCCCTGTGCTCTGTGCAGCCACAGATGGGCTGCACAGTGGAGGGGAGAGCGTGGGTGGGATTGGTGTCATTGTCCTCTGCCCCCCTTCGTGTCTTTGCCCGCAAGCTAGTTGGGAGCCGCTGTTGGCAGCGGGTGCAGAGCTGCCACCAGGTGAGCTGGGGGGACCCAGGTGACATACCAGATGAGGTGGGCTTTCCCAGAGCCACAAATCAGGCACCTACCCAGAGCTTCCCCCAGCCTTCATCTGCCGCTGTCCACAACAGAAAACCGGTTCATACTAAGCCTTGTACACATCATTTGTAAAGTGTGTTTCAAAGACTCGTTTGTTCTAATCTGTCACTTCTGTGTTGGTGTTTAGCTGCTTGTGGCAGACGTGCATTTTGCAAGCCACGTGTTCTGTACCTTTCAAAAACCCAATAATTGTTGTAGGAACAATTCTGTTCCTGGTGGCGCTCAGATTTATAGAGGGTAGAATAATTATTCCACGCTGGCCTGCAGTTAGTGTTTCTTTACATAATGGAACCAATTTCCATTGAATATTCATTTCGGTTTATATCTAGCTGTAGTGATCAATCTCTTGTTGTCACTCCATTCCCTCAGCTGGTAGACCGGGTCTTGTTGCTGTGTTTGTCTTGGGGGAAGCTTATGCTGATCCTGCGTTCTCACAGTGCATTTACCTTCCTAAGACACAAAACCAGCTGCCCTGTTCAGCTGATGCGTTGGGGGCAGGGAGAGCTGGATGCTCCCTAAGAGATGGGGGAGTGAGGGGGGGGTAAGATGGGCCCCGGCGGTGGGATAACTGGTGCCCAGATCTCCAGATGAGTCTCTGCACCCCGCCAGCTCCCCAGTAGCATCTTCAGAGGAAGCCACCTGAGGCAGCAGCTCCCCAGGAGCAGGTGAAAAGGCAGCAGAGCTGCTCGTCCACCCACCTGCAGCCAGGTCAGACCAGCTTCATGCCTGGTGCAGGGAGACCTGCAGGACGCACCTTGGGAAAACCCTCTGAGTGCTGAGCACCAAAGGGTGATGCTCTGCTCACAAGTACCTGAGGTGACGGATCTTTGCGAAGCTTTTCCTTGCTGTACACAAACTGACCAGCTGCTGGCTGCTGAACTTAGGGCCAGCCGAGGTCTGGCTTTGGCTGAAGCTTCGAGCTAGGTCAGCCTTTTCAGAGGTGGTTTTATTGCTGAGCGTGCGGTCAGATAACGCCATTGGGGTGCTGAAGCTGGGTGACCGCTGGGAAATAGCCCCCATAACGTTTTCCATCTCTTCTTCTCTTCTAGCTTTGATCGCTGCTGTTACCATTTCAAGGTGACAAACAGAGGACGACGCACCCACCAGCTGTGTTGGTCAACAGAAGGCTTCCCCATGTTCAGCCATCGTGACCGTCTCCGTGCCATCAGTAACACCAAGGGCACAGATTCCTCCCAGAGCCCCAAACCTGCCTGCCCTGTGTTTAAGCTTCAACCACTGAGGACAGAGCTGATGCCGGGCAAGACTGTGGAGATGGTGCTGGAAGGCTCCTCCAGCACTCCCCAGGTGAGTTGCCCCACGAGGGCTGCGCCCTCCCCACCAGGTCACCTCCGCTGGGGCTTCTTCCGACCCTTTGACATTTGCCTTGGGATAAGGAGCAAGCGCTTTCCAGAAACTGTTTTGATGCCACAAGTTACCATGGCAGCACCGGCTGCTTTCCTTGCTGGCCACCATCAGTGTTTCCATAGTCACCATAAACCCAGCTCGCTGGTACCAAAATGCTGGCTGAAGGGAATGTTGCTGCTTCAGAAGCAGAGGGCAGGTTACAGGGTGTCGTGTGCTGAGGCAGAAAGGAAGGGCGGAGAAAATAAGTTACACTTAGGCTAGGAGCAGAGGCTGTAAATAAATGAAAACATGTGAGGTCATAGATCTGGTGAAAAGAGTGAGTTAAAAAAACCCAAGCACTAAACCTGTGAAGAGAGGGAGAGTCTGAGAGCAGCATCATTTTTCCTCTGCAGACAAACATGGGCAGAGGCTTGTCTAGCGCTGAGTCGTGGAGGAGAAAAACAGTGCGTGCCAGCCCTGATGGTCAGAGTGACGTTCATCCACGTGGGAAAGTGTTCCCAGGGACCGTTATAATTGACAGCTTGACTTGTTGTCGGTATTTCCATACCAGCTCACCCCAGACTCTCAGCCAGCCTTGGTGTCCCAAGGGCAGCCGGGTCTGGCAGCACCCTTGGGTGGCAGCTCAGCAGGGTCACGGGGTGTTCTCCCCCCCGGGCCCTTCTTTCCAGGCCAGGGGAAATCCCACTCTGCAGAGGAGCTGCCAGCTAACCCTGGTGTACATTCCTTGGCTCTGGGACCGCTGGGCCCAGGTGTTTAAGCAAATGTGGAATGAATCTTCATGAAGCTCCTGCTGTTCCTAATGATCTGAAAGGTGCTTGCAAGGGTTGCCTCAGTGGCAGCTTGCAGAAGGCTTGATCGCTCACCTAGCTGAGTGCCCTCATAAACAGGATGCAGCATAACAAGAGGAGGGGGCTATTGAGGAGGGCAGTGGCTGTAAGTTGCGGCAGGAATAGGGTCCGTGGTTGGGTGGCTAGCAACTGCAGCGTGTTTTGTGGATGCCCTGCCAGCACCTGCTTGGGTGACGCGTGACTCTTGCATGCAGGTGGTGAAGGAGCGGCTGCTGTGTCACGCCGTGGTGGGGAGCAAGGCGGGGAAGGCACAGATAATGCAGATGGACGTCACGTGTGAGTTCGTTGATCCCGTTCTGCAAGTGTCTACCAGAGAAATCGCATTCCGGGTGGAGAAGGTAAGTCTCAGGATTGCATCCTGGCATTGAAGAGCGTGGCTGATGGCCGAAAGCCTGCAGGGTGTGCGTGCCTGTTAAACACGGGGGGGATGGGGACGGTTAAACCGCTTCCCCAAGTCCACGGGGCTTCGGCTATCGATTCAAGCCAGAGCAAGCTTTGGCCGTTACCACGAGATGGTTCTACCACCGAGATGGTGATTTTGCTGCCCTGGGGTCGGGGACAGTCACAGCTCTGCCCTTCTCGAGGTGGAGGCAGGATGGAGCTGCTGCGCCAAGGGCACAGGTGAGGCAGTGGGACCCGCGAGCGCAGCGTGGCCGTTGCACAGCCGCCTTGTGCGCTGGGGCTGCCGGGGGGAGAGCCGATCGCTGCAGCTGAGCGATGCTAAACCCCTCCTCGCCCTTCCTGAGGTGCTTTGTGAAGTAAGTGAGGATGTTCTTAGCGATGAGATGGTTTTCTGACTTCAGCGAAGTAACGCTGAGATTGCAGCTGCTGCGCTGAGGGGGGATCGTAGCCACTTGCAGAGAGACACGCATTTGTGTAGTCAAGATGAAGGGAGGTTTTTGAGGCTCCTCCAAGGCATGGGGATGTCTGAACACCGATCCTGCAGGGAAGCTGAGAAGAATGGAGCTTCCTGCCAATTCCTCAGGCTGGTGAAGGAAAACTGTCATCTTTTGTCTCTCTGCCTTCCCTGCTCTTGGCATGGATGCTAGCTCTTTGCGTTTCCCTCAGCCTCACCTCCTTCAAAGGACCTGCAGTCATCCCTCAGCTGCAGTGATGACAACACCGATGCAAAACAGGAGCCCTTTAGTCTCTGGGTCCTGACTCCTCCATCATCTTTCCCTCTCCCACGTGGTGTCTGAAACAGAGAAGATGGTTCATTATTTAGTTTCTGTATTTTCAGGCCTCTCCTCTGGTTGCCAGGCTTCCAGAGAAGCACAAAATCCTGTGAGCGGGTGGTTCGCACTTAATGAGAAGCTTTTCAGCTGTTCCTGATGTCTGCCTGTGTTCTGCTTGATGCCCTGTGCTCTAGTTTATCGAGTGCTATGACGCTGCAGCTGTTGGATATCGATACATCCAGAACTAGTTTCCCAACCGCTGCCTAGTTGATGTGAACCCTGCAGGAAGGCCAGAGCGATGCATAACCAGAAAGAAATAGCTTAGGCTGAGCTTAACTGTGAGGCTACAGACACTTTGTCACTGGAGCAGGGACAGCAGGACACACGTTGCAACCAGACCGTTGAGGTTTCTAGCTGGCTGTTTGTGCGTGTAAACGTTCCAAGCTAACCTTAGGCTACTGCAGGCTCTCTGCTCCAGGCCAAATCCTGCTTGCTTTTCTCTTCTGACTAGCATCCCTGCTTTTGTGAGGCTCCTGGAGCCACTAAGGCTGTAGGAAATGACTGGGGGTGAAAATGGTCTTGTGCCATTCTGCCCAAGAGAGGGTAAACTGGAGACAAGTGCTCTGGGTTCACTTTCTGCTTTTGACCTTGGTCAAGCAGCTGCCTCCTCTCAAGGTGCTGTTCCCTCGTCTGTATGTGAGACTGTTTCCCTGCCCCCTGGGGGATGCTGTGGTTTCTAAACGTGAAAAGCACCTGACGTTCTGAAAGAAAAACCTTGTAGAAGGTTAGAAACTAATACAGACAGTGACTAAGAGATGTGTGCAATTTTGGGGTTGAAAACTCTGAAATGCATCGGAAGGGAAGGGAGGTGCATGGCCACTTCAGGTTGTTTTCTTCTTGTCTCCTCTTTCTGTAGCTACCCAGTGACGTCCTCAGCCTACAGCGTAAGCCTCTTTCTTTAAAAAACATGTCCTCCCTGCCGCTGAGCGTCGTCCTGGCCTTAGATCAACCCTTCAGAGTCTGTGATGCGGCCCAGCAGCCCCTCCCTGCAGATGTCCAGGTGAGCAGGACCTTCCCGCGGTGGGCTTTGAGGAGGAGGGATGTGGCGGTGCGTTCCTGTTGGGAAGTCCTCTGGCAGTGTCTTCTGCAGAGTCAGCAGTAGCCTGGCCCCAACTCAATCAGATCTGAAGCGAGCTGCTGGAAGAAACAAAAATACCCGAGTTGGGAAGATACTTCGTGGCTCAAAGCCATGAGGAGAAGGGAGCAGGCACCTAGGGCTGGGCAAGCCATGGAGTAAAGGTGTCTCCTGGGACTTGCAGCAGCCGTCCTCAGCCAACCTCAAGAGCAGCTTGCTCTCTGTGAGGGCAGCTCTGCCTTCGGGAAGGCTGAGGATGCTCCTCCCGCTGTCGCCTGGCACCTGCCCTGTCGGTGCTGGAAGGTGCTGGACGTGGGCTCTGCTGGACACGTGCTGGTGGAGGTGCGGGCACCGTTCCTGTGCCGTGCCGGTGACTGGCCCCTGCGAGGCTGAGGCTGCCGTGCCGGTGCACTTGTGCTGTGAGGATAAAGGAGTTTCTCTGGAGTCAGGGCAGCAGCCCTGGCTTGCCGGAGTGCTGGTTCGGCTGTGTGTTTAGCACAGAGCCTCTGTGGGTCCAGAATTCAGTAGGACAATATTTATTTCCCCCTGGTATCGATGCAAAGCACAGAAACGTGAGCCTGCAATAGCCTGCCGAGAGCGTGGTGCTTGCAGTCAGGCACTCGCTGTAAAGAACGTGCAGGGTGGGCTGAGAAGCCCACGCTGAGGTCATGCTTTAAGACATTGACATGTTCCATGCTATCCAGCCTTGGACTTCATTACGCTGGTGTTTGATCTTTTTAATCTCCTTGCAGCCAATGAAGCTGGAGGTAGGGGAGGAACGTCATTTCTCCATCGGATTTAACCCTGCTCACGAGGAGCATCTGAATAGCTGGGTGGCAGAGAAGGCTCTGAAGATACAGCTGCTCGAGCATCCTCGCGAGGAGCAGGTCACTGTTCGGGGAGAAGTCTTCTTCCCCAATCTCCAGTTCCAGACTATGGCCGTGGACTTTGGGTGCATCTTGAATGACACTGAGGTGGAGCGTTACATTGAGATGACCAACTGCAGCCCGCTTCTCGTCCGGTACCACTGGTCGTTCCTGACGGGCGGCCACGCGAGCCAGCTGAGGTATGTGCACCGTTGCCCTCTCCTTGAAGCTCTTCTTCCTAGTGTCCTGTCTGTACCTGGCGAAGACCCAGGCTGTTTGCCTGGGATCTGGCAAGCAGCTGTCAGCTCTCCCTGGTGGGAATAACACCTGCCAGCCATGGTCAGGCTAGATGCTCAGGGAAAAGGTGATCTCCGCCGGCTGGACGCTGGGGGGGAGACCCTGTTCTCCAGCCGAGCTGGGGCTGTATGACACTACTAACGCTTTTTGCTTAGCCCATACCCTGGAGTCCTGCTGTGCCTCTGGAGCTACAAAGCCACGCTTAGGCAGGTGGACGGTAACATCACCGGTTTTCCATCCCTGCCGACCCTGTACGTTGTCATTTCATCCTAACAGCCTACATAGGCGCTGCCACCAGAAGGACCTGCTGCTGCCCCGGTCCCTTGCTGCTGCTTTGCTGTAGCCCCCGTACTGGTTCCCCGGGAAGGAAAACTGCTGTGGAGAGCTGTGCTCGCAGACCCTGGTGGCCTGAGGCAAACACCACCCTGGAGAAGGGAGTTTTTGTCTGTTAGCTGTTTTGTGAATGCGATGTGCAGTTGATTCAGCATTTTTCACCAAAACGGCAGGTTCTGCTGGGGCTGTAGGTCCAGCTGCAGGTGTCGGTGGGAGCGCTTGTCTGAGCATCCTTGGGAGGCAGGGCATCCAGCCCTGGTCAGTGGTTTCCAAGCCCAAGAGCACTCTTGCAGTGGTGCTGCAGCACATCTATAAACACATTTCTAGCAGTTCCTCCCGCTGTGGCCTCTCTGCGTAGTACAGAAGCCTAGTCTGGGCGGTTTTAATGACAGTAGCAACTGTTTTTTCCATAATGCCCTGGGAAACCAAGCAAAGTTAACCACTGCGCATTGAAGTGCTGCTATTGCAAATAACAGAGATCATAAATAAACAGTTTTGTTTAGGGAGTTGGAATTTGGCTTAGAGGAGACTGGGCACTGGCATTAGCCATGGCGGTGAGGAGGGCTTGGGGGAGAAGCTGTGGACACTGGGGTAGCCCGTTCACAGCGGGGTCTTACCAGGTAACGGCCAGTCTGGTGTGGCCCTTCATGCGCGGCGCCTTCAAGAACAGACCCTAAAATGCAGGGGAAAGTCTGCAAAAGCAGGTGCAAGGAGGTGGACAGGGAAAGAGTAACAGGGCTGTAAGCTTTGCTCGGAAGCCCCTGTCATCTCCTGGTAAATTAGATTAGGGTTTAATTACAAGCTAAGGGAAAAATCTAACGTTGATGATAGAACAATGCATATATTTTATGATAACAGAGAAACACACACATTGGAGCAAAGCCTGTGTGGAATTAATTTCCTCTGGGGCCATTATTGGCCAGTTGCCTGTTTGTATCTACTCTTTTTTTTTTTTTTTTTTTTTTTTTTAGGGTTTTGGAAATGTGACTGCTGAATCAGTTTTCAGCTTTTAATTCCCCCATCTCCACTTAAGTTGGCTTTGCTGGACCTGAGCCTGCAGGTTCTTCCGGCAGACGCTGAGTCACCCAGCTCTGAGTTGGTAGCAGCTGAGGGTCCTGAGCATCTGGCAGGATAGCAGCCCCTGCTCCAGAGGGTTTGGCATAGCCCCTTTGCTGGCTCGTTAGTGCTGTGGACGTTAGGACAGCTCCCTTTTCTGCTCTGCATGTTAATTAAGCAGTAATGTGCTCGCTCTGGGTCCCTCGGCAGACACCATGTGATTCTCCATGTCAGGGCTGGAAATGAAGATGGTCTCCAGGCTATTAACACCTCAGATTGCTCATTAAGAGCCCAGCAGAAGGGCAGCATGTCAGATATTATTTCTGGTCTACATTAAGCACTGTTGCTATTCTAAATTATCAGATCAAACTAACTCGGTCTGACACCGAGGGAATCAAACATCAGGTCTCGTGAAGGCGAGATCGATAGAATTGAAGCGTCCACACTTCTAACCTTGCTGGAGCTGATTGCCAGAGACTCCCAGCATCAATCAGACACACACATTTATTTTGGCCAGGAGAGAAAAATGTTGTTTCTCTGCCTGGACAAGACTATTTGTGCTTAAAGTGGGTTGGTTTTTTTTGTTTCTTCTAATTGTTCAACCCATTTTTTCCTCCTTACTCTTTAGTCACTGCTGCTACTTTGAGCAATCATATCAGCAGCACAGTCCAGCCATTGCTGTGCGGTTAGTCATTTCCAGGGCGCGCACAGTGACAGTTGGAGGTGTCGGATCTCACTGCAATGATGTTGCTTCTCTGTCTCCGCGCTGCCTGGTCTGAATGTCAACGGGTGGTTCAGTAAATGCACAAATCTTAGCTCAGCAGAGGAATTTATCCTAGCAAAGAAATAGGCATCAGGGCATTGGGACAAAATGCAGTTTCGAGTTTGCTCTTGGCGAGGGCAGACCATCACCACCACCTTCCCCAGCTGCTGGCCAGGTGGCCCAGCTCAAGCCGCGTGTTCCCACAGGGTGCACTGGGCAGGTTTTGAGTTTACTTCTGTATCACATTGGGTTTTTTTCAGTTTCAAACACCCTTGAGCTGTCTTGCTTGTTCCAAAGTCCCTTTTCAATCTGCGTCTGTTGGCCTGCAGGACAAATCAAAGTGCATCGTCGGGGTCCATAAGCCTGTTGAGATGCCTCAGGGGCGCATGGTCTCTGGTGCTTTGCCCTGTGACAGAGCTGGGGCTTTGTTGGGGGGCTTGTTTTCCCCCGGTACTTTGGCTGTGCCTAAGGGATGCACCAGCGTGTGGTTCCTGGGGGCCTGGGCAAGGATGCTGGGCGTGTGGGTGCCACGCACCAGGGCAGCAGCCTCAGCGCTGTTAAAACTCCTGCATTTAATGCAAAGGGGTGGTGGCTGCTGGCACGTGTCCTTGGTGCTGGCAGGACCTGCAGGGACCTCGGGCCTTCCGATCACCATTCTGGGGTGTCTGTCCTGCTGGTGGTGGCTCTCGCACAGCCTGAGCTGGCAAGGTCACGTCATCCTGCCTGAATCTTCACGTGCGGTTTGCAGAAGCGGTGTGATTTCTGGCTCCTCTATTTTGGGAGGTGGGTGTGGGAAGTGGTGTGAAGCTGTGTCCTTAGGAGGCTCAGAAACCAAGAGACAGGCTGAGATGATTTTTTTTCCTAATGTCTCAGCGGTTTGGATGGTGGGTGGCACAAGGCTGTCCTGGCCCTAGCAGGAAGGACTCTTCTCTCCCTGCTGTCAGTGTGCCTGTGCTGCCATTGAATCCCCCCTGTTAATACCTGGATCCATTTTGTCTCATCTGACGGGTGGTCAGGTTGGGTGAGATGGACGCAGGGGGGTTAACACCTTGCTGTCAGCTCCTCCAGCCCCAGGCTGACCTGCTTATGTCAGGAGGCTCCTCATCTCCGCTCCAGCGTGCTGGTGGAGGCACTTCCGCAGCCCTTTGGCCCCTCTGCTTTGGGGCTGGTGCCTTCTGCAGGTGGAGGAGCCGCTCTCTGCTCCTTGCCTT
Source organism: Falco punctatus (assembly GCF_963210335.1). NCBI lineage: Eukaryota > Metazoa > Chordata > Aves > Falconiformes > Falconidae > Falco > Falco punctatus. The sequence continues at coordinate 1,942,098 of NW_027660164.1, forward strand.
CATCCCTGCGTTCACAGCCTTGCTCTGAAAGTGCTGGAGGCTGCCCAGAAGGTCCCGATTCTGAGAAAGGGTTACCTCAAGCCTGGGCTGATGCCGAACATCTCATTGTCTTGCCCTTCTTTCCCAGGACCAACCCCCTTTCCTTCAGTGCCAGGAAGATGTCGTGTCCTTGGGGTCAGCTTTCTGTTGACATCTCGGGTTCCTCACTCCCTTCCTTTTCATGTGATGCTCATTGTTGTTCTTTTTGACTTTCCCCCACTGGAAAGAGTCCCTGGCTGTGCTGCTTCACGCTTCTCTGCAGCAGGACTTGCTAATCACATCATCTCCCAGCACTGGGTCCCGGAGGGCTTCTACTTTAGAGGGAAAAATACTGTTGTTGTCTAGGCACCACGGTCTGGTGAAGTTGCCTCAAACCATTCTGTAGAACTAGAGGTACCTTAATAAATGATTATGGATTTTCCATCTTGGGGGTTTCCCTCTCCTTGGGAGCTGTTACTAAGCCGCATTATTTATCACGAGCCACTCTAAGAGCTGCGGTTTCATTTCCTCACCATGTGCATCGTAGCAAGCGGTTCTGGGACAGCTGCCGCGATGACGGCCGGACCCAGGTGCCCAACGGGTGCGTGGGCTGGTGCGTGGCTGGAGGGTGTTGAGGTGCTCCTCTTGGTGGCCCGACACTGTGGGCATCTCCCCTGCCGCCAGGGAAAGGTAGCGTGCAGCTGCAGGCTGCCCAAAAGCACCACTGTCCCAGCTGAGCTGGATTTATCTCATCCTTACGGAGCTGCCCAAGTCAGCGGCCGCTGGAGGTGTCGGGCAGTTTGGTCGCCCGTCAGGGCCCCCCAACATGCACCCGGGTGCCTGGGCTGAGAGGAGCAGAGGTTGCGTGGGTGGGACCGTAGGTGGGCGATGCGCTGCAGGGCTGAGCGAGCGCCTTCATCCCCTCCAGCCCTGGTTTGTTCTTCCCCACGGATGGTGCCGAGCTGTTGCTCGGGGTCCCCGTGGCGTCCCAGCAGCAGGCGGAGGGAGGGCTGTCAGGGGCTCACCTGGGCGAAGCCGTGTTCTTGCATGTCGCTGTAGGGAGGGCAAGTCAGGCGGGATCTCTTCCAGGTTGTGAAGAGCAGAGCCTGTAATCCAGAAACGAAAACCAGCCTTAGATACTAAAGACAAATCTTTGTTTGGAGCCCGTGGTTCAAGGCACTGAATTCCCAGCTGTAAAAAATGTGCCGTGTTTGACTGCGGGGGGAACGTTTACGAATAGGAACAGCGGCAGGTAGGCATGGCCCGAGCGCGTCCCTCCACGTGGCGTTGGAAATCCAAGCAGAGCTACTGTGAGCACCTGCTGCAATTTCATACAGGGACCATAGTTGGAGTCATTTGGGAATTCTGAAAACGTTAACCCATACGCTTTTTACTGGCTGCTGTTGCTCAAAGGATAAACTCGGCTCTGTTTGCAAAACGAGCGGTTGAACTGCTTTGCTGAAACGTTTGTCAAATTTGTCCTCCAACAGTTTGTGTTTAGAAAATGCTGGGGAGGTAATGATGGCATCAGGACGTGCCACACCGGTTAGAAGCTCGTTTCAGCAGAGCTGCAGCCTTTTTGGCGCAAGGTGCGGTTCGAGCTGCTGTTTTGCAGCCAGGGAGTACCTGCGGCACGGCAGGGAGCTGAATCTCGGTGTCGCGATGGGAATAGATTGATTAAAAATGACCAGCGTTTCCTTCCCCAAAGCACTAATCGCGGCTGCTTTGGTGCTCATCGGGGATCAATGGGCTGTTTAATTGTGAGTCTCTGCCTGGAGCCGCTTGACGTGTCTTCCCGTGTTCCTTGCGTGTGCGAAGGTGTCCCGTGCTGGGCTCGTGCCGGCTCTGTCGGGGTTCAGGCACAGCAGGCGGCGGGCTCCGTCCCTGCTCCTGCCATCGCCACTGCTGGTCCTGACCCGCAGCTGTGCGTAACCGCCCAGGGGAAAATTCAGGGTGAATACCTAGAAGAGCTGAAAACCTCCTTGCGGCACTGGGTCTGTGCTGGCTCATCACCATCCAGATCTGCCCCTTTGTGTCTCAGTCCCACCTTTTTGTGCAGTTTGTCCTTTTGTCTCCCTGCAAGGTGTTCACCTCTGATATCTGCAGTTCCTCATTGCAAGCAGTTGCCACTGCTGGACCGGCGTTGTCCCTGGGCAGCCCCCAGCATTGACCTGCTGCATCCTGATTCTGGAGCTGCCAGGTCGGATCCATTCCTGGGCTGGCGGCACCAGTGCCCACCCAGGGACCACGTCCTGCCAAGGAACTGCTTCTCCAGGTCTTCCTCCCTCCTGCTGCAGCTTCATGATTGAAGTTACGGTTTCTTCCAGGTTCAGCCCTCCAGCACCTAAACCTTTCATCAAACCCCAGCCACCAAAGGAGGAGGGAGCCTGCTCGGAGCACTTGGCATCTGCAGAGAGCAGTGCCAGTGATGGATGCGTAGAGGAGCCAGCTGAAGCCCTGGGAGCAGTGGGGGATCCTGCCCAAGAGCCAGCAGATGCAGAGGACTCCCTGGAAGCAAAGGTAGATTTTCTTGTACACTCACTGTTTTGCGTTGCCTCCCCCAGCTTGCCACCAAAAAGCCGTGCTGGTGCCAGCGTCCCTTTTTTGCTGCCCTGCTGCCATGTGCCTTGAGAGTGGGCTGGGCAGCAGGGCCAGCAGCTGGACACGGGGCTTATGGGGAGGGACAAGTAGGGTAGTGTTGTTTGGAGAAGCCCATTCAGGTCCTCCTGACCTATGGTGAGGTTGGGGTTTTTTGGTTGGGTTTTTTTTGCACTGTGAAAGGAGGGGGTTTACCTGCACCGTGATGTGGAGGCTTCCAGTTCCCTTCCTCTGTCAAGCCCTGCCCAGCACTGGTCTCCATGTGCCACCTTCTCAGCCCCAGCTAGAGCCACCCGTTGTCACGTCTCTGCCTTCGCCCGAGCCCTGGTATTGCAGCGATGGCCACAGAGCTGCCTTTTTATAAATGGAGACTTGACAAAGTCGCTGTCTTTTCCTCTTAGTATGGAAAACAGCCTTTGGTCTGCTGACCTTCCTGGTGAGCCTCGGTGCTTTGGAGCTTGGCCTCGGTGCTAGTGGGAGCTGATGGCACCTTTTGCGTCACGTGGGACAGAGGCTGCTCCTGGGGCAATAAAAAAGGATATAGGAGAGCACAGGAGGTTCTGAAAGTGCCGGAGTTGGTGTTAAGTTCAAGGAGGGGGGTCGCACCTGCTGACATCTAAATATCAGTGGTTTTAATGTTGTAGCTCTGCACGTGTTTTCTGAATCAGGAAAAAGGATACCTGGTAGGCATAAAGAATAGCACGGCTGAATGTTTTCAGATAGAAGCATGAAATCATTTTTGTGCCCTGCTTTGTTGCCATGTATGCACAGATAAAGCAGGGAAATTCAAGGGGATATGGCTAGGTAGGATCCAAAATTGCTTCAAAGGATACATCTGGGTTGCAGCGTTGTCTTCTGCTTGTGTCACTGTATCAAGGCAATGCCCGTGTAGCCTTCCTGGGGAGGTGGGAGACCATAAGCCTGGGAAAGATGTGGGTTAGTGTCTTTGGGAATATGCCCTTGGCAAAGCTTTGCAGGCTGGAAGGTGTGGAGACAACAGAAAGAGCACTGAGATGTGAGAAGGCTCAGCCCTCCCCAGTGCTTTATCTCCTTGGAGAGATGTAGCCTCTGGTTAGGTCTGAGGATGTGCTGTACATACCCTGCCCATGTCAGAGCCCCAGCGCAAAGCCCTCCTTCATGTTACCGAAGCAGCAGGTATTCTTAAACTTCAAGAGCAATCACAAAGCCCTTGCTTATAAATAGGGGTCAGAAGCCCAGGGACGAGGTTCCGTTTAAAGGATGGCACCTCTGAGGTTAAACACCAGCCCTCAGCTGCTGCAAGACAGAAAAACATCTCAGCTGCCTTTTTCAGGATGGTGTTATTCGAGAGAAATGGCGATCCTCAGCCCTCCAGCACTGATGAGTGCACAAGGGGAAAGCTAAGCACCACCTGAAATGGGACAGCTGTGCCAAGGACTTCTGAAGTCCTTATTTCCCATTTTTGACACTTCTCGCTTGCAGCTGCATTCCTATTATTGTCATGGAGAACCTGAGCTGTCCAGGGGTGGGGTGTTTGGTGCGTTTCTTGGGCAGGAGTGAGCAAAGCTGGGGTGGCATGAGGGTGCAACGTGCCCTCGAGGTCCCTGCCAGGACAGGGTGCTGGGAGCACCCCGCTTCCTCGTGCAAGCCGGTGGGTCCGAGCCCGCCTGCCGGTGTGACACGGGCTCCACCTGCACCTCATGTCTCATCTGCACGGGTCTTGGACCCACACTCGGCTAATGGCACAGGCGTCCCTGTACTTGGTGTGTGCCTGTGTCCCATCTTAGCTGCTCTTGGCTCGATGAGGCGGTGGAGCCTGCAGCACAGTGATCCCCCTCAGCCCAGCCAGCTGCCTCCTGTAGCCCATGGTGCTTGTTTTCCAGCTGCTGCCGTCCGCTGCTGTGGAGCTGGAAAGTCGGAGGCCAGTGAGGAGCCAGGAAAGGATGCGGTTTGTGGAGGTGGAGCCCCTCCCCTCGGGACCGGAGGAGGTAAGTGGGCATCTGTCTCACTTCCCCGCTCCCAGCGTGGCAAGCAGTTACGTAGCCCCCGCTGCCACTGGTGGCCCTCGGTGCTGCTCACGGAGTGGCCTCGCATCCCTCCCAGCACGTTGCGCAGTGCTGCTGAAGCAACCGGCCATGTAGGGCTGACCGAGGGTCCTGCCTGTGCAGCGCCTGTGGAGGGTGTTATTCGTCTTGTTACTCATCAGGTGCTCGGTAGGAAATTTTTGCAGTAGCTTTTGCGAGAGCAGTGTGCGGGTCGGAGAGAGAGTGAAAAGTGTCAGGAGTCAGACGAGCTGGGCTGGAGTCCACCCCCAGCTCCAAGGGCTCTCATCTCCAAGTCTTGTGTTTTTCTGAAGGCAGTAAAAAGTGTTTCTAAAGGCAAGTTCTTCAGCTGAGAGAATGTCTTGCTGCCAGGAGACATCCCAAATTAATTTAGTGTATTAATACATTAATTAGTATGGGAGAAGATTTTTCCCAGGGTCTCTCCCACCGGTAAGTGGAATGGATGCAGAATGAGATTAGGGTGATCTCGCCTGTGATGAAGAGGCCCCTCCAGCCACATCTGTACTTTGCTCCAAGCCACGGCTGCTCTTCTGCATCAATTTCCACGCTCGACATCTCCATCTCTCCTCCCCTGCCTCCAGGTTTTTGATGTCCTGCCACTGTACGGCGTGCTGCCGCCGGGCAAGAGCCAGCGCGTCACCTTCACCTTCGTTGGCCGCACAAACATTGCTGCCCGTGTCACGGCGCTGTGCAGTGTGGAGGGAGGCCCGACCTACGAGATTGCGCTGAGTGGGGAGGCTTCGCTCATCAACTACTTCCTCGACGTGACGGAGATCGACTGCGGGCTGCAGGTACCGCACGCTTCTCTTGGCAGAGGTCCTTGTCTTGGAACTGTCGCCGGCGCGTTGCTGCCCACCTAGGTCTAGGGCGCTCTTCCCTTCCCAGCTACTCCGTTGACTCTGTCGCTTGGAAGTACTGCCTTTGGGTGATACGTTCTGCATCAGAGTTGTTTTTTAATGGCCATCTCTACCCCCCAGTAGTTGGGATTTCCTCCTCTTCAAGGTAACGAGCGCTGCCTCCCGGGACAGGCAAGGACCCTGTGGTGATCTCCAAAGGGACATGTCCCCAGGACCCTCATCCGCCCATCCGTTCCTAAAGCCTGAGGTCCAAGGAGATGCTTTCTTTTAATGCTCTTGATTAATCAACAAAATAAACTGGGGAGGAAGTTAACTTGGGCTTCCAGTCACTGCAGCTGGAGAGAATGTCCCAGAACAATTGGCACTTCTTTTCAGTTAAAATCCCCACAGACCCTTCCAGCTGTTGGCCCTGTTTGGCTGTTGCCCTGTCTGTCTCTACTTTTGCTTCTGTTTTGCTTGCAAATACTTGTATGCAGGTGCCTCTTATTCTGAAATGCCTCGATGCCTCCTCTTTTGTTTCAGCTGGCTGTTAGGTGACACCTTAAAGAGCAGAGGGCTTGTGTCCCCTGGTTTATTTATTACTGCACCTCTACGTGCTGCCGTCAATAGTGTTCCTGCGTAGGGCTAAGGGGTACCCTGTGGCTGGGGGTCGCCCAGGTTAACCCAGGACACCGCAGTGCCTGTACCTCCCCTGCGCTCCCTGCTTCTGCGCTGTGTTCATGTGTTTTCAAGCCAGGGAAAAGGGAAGGAGACTCCCAGCAGCAGACCTGCGTCTGTAACTTCCCGCTCCTCTGTCTTCTCTCCAGCTGTTTAACAAAGTCAAGGAAGCGGAGGTCACCCTGCAGAACAGAGGGAAGGTGGGATTCACCTACGTGGTGCTCGGCTCCAGCGCAGCCGCTGCGGACAGCCCTCCGCTCGGCATGCCCCTGGCCGTGCCCAGCACGGTGAGTAGCACAAGTGATTCACCCTGGCCAGGCTGCCCAGGAGAGGGTTATAGGGAAAAAAGGTGGTGGGGCGGGTGGAAAAAAAGAAAAGGAAGACAGAGCCACAAAACCGGCACGGAGAGCCAGGGCTGTAAGCAACTGCTGCTGGGTGGCAGAGAAGGTCGAGCAAGCGCGGTCCTACTAGAGCCCCTTCATGGCCTTTGCTGGTGGGTGGCTCTGGCATCCTGCAGCAGCCGCCGGCGGGAGGCACGAGGGCTTCGGTAGCTCTTTGGACCCCGAGTGCTGAGCTCTGTGGTTGTGCCGACACTGGAGCCAGACGGTGCAGGCTCTTGTGAGGGTCACCTTCCCCAGGTTGTGTGGTCAAGCAGGACGTACTCCCTGTCCCTGCCTGTAAGAAACCCCACCTGCCCCCAGCCAGCACTAAGCAGGACTGAAATACTGTCTTGCCTGGGCATGAAGCTGCTTTGCCAGAAATTTTAGCAGCCCTTGTATTGGTCCCTCCTCCAGCTTTGCTGCTTTGCAGCAGTTTTGTGGGGCAGCGAGGGGGTCAGGGAGGATCGGGGCTGGAACAGCCAGGAGAGGAGTTTGCAGCATCCCGGCACCCCAGCTTCTTAGTCCCGCGTGGATGTCTTTGAGCTGAAGCAGCGTTCCTATCTTTGTCCCTTTTTGCAAGGGGAAGAGGAAGCCAAATGGCTTTCACATTGTTTTCATGCCCGTCTCCTACAAGGGATGACACACTGATGCCCTCTTCCCGCGGGCTTCCGAAGACGCAGCGCTGCTTGGACCCGTGCAGCCAGCTGCTGCAGCAGCAGCGTGGGTGCTGGCAGCTTGGCAGGGCTCACCTTTGCTGCAGCTGCGCTGTGCGCTGGAGTACGGGCTCAGGGGACCAAGTGGCAGGAGCTGTCCCGCTCAGCGGCTTCCCCTGCAGCGTGCAGGGGAGCGGGGAGCCGAGGGTCCAGCCCAGCGTGCAGAGGGCGAGCCAAAGGCGTCTGCGTCTGTGCCCGGTCACCCAGAGCCATGCTGCTGTCTGCTTCCATGTGCTCTCAATGTGGCTGGTGTGAGCCCAGCCTGAGGCTTGGAGAGCCTTTCTGGAAGCCCAGGGAGGAGATGTCCTTCCCAGCAACACCTTCTTCCCTAGAATTTGTCCTGGTCTGCTCCTGCATTTCCAGAGATGTATGTTTGCAGGTCGCTGTGAGTCTGGATGGGCTCACGCACCCCTGGTGTAACCACGCAGGCAGGAGATGTTTGGTTGGGATGATGAATGAGTCAGGCCCTTCAGCAGCAGCCTGGCAACCACTGGCGTGCAGTGTGAGGAGCTGCTGGCCCTGCTGAGGGCATGGGCCTTAGCTCGTCTTCCGCAGCAGCTGGTAAAAGAGCTTTTCTTTATTCAGTCTGGCTCTTGCTAGCAGAGGGTAAGCACTGTGAGCAGCAGAGCTGCGCTCCCGCTGAGCAAAGGGCGGTCTGTGCTGTGGGAATGCAGCCTTACGAGCCCTCTGAAGGACATACTGCACCCTGGTGTAGGAGGCTCGAGCTTTTAGGATACGAGAAAGCTAGAAGGCCGTGTTGTCTGACGTTTTCTTCCATAGGAGAAGCTGTTTTCTCTTCTCAGTGTGCCTATCGCCTGAGCCGTCCCCCCACCAAACGCTCTTTGGTGCATTCCCTCTCTTGTCTCCCATGCCCTGCAGGGTTACATTGGACCTGGCAAGGAGCAAGTGCTCAAAGTCTGTTACCTGCCAGGAGTGCCTGGAGTCTTCTGCAGGGCTTTGCAGATTCAAGTGGGTCACCTGGAACCAGCAAGCATCACCCTGAGAGGAGAAGGGACCCTTCCCAGGATCTGCTTGGACCTGCCCAGGAACATCAGCGGTGAGCACTGCCTCTCTGCTCCGTGGGAAGGTCCCCTGGCTTTTTCCCCCATGTCATATGCCCACAGGGCAGCTCTCCCCCACCCCCACTGAGCCTGGAGGTTTCAGGGCTGTCAGAGCAACACTCAACCCTCGGGTTGCTTCCTGGGTCTCTAGCAGGTGAGCCCATGTGGGCTTTGCCCCAGGAACCACCCTGCAGAGCTTGCCAGCATATCTGTCGGAGGCCTGGGAAGGTGGCGGCTGGGCAGAAAAGCTTGGGGAAGCTGTAACGCGGGCTGGCAGGGATGTTGGCAGGGTTGGATTTGCCATCGCGTTGCAGGGGATGGGATGCTCCTCTGTAGGGGGGAAGGTGGGTGGTAGTGAACGTCAGGATTCAGAGAGGAGCAGCAGCATCCACTTCCCATAGATTTCTCAAGGAGTTTGTTTCTGGGAGAGGCCAGCATCAGGGGAGTGGGGCTTCCCAGCTTAAGTGGGATTGGCACGGCGTCCACGCTTCTATTTGTGGATCGCTTCTTCCTCCAGGAAATGCAAAATATGAGAAGGTCCTCAAAGAGGCCAAAGAGAAGATGGCAAAGGACAGCCAGAGAGCTGAAGCAGTTGCTCTGGGGGAGGCTGCAGCCGCGGAGCCACCCAGGGACGACGCGGACACCACAGTGAGAAGCCCCATTTGGCATGTGCCACCCTGCCCCTGTGTCACTCGAGCCCTGGGCACCCCGCAGCAGGCTTCCTGGGGCCCTGCTGGCACTTGGGACCTCCCTGCCCGCACCTGGCCACGAGCATGTGTCAGCTCAGCGCTGCCCCAGGGGCTGCCCAGCTCTGGCTGTTGTCCCTCCAGCAGATGCACCAGCTCCCTGACTGCCTCAGGGAGAGCTCCTGAAGGCCGTGCTCAAGTGACTGAGTTCCCGGCACTTTGAAGGAGCTGCGGGTCGTGTCTGAGGGGTTTGTTGCTCACGACCTGGCTTACCAGCAGCAGCCTGACTGCGCCCTGGGGCTGTGCTGTCAGCGGTCATCTCCAAGAGGCATCAGCTTTCTCGTGGCTCCCTTTCCAAGAGAGCTGCTGTCCAAGCTGCTCTGGCACTGGTTGGGGGCAGGCAAATACTCGGAGCTCTGGAAGGTTCCTGGCCTGCCTGTCTGTTTGTCTGGCCAGATCAGCTTTTATGACAGTGACTGGGCAGGCGAAGGTGCTGGAGTCTGTTTCCCTTGAGATCAGGTCTTGACTAAGGGAGCAGGAGGTGTCACAGACGCTGAGCAGCGAGGCAGAGGGACTCCATCGCCCCTCTCAACAAGATCAGGGTGGGATCCTCTCTCAGAGACAAGCCTGTGCCTTGGGCAGGACCTTTGCTAACCAGCCGCTCTCTTTCCTTGCCTCAGTGGGACACGCAGCTGCAGCTGCAGGTGGAGCAGTTGCTGATAGAGGAACATGCCCTGGAGCAGCAGAAAGCTCTCAGCTCCGGTCCCCCAGAGGAAGCGGCTTTTGACCAGCGTGCTCGTCGGAGGCTTCTCAAGTTAGTAGAGACTCCAGGTGCCCCGAGGGTGACACCCAGCAGTGCACCCCTGCTCCCGAGAGCTCCTGGTGTCTGCAGAGCTGGCAGTAGCTGGGCACTGCAGAAAGGGTCTGACCCTGGTAGCTTTGACGTGCTCCTTGTGAGCAGCCGAGTGTCCTCACTTCATAGTGCCACCCTGGGGTGCTCAGCTCCCCACGGATGCTGGGTTCTGCTCTTAGTGCTGAGGGGGTCCAGTGCAGACCATCCAGCCCCTCCAGACAGCACAGACACCATCCCTGCTGACCAGCTCTGAAAGAGGCAACTCAAAGCTGGCATCTTTGTTCCAACTAACAGGCCACGCTAAGCAAAGCCAGCAGGGAATCGCACGGGCTGAGAAACCCTAAAGCAGGGGGTGTAGATGCTGGTGGGACCGTAGGGCTTGCCTGGGTGACTTGGTCCTTCCCTCTGCTTCTTCCTGATGAGGCAGGGGCACGGTAGGCTCCAGTTCAGGAAGAAAATGCTCTGCAAAACAGACCACTTATGCGCTTTCCCGAGTGGGATTGCTCTGGAGAAGGAGCTGCCCTTGAACGCTGTCGGTGCCGATTCCTGCCTTTCCCGGGGCTGCTCTGGGGACAGACCTGGCTGCAGAGCGGGGAAGATTGCCTGTGCAGGCAAATCTCATTGCAAGGTCCTGAAGCGATTTCAGGCTTGGGCTGTACACCAGGTTAGCAGTTCCACTGAGGCCAGTGGAGGTCTGGTGGACTTAGCCACAGTGGCTCTTTGTAGCCGAGGAGCTGCGACCAGTTCAACACAATTTTGTGTTGAGGTCCCAATGGTAGCTGATAAAACCTAGGACCTGCACCCTCCATGACTTACCGAAGTGTTACTACCAGGTGGTCAGGCCTTGGCTTTCACAGGCTTGAGCTGGGTTTTTACAGCAGCAAATACCCACTTTATTTGTGTCTTCTGTCCACCTGGAAATGTAGCCGGGCTGTGGTTTAAGGAATGTCTCTCTTCCTTTCAGAGTTCAGCTGCCTGAGTACATCCTGGACTTTGGCTGTGTCATTCCTGGTACCGTCCGCACGCACCTTGTGAAGATCACCAACCCCGGGCGGTTGCCTGTGTCCTTCCTCGCTGATAGACGTGCCTTGTGTGGCACAGGTAACCAGTGCTGGAGGGACTTCCCGTGGGCTTGACAGATGAGCTTAAGTCACTGGGTGTGTGGGGGCGTGTTGCGTGCCTGTTTGTACAGCTTTTTTCTTCCTGACTGCCCCCTGCTCGGTGCTTTAGAGCCTGAATTCTCCTGGCCAGCAGTGCCCAGAGACCTGGTCTGCCTGGGACTGCCCTGACACCTCATTTCAGGGACTAGGTGGGCTGATCACCTTGGTCACCTCTCATCATCTTCTGCTCTTGGCTACCATGAGTGACAGCCGAGGTTTTGTGCTCTCTGTGGGCTCGTGTTGCAAACGGACGGGACCCTTTGTGGTTTGGAAGTGCTTTGTTTAGACTTCATGATGTCATAGCCCTTCAGTTGAGCCTTTATTGAGAAAAGAGCCTGTGAGATCCTCTGGTGTATCAAAACAGGCTTCCACGACAGGCCCTGAGGCAAGGCTGTGTCCCATCAAACGGTGACTTGCTGTGTCTGAGGGGTGGTCAGGTGTCTTCTCTAAGTTGTTGTCCAGGGAACACCGCAGCATGGGGGAATCTTCGTTGGAAATTCTCCTTCGGGGAGGTCTGTGCATCCTTCCCTGAGATGCCCAAGGAAGGAATTGCTGAAGCTCAGCCTGATGGGTTTCATTTTTAACATGTGGACCTTGGATTCTGCCTGTGAAAACGCTTTCTCCTTGGGCGGTGACAAGGGAGAAAGAGCAGCAGGCTTCTCCGGGGATACAAGGGGGTCTTTCACAGAGCTGCCAGCCAGGACACCCGCGTGGCCTTAACGTGCTTGTGACACACAAGAGACATGAGATGTATCTCAGCTGTTTTATTTTCATCTGTTCAAGGTTTCAGTGTGGATCTGGACCATGTGAAGTGCCTGCCCTGCTGCAAGACTAAGACATTCAGAGTGCGCTTTGACCCACAAAGCGCCAACCTGCCACTGGGAGAGGTGGACGTGCTCCTGCCCATCAAGGTACCACCTTTTGGGGCAGGCAGCAGGCTGGACACAGCAGCAGATGTCACCTGGTCTCTCAGCTGGATGTTCTGTCCTTCACTAGGTAGCAGGTGGCCCCACGTTCCATGTCCGCCTCCGTGCCGACGTGACTGTGCCGTCCCTCTGCCTCTCCAGGGACAGGCTGGAGTTCTCCGCTGTCCAGTGTGGGCAGTGCCGGGAAGAAACTGTCCAGCTCCACAATCAGCTCCAGGTCCCCTGTCAATGGTTCGTCACCGTGCACGAGCCTGTTAAGGTAAAGCACAGACAAGGTGTGACACGTAACTTCTTGGTTGGGTTTTCTTTGCCTCTCTTGCCCTTTCTGCCCCCGTGGCTGCCAGGGCGCTTGGGCTACAGCTCGGCTGAGGAAGCTTCTGAGGGTACGGAGCAAGGCTGCTTCGCCTGGACCTGTTCGTTAGCTGATGCTTCACTTCTCTGCCATCTTCACCCATTCCTCCTCCTCTGAGGACAGTGCCTCCCCATCTGCCTGCCCTGCCTACACATCTTTGCTCCCGTTTATGGTGCCACCAGGTTATGGTGGCCACGTCTGGTTTGGACGTGGGTGCTCTTCGCACCGTGACAGTATCTCAGAGCACGGCAGGAACCAAGAGTCTGTCCCCACAAAGGCCACCTCACACGCCTGGTTTCTGTGCCCAGGTGGACAAATGCTTGTCAGCGAGCATGCGTCGGAAGCTGCTGCAGGAGTTGGAAGCCAAGCCCCGTGTCTTTGAGGCACTGCCCTCGGCCGGAACCCTCGCTCCCGGACAGCGATGCAACATGCGAGTCAGGTTTTCACCCGTGGAAGAGGTGAGATTGGCAGGTGTCACCCCGCGGAGGTCTGGCAGGGCAGTGTGGAAATGAGAGCCCAGCGCAGGGGATGAGGTCTGGCCTCCGCATGGAGCTTTCTGCCAGCCCCGTACCCGCTGTGCCCCAGTTTCCCCTGTAGCGCGCACTTCTGAGAAGCGCTTTGGAATCCCCACGGGGAGTTGCACAGGGAGCATCCAGGCTCGGCGGTGTGGCTCCCTCTCGGCACATGGAGGAGATCCACCTGTCTCCCCTCACCTTCCACCTCGTGTGGGCATATCTGCAGGCTGCAACGCCCCGGCGCAGAGCAGCTGGCATGCTCGCGGGGGACAACCCTGGAAGGGCCAACCTGGGCTAATCCTGCTGCCGGTACCAGCAGACAAAACAGCCGCCAGACACCTTCCTGGGCACGGCGGGACTGTCACCTGTAGCGGTACACTGCCAGCAGTCCCTGTGGCTCTGGCCCAACCTGCCTGCGTGTTCCCACGCGGTCTGGGAGTCAGCTTAAGCGATGGAGCATTCCCAAAGGCAGTTTGCATGTGGCCACAGTGACTTGGAAGCTGGCAGTGTGTGACAGCATGGACACAAGTGCTTCCATGCCTAGGAACAGTCCCAGGGACGGTATAACTGCTAGTAGGGATGCAACCAGCTTGTGTTGGGCTTTGGCCAGAGCCAAACGCTGAGCAGAGAAGATGACCCCAAGGGGAATTCCCTGCAGGAGATCTTGGAGAAGACTGGAGTCTCTGTCAAGATCCCACCCACTGACAGTAGCTCGGAGACGCTGATACTGCGAGGCGAGCCTGAAAAACTGGGGCAAGCATTGACTGAAGTCTATGCAAAGGTACTGACAAGATGGGCTAGGCCTCCTTTGAAGGTCCCATGAAGATACATTTGTGAGCACTGACGGCTGTAGCGGGGGTGCTCTCTCTTGGGCCATTAGAGGTGCAGCTTAGAAGTCAATACCGGAGGTGCAGCATGGGAATTGGAACTGAATTGTTGGGAAGGCCTCTTCCAGTTTGTCCATCAAACAGCTTCTCTGTTTTTCTGTCTCTCAGGCCAACAGTTTTACCGTCTCCTCGGTCTCTGCCCCCTCTTGGCTTCATCGTTTCATTATTGGAAAGAAAGGACAGAACCTGGCCAAAATAACTCAGCAGATGCCAAAGGTATGGATGAGCTGGTTAGCTTAGCACCCCCAGCGTAGAAAAAGGTTTAGTCCAGATCACTCGTCACAGAAGAGAGAGGTGTATTCTAGCGTGGGTAAAACCAGGGGGAAATGACACAGATCTTTGCTGTTCAAGGGAACCCTCTCTTTTACTGCTGCAAACACTGCTCATCCTATGTTATTGTCATGGGTTGAGCCCTTCCAAGGAAGCTTTATGTGGTGCTGTTTTGAGAACTGATGTAGCAGGATACCTGGAAATGCTGAGTGCAGCAAGGCTTCTCCCTGGTGAGTTAGACGGTATCTAGATAAAGGCTAGATGAGTAAACTTCTCCAAAGCCCTTGCAGAAACCGGGACAGCACCAGAGCCTTGGGCTCTAGGCACTGCCATATGGCCGACATCAAGTTACTGACTTGGAAAATTGTGGGGATTTTGTTTGGGCTTTTTGGGAAGGAGCGCATCTCTTAGTGGCAGGGATCGATGGTGTAGGCCTGACAAAGAGCATTGGTCTGGCTTGGATCTTGGCAAATTCTTAAGAGATTCATTGTCTTTCACCTCAAGGTTCACATCAAATTCACTAGAGGAGAGGATAACATCACTTTGGAAGGACCCACAGAAGATGTGCATGTGGCTCAGGAACAGATTGAAGCCATGGTCAAGGAACTGATGAGCTGGAGTTACTAGTTCCAGTAAGAAACTGGGGGAAGAAGGGGCAACAGAGCAGAGGGCCCCTGCTTAGGGCCCTGCTTAGGGCCAGAAAAAATTAGAACTTGGTTTTTGGCAATTGTTCATTGAAACACGTACTTTGTGTGCTAACGCAAACTGTCAGCATTCCTAGAGTTGTATGTAACATGCTGCCTGTGTGGCTGAGGGCTGCCCAGCAAGTGTGATGTGTGTGAGAGACACAGTTCAACTGTGAAGTGAGTGGGGGGTCCCGATCTGCGTTTCCGTGTTCCCCGCGAGGGGGCCGGCCAGAGACAGACGAAGCGATTGAAAAGTCAACGTATGAAGTGGTGGAATGCACTATTAGATATTAGAATGGGGAACTGTGGACCAAACACTAGAACGAATATCATTTGGGAAAAGCATGAACGCGGGGGCCCAGGTCAGTAAAGGGGAGTCAGAGGCCTTGGGAATACAGCCTATTAAACCCTGTTCCACAGGCAGTAACGTAACATTTGAGAACCGAATGGCAAGTCAGGAAGATCCTTTCTTGCTGTGGCAGGCCGCTTGTGTAAGGCTTTTATTGTCTGCTCAGGATGCTGGAGTAAATTTCCAATAATAGGACCTATTCTTGTAGCTGGGAGAATATACTTGTTCTAAGAAATACTCAACTTAAAAAAGATCCCTACCTATAGACTGTAGGAAGCTCATTAGTAAAGGGAAAGAAACTCTACCAATATCCAGGATACTCAGGGTTTGATCAGTTTTAACAGTCTGGGAATTTCACTGCCTCTGCCATTCATTTCAGCCGTGTTTTGTGTGCCAGGCATTTGAAAGCAAGTGCCACAAAAGTAAAAGGTAAAAGAAAGATAATATCGGAAAAGTCTGATCAATTCCATGTCTGCCTTTCTGAGCAGAAGACTGAATATGCCATAAATTAAACTTGACTGGATACCAATGCTGCTAGTTCTAGATGAACAGATGAGAAATTTGCTACAACAGCTTTCCTTCTGGTGCTGCCTAATTTAAATTAATTGCCTGTCTGTGAGTTCAAATCAAAAATTAAGGATCAGACTAAGCCTGTAGTATCAACATTGCACCTAACCGTTTAATCCTGGAAATTGTTCTTCCAGAGCTCGGCTTCCAAGGACAACTGCTATGAGGTTCTGTGTGGGTTGCGTTTCCAAAGCAAACATTGCCCTCTCTCCACTTCAGCACCTTCCCTTATGGAGACAGTGAGCTGCAGCATCATGTGTCTCTCCCCCGCTGATAACGACTTGCTCTCCCAGCAGAGCCATCCTTTTACTTTATGCTGATGGTCCCAGTGCTTTGATGGTAACAGTGTGGTCCTGCTCACAGCTGTGCACAGCCCCAGCCCTGCTATCCAAAAGCCGTCCAGAGCTTGTAGGCAGAAAAGCACCATTTGTTTATATATAAAGAGAGTTTGTGTGTTCTGGAAATGAGTTTCATTTTAGGCTATTTCCCCAAGGGAAGAGGAATGAAGGGGGACTAATTTCTGGTCAATAAGCCTCAATGACAAGTAGAGTCACCGACTCGCAGAAACGCTCGGTGCTTTTGGGGTACTGTCCTCCTGCCTGGATTCTGAATTAGAGTCTACACAGAAGAAACACAATGCTTAGTGGAACTCCAGGCAAAGAATTTCATGCTATATTCTCAAAAGACACATAGTGAGGTTACCCAGAGCATTAATGCTTTTCAAGCATTTCAGTCTTTGGGAAAAACTTTGGTCGAGACCCTCTTCTTGCATCACAAACCTGGCTGTACTGTTTCTTTGCTCCAACATCTGCAAAATACTTGCATCTACCCATGTTCCTGCAGGCAGTCCAGCTGGGGAGTTCCATTCTTTTCCTATTTCTCTTGCATTGCAATTCCCTTCCACCTCTGAGTACAGGCACCAGTGGCAGGTGCAGTGCAGGTAACAGCCCCGCAAGGTCTCATGAAGACGTTAGCTAATGCTTTGCTTCTTCTTGTACATTAACGGGCCAGAAATTCCATTATTTCTGACTTCTTTCTGCCATCTTTGTGCTCCCACTGTTCCTTTTATTCCAGCATCTCCCTCTACCTTTTATACGTGTTCAGGTATTAATGTTCTGGGTGCTGACAAGGCTCAGACTCACCTGATCCACGAAGAACTCTCTGAACTAGCTTGGGGGAGAAATCCCATCATTCCCATGCCTGTATGTGCAAAAGGTACATAGACTCTTCTCTGCCCCACCCAGCTGGTTCAAAATCTTTCTGCGTCAAACTCAGCCACACGTGTGCTACACAGAAGAGAGCTTGATTGGTAGAAATGCATTTTACAGCTTTCTCTGACACCTTGTCAGGATTTAATTCTGAAGTTTGGTTTCAAAATGAGGATTTCCTGGGGTTTGTCATCCATATTCTCATGTTCTGAGCAGCCACTGATGGGAGTTTCAGAGACTATTTCAGAGATATTTCCAGAGATTAGCCTAGGAATGGTGCGTCTTTATACCAAATGGGGCATATTTATGGAGCACGTTTGTAGAGAGAACATATTTGCACTGAAGCAGCTCATCCACCCGTAAGGCATTGCGTTGTCATAGCCATCCTTCATGAATTCAGAGCAGTGAAATCCAGGGCTGGGGTGATGATGCTGATTAGACAGCTCAGCATGGTTGATGGGGGAATGCTTTTCACTAGTGATGTGGTTTGCTCAGGTATAGATTTGATTTAATAGGTAAGGGATCTGAATAAGGTGGTTGTGACTTTGATGCAGTGTACAGCATCTGGTTTGTTGGGTCAGTAATCTGCAAGGTTTAACTCAGTAACAAATTGCAGCTTTCATCAGCTCCAGAAATAAAACGAGGTGGCGTCCAAAAGCTCTCTGCCTGCCGTGTCCTTCATCAGTAATTACATTGTTCGGGTGATCTAAGCTTCTGCCTTGTGACTCGTTCCTTGAAGTGCCACTGTCAAAAGCAGGCACTTAATGCAAGGCGGGACTATGTGAGATTTGCTAGTCAGCAATTCTGTCTGGAAAAGCCCCATCTCCACAAGCAGTGCAGTTTATTGATATTCCTTCTCAGAATATCAATAAACACGCCCTGCTGAAAAGGTGTTCCAAAAACTAGATACACCTGTGGCTTTCTCAGGTGCCTGGTCCTACATTCCTTACTAAGGAAGCATTTGGATTTGATAGCAATGTGTTTTGATAGATATAGACTTACTTGATCTGAAAAGTGGTTTAATTTCATTAAAATATAACTTTAATAGCTTTTATTGGATCAGTTAGAGGCATCCACGGCTGTTTGTTGGACAGAACCTCTGATTTCTCTCAACACCAGCAGTTCATCTTTGCAGGCACAACTGAGCACAGATATTTCTAAATACTAGTCTGTAATTGCAAAGCTTGCCCAAAGCCCAGTGCAGTGGAGATCTGTTCCGTTATTGCCACCCAAATTTTCACAGTACTGGCACACGGAAAGTGTAACACAATTGAAAGATCTGGCAAGTGCCAGAGCTTTCCACTCAAAGACCGTACAGCCGTCTTCAACAATATTCCAGCCAAAATGGTTTTAGCAGGGCTTCGACATTTGAAAGCATTTGCGTTTTCTTGACAAGTAAAAGGTGTTGACAAATGAATACTCTGAATATCGATGAAAATTAAGATGATGAGTCAAAAAGCATACTTTTATGGGGTGTATTGACTCCTAGCAGGCAAGTAGGAGAGTTTTTATCTGAAGGTCATGCCTGATTTGTGAGATTATGGAACTGAACAAATTCCCTTCATTTTTTATAAATTATCTCTCTTATATGTTCATTGTAACCTGATACGGTATTTTCCACAAATGGGACTGGTATTGAAAAAATAATAGTCGCGCTAAATAGTGGCTAAGTCTCCCTGCATTTGAAGAGACCTAAATGTTCTACAGTTAAACAATGCACAGTGCATGCAGAAATTAAACAAAAGTAGCTGGAAGTGGTAAGTACAGAGAAAATCAAATTCACTGGGGAAAATTCAGAGACGAAGATAAACAAAATCTGAGTGGAAGACATGTATTTTCTTTATACTCCCCGCTCCCCCCCCCCCCCCCCCCGGCTAAATTCTTATTAAACTGAATTTAAGACAAAATTTTAATTGTTTTTTTATCTTAGTGCGGGGGCACGAGCATGTTGCATTATTCTAGGAGAGAATCCAAACAGACAAACATTGTACTGAGCTGCAAGTAGGAAGCCGGGGGTGGAGGGTGATTTGATTTCCAGATAAAAAGTCCAAGAAATTTATAAATGTAAATGCGGTGAGGGGAAACTGAGAGCAGGACCCAGCGGTGAAGCCCAGGGCAAGGGGCACCGCCGGCAGGCGCAGGGAGGTGGTCCTTGCCCCCTGCCCTGTCCTGCTCGGGGCTCCCCCGGGCGGGGCAGGCCCGGCCATACTGGAGAGGGCCCCAGCCCCGCCCCCCCAGGCTCCGCCCACTTTCCGTTGGGCTCAGACCGTTGGTCACGGGGAGCCCACGGCCACCACAGGCAGCAGGGCAGAGCTGTGCTGGCACGCAGCGGTGCTGGCAGGAGGCAGCCTCTGGCCCAGGAGCGCTGCCACAGCACCAGCACCCCGCTCCCCAGCCTCCCCGTCGCCGGCTGGGCCCCCTCCTCGGTGCACGGCCAGGGCCCTCCTCTCCCGGGCAGGATGGGCCAGGCCTGCTGCTGCTGCAGCTCCAGGTGGGCTCCCCCCGGGCTCGGGGACACGCGGGCACAGCTGGGCCACGCAGCACTGGTGTTGCTCATGCCCGCCGCGCTCTGCTCTGCAGGGAGGCTCTCAGCGACGCCGAGCCGGTGCTGAGCGCAGACGTGCGGCTGACCCGGGGCCGCAAGAGGAGCGAGAGGCGCCTGCTCCTCCTCCACAAGGAACTGGTGGTCGCCAAGTTGCGGTAAGACCCTCAGAGCCCAGATCCTTCCCCCCAGCCCCGGCCCAGGGACACCCTGGCACCAGCCCCAGGCCCCGGCCCCTCGGTGCTGGAGGCACCAATGTCCATCCCAAGGGCAGGTGGGGGACAGGGCTCTGCGCGTGGGGACCCAGCCCAAGGAGCCCCCCTCCAGCTCAGTGCCCGCCTCTGCTCTCTGCAGACATGGCACCAGCCTGCGCCCACAGCTCTGCCTGGCCCTGGACCAGCTGTGGGTGCTCAGCAGCGGGAAGGAGGCTGCGGGACACAAAGAAAAGGAAGGCACCGATGAGGGCAGGACCTCCCTCATCTTCACTTGGCCCACTGGCTTCTGCGTTGCTGACTTCGGGTGAGTCGTGGCACCACGTCCCATGGCCAGGCAGGAGAGGTTCCCAACCGTGCCCATGCCACCCTGTGAATGGCCTCTGCCCCCCCTCCTGGGCAGGGAGCAGGCAGCTCAGCGGCAGGAGGGATTGATGGGGGGGCCTTTCCCCATCCTGCATCACCTGGCCACCTTTTGGTCCCCAGAAGGGAAGGACAAAAGCAGCTGCGTGTGCAGGATGGCAGGACACAGGGAGCCAGGGCTTGGGCAGCACCTCTGCCCTGCCCCACAGGGCTCCATCCTGCCCCTGTGTCCTTGCCCACGGGGTAGGGCTGTGCAGGCACCCACCTCTGCCCATGGGCGGGGGGCTGTAGGGCCTGACGCTGTGTCTCCTCTCTGCAGTTCCTGGGCACTGAAGGAGCAGTGGGTGGGCACACTGCTCAGGTAAGCCAGGGGGATGCTCCCAGCTGGCCAGGGGAACATAGCTCCCCAGCTCTCGGGCAGAGCTGCCGAACAAGGGAGAAGAGGCAGCCTGGGGCTCACCCGGCTCTTTCCCTGTGCCTTTCCCACTGCACAGGACACCAGAAGGACCCAAGAGAGCCCGAGTCACCCATGTGGCATCGCTCAGACTCCTGGAGAAGGAGCTAAGCCGCCGCTGTGCCATGAGTGTCACTCTGGTCTGGGCTCTGTCCCTGAGCAGTGGTCCTCTAGCCGAGCATCAGAGCCATCGCTGCTCACCTTCTTCCCATCCTTCTCTCTTGCCCAGTGGAGGACATTTAGCACCAGGAACCTGGAGAAGCTGGTGGAGGGGCAGGCAAGGGTGAGGATGGCTGCCTTTCACCCACGTCTGGCTGTGCTGTGGTGCCAGGGATGTGCGTTGAGGGGGATGGGCTTGTGTAGGAGAGAGGGAGGGAGTGTCCCACAGTGCCTCTTGGCCAGTGGAAGGGGTTGGGAAGCCACCAGGAACACTGGCATGGCCTTGCTGGTGGCACTGGGAGAAACCCTGCCACGTGGGGCAGAGAGCCCAGGAAGGCAGAGGCTCCCAGCTCTGCTGCGCTCAGGCTCCCGGTGCTGGGTGGCTGCTCACTGGTGGCCCTTTCCTCTGTGGGGCTACTCTGCTAAGCGCTGCTGTGTTCTTGCAGACTGATGCCAAGCAAGGGCCTCCCATGGACTCGTCGAGCATCGGAGAGGGACTTTGCCGCTCACCAGGTGAGTTTTGGAACAAAAGGCCACCTCCTGCAAGCGGTTGATCTTTGCTCACTTGTCCCCCGAGTGTCGCCATGCAGGTTGGGCAGCCCAAGGGAGGAAGTCACCTGGATGAACAAGGACACCCGCTGGGCAGTGGCTGCTGCATGTGGCTCTGTGGGGACACGAAGCTTCTGCCACTGTTGTGGTGGCACATGGATCTCGGGAGCATCCCAGCCACTAAACCAGAGCCACAGTTGCAGCTGCTGGCTCCCTGCCCGTCCTGCCGCACTGCTCAGCACTGGGCAGCAGGCCAGGCAGGCTCCAGGAGTGCTGGCCTGAGGGTCTCCATTGATGGGCTCTGGCTCTGTCTTCCTTTGCAGCAGGAGGGAGCAGCAGCAGCATGAATAGGAGGAGGGGGCTGCCCTGGCCCTTCGCTCTGCAGCAGAGCGTGGCTACTGCCCAGGCACCAGGGCAGGTGGGCTCCGGCTGCAGCAGGGCGCTCTTTGGGCAGCCCCTGGCAGCCCTCGGTGGGGAGGACAACACGCTGCCCCGGCCCATCCAGGTAAGCCAGCCTGCACACAGGGTCCCCAGCCCTCCCCCTGGATTTTCCGTAGAGATGGTGGGTGTCCCAGGGCTCCAGGGACAGGGGACTGGGCTCTGCACCCACAGCCAGGAGCCAGCCCTGAGGCAGTGCTCTGGCCACCGTTGCTGGAAGGCAGCTCCTCCGCCAAGCAACTGTCCTCCCGCCTCTCCTGCAGGAGCTGCTGGCTGCCCTGTGGCAGGAAGGACCATCAACAGAGGGGATATTCCACCTGTCTGCCAGCAGCACAGCAGTTCGGGAGCTGCGGGAGGCCCTGGACCGTGGCGCAGATGTCGACCTGGCCAGCCAGCCTGTGCTGCTGCTCACTGTCATCTTGAAGGTGAGCACTTCTGAGCTGCAGCTGGAGGAGCTCCAGGCTGGCCTGCAGCGTTCAAAGGCTCACCTGGAGCCCTTGGCATTGCAGGACTTCCTCCGAAACATTCCTGGCAGGCTCCTTGTGAGCAACCTCTATGAGGACTGGATGGCAGCCATGCAGAAGACCAGCAGGGAGGAGAACATGGAAGAGCTGAAAGCTTAAGTGTGGGCAGCAGCCTGCCTGGTGAGCAAGCAGGAGCCCTGACCTCTGGCTGAGAGCACCTGCAAGGCTGCGCAACATGACCGCTGGCTCCCGCCCACCTTGGGCAAGGCTGAGGGATGGCTGTGGGCAGCATGTGCCTTGTCAGACTTCTGCTCCTCTTCCCTCAGGGTGGCCGAGAAGTTGCCTGTGACCAATCTGCTCCTTCTGAAGCGGCTGCTGGCTCTCCTCCAGCACATCGGCTGCAATGCAGCCAGCAGCAAGATGAGCTGCAGCAACCTGGCTGTCTGTGTTGGGCCCACCTGACGAGGGCCTGCTCCCACTGGAGGCAATGCTGGAGGTCATTGGGAAGGTACTGGTGCTGTAGTGAGCTGCAGAGCTGCAGCCTTTGCGGCGCCTCTGGGCTTGGCTGCACAGAGGTCTCTGGATGCCTCCTCCCTTGGGCAGATGCTGCTGGGGTGGCTGCCTGCAAGAGCAGCCCCACAGCCACCGCCTTCTGCGCAGAGGCAAGGCGCAGGAGAGGCAGGGGCTGCCTGGTCATTTTCAGGCAGCTGGGTTGAAACCAGGGCTTTGACGTGTGCAGGTGAAGGTGCTGGTGGAGTTTCTGGTGGAGAACTGTGGCAAAATCTTTGGGGAGGAGACAAGTGACCCCCCGTGCCCAGCAGCTGAGGAGTGGCTGCCAAGCAGAGATCCAGAGGTAAGAGGCAGTGGGGTTGAGGGTTGTCACAGGTTGGGGCTTGGGATGCCAGAACCCTCAGCGTCGTTTCTGGCGGGGATGGGCATCGTGTGTGGTCCTCTCAGCCCTGCTTGTCTCATGGCCTCTCTTTGCCCCTGCCTCTTGGGGCATGAACACTTTGCTCAGCAAGATGAGCTGAGGCCTGAAGGCAGGGCACAGGAGGGCTGAAAACAGAAGTGGTGGAGGGCTGCAGGTGGGGTTTGCTTGAGCTCGTTTTTACCTCCAAGGACTCACTGTGATGCATGGGCTTTATCTTTCTAGAGCTGCATTTGGAAGAGCCAAGCATTTGTGCAGTCGCAGAGGATACCAAGCATGCGACAGAAGCCTTGCCGCACACATCCCCCTCTCTGCTCAGTGTCCTCGAAGAAGCTGAGGGAGATACGGTGGTGGAGTCTGCAACGGGAGAGGTATGTCAGCCCCCCAGCCACGGTGACAGCCTGTCTGCTGTAGGAGGGCAGTTTTTGATGAGGCCATGTCGCTGCTGTGCCTGTGCCTGGCAGCAGAGCTGGGCTGTGTTTGGGTTTTTCCTCCAGCCCCTCAAGGCTGATGCGTAGGAAGGGAAAGTAGCAAGATGATTCCCAAATGCACTAGGCATGTGCTTGATCAAACAAAAGGCCCACAAAATAGCTACAAAAAGACAGAGGGGGGTCGCTGCCAAGCTCAGAGGGGTTTTGCCCGGATCCTACTTTGTTAGAGCTTCATCGAGTCTAGGGAGGGGGGGAGCAGATGACTGTGCCCTGTGGCTGATGCAAACCAGCCAAAGGGATCTCCTCTGGAGAGCTAAGGGAGCAGTTTGGCCAGCAGTTGCTTCCTACTCCAGATCGTCTCTTGCCACCTGCCAACTGCAACATTTATCTTGTAGGCACCTCCAGCTTTGCCTCCAACTGCCCCCGAGAGTGCAGCAGGCCCCCTGGGGTGTCCAGTTGATCTGGCCAGCCTTTCAGAGGACAGAAGGTAAAATGGAATCACTTTGGTTAAAATCAGAACGGACTCCAGTGGATGGTGTCTTTCCCCCTAACAAATGCCACTGTGGGATGGAAAGGTTTGCAGGCTCTCTCCAGAACAAGAAACACAGAACAAACAGAAGGCAGCCAAAGAGAAAAGAGCCCTGGGGAGAGGACAGTGAAAGCTGCACAGAAAAGAAGAGGAAGAAGAAAGAAAAAGCGTTTGGGGCTGCACCAGTGCAAAGATGCAGGAAGGTGCAGAAGGTCAGGAAGCCCAGGTGTGTACCAAGCACTGCACCCATCTTTCTCAACTCTCAGCACTCATCTGCGTCAGTGCAACTTGCTGGCAAGGGAGGGCGAGGGATGGTGCTGGGCAGGGTTTGGAACGAGCTCCGTGGCAGCTGCCCAGGGGCTCCCCACGGAGCCCTGCTTCATGGCACAGGGGCACTACGCATCTCTGCTCCCACGCAGGCCTCTAAGGGCATTCCCCATGGGGACAAGGCACCAGAGACACCCCTTAGCTGATGGCAGCAACAGCTCTCTCTTCTGGGCCACGAAGAGTTCCTGCTGAATGCTGTTCCCCACACAAAGGGGAACAAAGTCCTGCCTCTTCCTGCTTTCAGGGAGTTAGCAGAGCTTTCTGACTCTCTCATTGCAGGTGCTGGTTCGTTTTCAGCAGCTGAACCACTCTGTCTGCTGGGCCCCCGCAACCATTATTACCAATAAAACATTCTTTTCTCTTTTGTGCCTGTGCCTGCCATGGGACTTTCTGGCGTGGGGAGCTGTTATCTGGGGATGAATCCTCAGGGAGGAGTTTGGGATGGTCCCTTCTCCCAGTGACCTTTCCATTGGGCATTAGGGCTGCGTTGAGGTGCTTTAGGTGCAAAACCAGAGCACAATATCACACAGGAGGGTGGCAACTGGAAGGGACCCATGGAGAACATCTGGTCCAACATCTGCTCAAGCAAGTTGCCTGGGACCACGTCCCGGCGAGGTTTGGGTATCTCTGTGCAGCAGCGCCATGAGATCAGAGCAAGGACAAGGCAGAGGCAGGCCATGGTGGCCACAAGGACTAAAGGTGCTGATGCCGTCAGCTGCAGCTTGCTGTCCCCTGCAGCCACCCTCCTGGCGCAGTGCTTGATGGCCACTTTCCTCAGACCCCCTGAGTTCATGGCATGGTGGAGATTAACTGCCACGCCAAACGGTATAGTTGTATCAGGTCACCAACAAACTAACTCTTGGTTTAAATCACACCAACTATCTATTAAAGGTTATCTGAATCCCAGAGATCTAAAAAGGGGGGAAAAAAATCCCCCAGAAAATACTACATATGCTCCCTTTTTCACTTCCAAAGGACGCAGGGTTTGCGTTATAGGTTGCAGTCCACACCTCACCCAGTGCATTTGCAAGACACCAGCTGGGAAGCCAGAACACCTGCCCCCTCCTACCCTGAGGTGGCTGCCAAAGCAGCAGCACGGCAAGGATAGCAAGCTCCCCATCGGGCCACCTGTACCTGCCAAACCTCTGGCTGAGCACTTGCCATGATACCAAAAAACGGGCCAAAAGAAAACCCTCGTGACTTCCTTTTGTAAGTTTAGAAGGCAGGCATTCTTTATTGCAGCACTGGGCACACGGAGATTAGCATCTCAAATCACGTGCAGCCACCTGAACAGCCTTCTGCAATTCATTACAACAAAACATACATGTTCATCACATTTCTCCAAAATATAAGACACATTATAACTACTTCCTCAAAATCGTTTAGATCTGCATAAGACACTTGCGTATGTCACTTTGCTCCTGGGGGTCTTTCTTGGGGTCTCTCAAGACTGCTGGTGGTCAGCAAGCTCCTGAACTCCAGCTGAACTTTCTTGGGGAACGTGTGCTCTACTTGTTCCTATAGAACTTCATTTATTCTCTGTGCTGTATTGAAGGCAACACACCGTTACCCCACTACCCTCATCTATTGCTATAGCCCAGGTGCCTCAGAAAGCTTGCCACCCCTTACTGAGCTTATTCAATAGGCCGAGTTAATCACTGCTTTAGTTGCAGCCTCTCCTAGTGATTCTTTATAACTTAATCCTGTCAGCGAGGCGAAGCCTCCAGCTGTGCCACTGAAGGCAGCAGCCTCGAGTCACCAGGCTGCGCCCTACAGGAAGCAATCCTGACTGCCTGGATCTTGCCGCTGAGAGGCTGTATTTAAAAAATGAAGTGTTTTCCAGCAAGGGAAACAAGGCTTGAGCACTCATACTCTGGCTGGTGACTCTCCCAGGCAGCTGCATATTGCCAGTCCCTCAGCAGGGCAGGTGTAGCCAGGGCCCTGCCGGAGCCAGCAGCAAAACACGCTAGCCCTATTCCTGCAGGAACTATGAATGCCGGGGCGGCTGCGGGGTGCTCTGCGAGTCGGGGTGCCTGGTGCCTGTGCCCAGGACACCTGCCGGCACCTCTTTCCCTCCTTATCTCTCGGCTCACCCCCAGGGCTGCCCCGGCCGGGCCTGACTCCAGCTGCACTGGGGGCCTGGCACACCGGGGGGTTGGAGCCTCCCCACAGAACCCCCGGGCAGCCAGCAGGCAGCAGACACCCCTGCGCTGGCCTAAGGGCCTCCCACAGCCGGCCACAGGTACCCTCAGCCGGGCCACAACCCCAGCATGTGCCTGACCAGCCCAACACGGCTGTCAAGAGGCTGAGGGTAAGAAATGGCAGCTGCCAGCGTGCCCTGGGAACAACATGGCTGCCAGCAGCCCCGGGCCTACAGCTCCCAGCATGCCCCGGGAACAACATGGCTGCCAGCAGCCCCGGGCCTACAGCTCCCAGCATGCCCTGGGAACAACATGGCTGCCAGCAGCCCCAGGACTACAGCTCCCAGCATGCCCTGGGAACAACATGGCTGCCAGCGGCCCCGGGCCTACAGCTCCCAGCATGCCCTGGGAACAACATGGCTGCCAGCAGCCCCAGGACTACAGCTCCCAGCATGCCCTGGGAACAACCTGGCCATGGGGCAGCCCCGGGCCTACAGCTCCCAGCATGCCCTGGGAACAACCTGGCCATGGGGCGGCCCCGGGCCTACAGCTCCCAGCATGCCCTGGGAACAACCTGGCCATGGGGCAGCCCCGGGCCTACAGCTCCCAGCATGCCCCGGGGCACACCTTCTCCCAGCAGGCACTGGGACATCCCTGCCCTGCAGTCGGGCCCTGTGGCTCTGCAGGCCCGGGGCTATTGCCTGGGGCTGTCCGAGCACAGATCCTGGCCCCAGAGCCCCCGTGGGGCAGGGACGAGGGGAAGGGAGGCACTGAGCGGCAGGGAGAGGTGAGTCAAGGTGGAGGGGTGGCTGGAGAGGGACAGGAGGCAGCCAGAGGGGCAGGGGGAGCGAGAGGGGCTGGGCAGGGATGGAGAAAGGACAGGGAGTGGTGAGGAGCGGGCAGAGGGATGGAGAGGGACAGAGGCAGAGAGGCAGAGGGGTGCCACAGATAATGCAGGATCAGCAGCAGGAGAGAGGGACAGGGAGAGTAGCGGAGGGGCAGGAAGGAGGACAGAGGGACAGACCAGCACAGGCAGGGTGAGAGGACAGGATGAGCTGGCTGTGTCTTTGGCAGTGGGCGGCAAAGCTGCTTCTGTGGGTCTTTCCTTTCCCCCTCTGCCCTTATCCCCTCCCCACCCTTCCCCTTGGTGAGTCTGTGTCTGTGGTGTGCCTGCTCTGGTGAAAGGAGCTCCTGCACCAGCCTGAGGGCAAAAGAAGAGGGGCAAGGAGCGAGCTGTTGCAGTCCTTAGTTTGCAGGTTTAATGTATTGTCCCTGTTCAGAAAACACAGTGTGTATGTGTGTCATGGTGCCGGCAGATTTTTATTCTTTACAGCAAATTCTTTAAATACCAGACTTCATGCAGAAGGTTCACACTGTGCTTCTAGTAAACGGAATTGCTTTTATGCATGCTGTGCTTCTAGTAAATGGAATTGCTTTTATGCATGCTGCAGTCTGGAGGTGGCAAGTGCCAGGTTAGAGATGAAGATGGAAATGAAAGCAAGTGACGCACATGCAGTGGTGATCCTGCCACAAGCATGCTGTATATTGACCTCGGAGAATGCTGCAGGGACTCACAGAAGTCAAGGTTTTCAGTGCTGTTTCTGTATTTAATACCCAAGGGATGGTTTCCCTCTGTGTGCGTTTCTGTGCAGGCATGTGCATGGAACATAGGTGTGTCTCTGTGCCATAAGTGGGACTGATGGCAGCTTTTCATTTCATTCCAACTCAAAAGTAAAGAAAGACCGTACCTGCAAAAGAATTCAAACAGCCGTCTTTCTTTCCCAGAGCAAGCATAGAAGTGTGGGGGAGCGGTTTACAGGTTCAGAACTTCAGCCAGCTCTGGATGGTAAACCCTCAGGAGAGGAAAGAGAAGCCCCACTTTTTTAACTACAGCTCTGCTTCCCTTAATGTGTCTTCTTGTTAGATTTTGTCGGTGGTCAGTTTAAAAGGACATGATTAAACTGTGCTTGTTTATCAAGATATTTGAGGGTTATTTACTGTCTTAAATCCCCTTATGAGTGGGGCACTCTGTTGCCCTGTGGGCAGTACAATGTCGAGACTGGTAATTTTCCTTTTCTTCCCTAGTGTACGGATGCATTTATGAAGGCAAGTGTTGGGTCTTATTGGCGCCGCACAAGAAACCAACATGTGAAACCCAGACATTCACTGTTAGAAACAGGAAGAAGCTATGGGCCCTTGCTTCAGATTCTGCAAAAGATGTACCAAGGCTGAGGAAAATGGCAAAAAGGGAAGAAATGCCGTAGCGTAACTTTGGGATGGCAGGTGAGGTTTCCATCAGTGTTCCTCAAACGTAGCAGCCTCATTTTGTTTGCGGATGTGGTGTTGGACTCAAAATGCGAGACTAGTGTCCTTTATTGCGGGTGATAGTGTAGCGCACGTACCTTTCATGTTCCAGGTGAAGTTGCCAAGGCTCTCGTTAAACTTCTGCAGAACCCCCTCAAATTTTCCTTAGTGCGTGATTTCCTTCAACAGTCAAGTCCAGGTCTGTGGCATACAATAACCCCTACCCCATTTGGGATCTGGATGTGGTTGATTTTTAATTCAGACTTATCTGCTGTTAGAGATTTTCAGGTTTTGGTCCAAATAGGGAAATGCTGATTGTGTGCATTCTTTTGCTTTTTCATAGTGTTGTTCCGTGTTTAGTCATTTGTTCCTTACAAAAATGGTGTATGGGTGTCTATGAAGCTGGAGGTGTTTATGTTCTTGTGGCTGAATGTAGCGGTGGAGCTATCTTGCTGTATTTAAATCAAGAGGAGTGTAATGTAACTTTACTTAAAATCTGGTCTTGGTAGGCAGATCCTACCCTGATAAGCATTAAAAAAAAAAAAAAAAAATATAAATACAAATCTGTGACAAGGTATAGGTGAAGCACCTGAACTGGTGCAAGGCAGGAATTCTCTCGCTGATATCCACACATTGCAGAACTGTTGCCATCATGACCTTGAAGCAGTGAGCCATTAATGTTAACTACTAGCAGCTTGTGAACCTATCAGTCAAGGTAGAAAATAATGTCCCACTGCCACCTTTTTAATTTTTTTTTTATGTTTTAAAGTTTCTGATTTGATACTTTCTGATGTATTTGAAACCTGTGTCATTATCCTATGTAGTTTGTGACAAGTGTGTGGCAGATGGGCCTTTACTGCTTGGAGAGGTGGTGAGATGGAGAGTGGAGAATGGTTTTATGGCACAAGTGTAAAAGTATAAGAAGGGATTAAGAGGCTCGTGTACCTTGCTGCCAGTTCAGTGGCATGAGAATTCGTGTAATGACAAATTCCTTCTGGCTGAGTTTCCAACCAGAGCAACACTAGCAATGGATGTCGTTCCCAAATGGTGAGGTGGTTGTAAGCTTCATCAGTAGTAGAAGCTGTGGAGAAAGTCACGAATCATCTGCCGTTCTGCAAGTCAAGTGCTTGGCTCTTTTGTCACTAGTGTTGATTTAAGGGTACATTGCTTATAAATAGCACTTGACCTTTGTAATTCTTCATACTGCTAAGTTCTCGGTGCCATCAGAGAACCATTGTGCTGTGAAGGCCCTGTAAACATACGGCAATGTTTGTGTTTATCCATTTTGGCCTCCCTTAGGTGGATTATTTTGTAATTTGAAACCTTAGTGGCAGGATTTGGGGCTTTATCCTGATCAGCCATCTAAGGGCCAGCTCTCGGCTGCAGCTGCAGCGTAAGTATTCAGGTGGTTTGAGCACCAAATGAAACTTCCACTTGGCTGTCATTTTGGCTTTTCCCTTCCTCTTAATTTTTATATTTTAATAAAGAGTTTTAAATATTTGGCTTCCTTACAGAAAAAAAAAAAAAAAACAACTAGTGCTATCCTTGTCCTGTTATGATAAACCCCTAATCTGGAGGGCAGAAAGCTGAGACCACCAGGAAGACGTTGAGAGGAAAGGGAAGAATGTTAGAGCCATGAGTTGGGTGTTCTTCAGCTGGCCAGATCTGAGGAGGTGGAAAAGGTGCCTCAAAGGTAGCTACAGGGAAGCGCAGGAGAGCAGCTGGGAGCCAGAAGTGTGGTGTGGGCATACGGAAGTGTTACACTGTGGTGTGTCAGGCAAATTATTTTCAGAAGGTTTCATATTTGTTGTCATTTCCCAAGCTCCTGAGGTGCAGGAGTGCTGGAGGCAAGAAGCTGCCAGCATCATATTGTGGAGAAAGAACACTTCTATCTCCATTTTACTTTCCTCACTTCTGTGTTGCGCTGGCAGGGCAGTACAGACCCGGACCCGGAATTTGGACCCAGACCCTGACCCTGACCCTGTGAGTACGCAGGCAGCTTGTGTGGCCAGTGCCAGTGTGGTTCTGGCACAGAGGATCAAGCGCTTCATGCTTCAGAGCTGTCAGGCTGACACTCTTCAGCACTCAATGAAGCTCTAAATTACAGCTAAGGGAAGAGAGAAATTTTGCTTCAGAGCTTGATAATGTCGTTCTGATCCATCCTTTTGCTTGTTCAGTGGCTACAGAAGGGAGCCACTGCCTTGGTAGGAGCATCCATTGAGTTCTTCATGTGTGATATTGAGAATCATTGTGTCTGTCTATGCATGAGATCATTACAGTAGGTGTTTTGAAGATGTTCATGTGCGGTACATAAAACCTTTGCCAGTAAAATAGTAAATCCACGCAGTGGGGTCTAAAGCACACAGATCTAGTGCAATCCTCCAAAGAGCTTTGAAAGTGTCTCCCCGAGGGTACAGACCTGGCTGTTGGTGATTCTGTTGACCTGTCTTTTATAGCAGGTTGCTTGGAGAAGTTGCTATGTCAGAAGTTGTCTTCTGGGGGCCGAATGCTGCAAATGGTAGGATGTTTAAGGAAGCAAATGAATAACCTTCAGACTTGGTTTTACTCTTTTAACAGATTGTACACAAATGGGAGGCCTGAGCAGGCTGCTTTTAGCAGGGGAACGTGACCTGACTGCACAGGAGGCAAGGAACTCTCTTCTTCTCACTGACCATGAGCCCTCAGTTTCAAGGCAGATCTGAAGAGGAATATTTGACCCGTGGGAAATGCAACTTCAGATACGTAACTCAGGTGGGACTGCAGTGTGTGCCCTGTGATAGGAGCCGTGTATCCCAAGCGTGAACGTAGAGGTTGGGCCCGGTTTTTAGCTTGGTTCAATCTGAACTCTGCTGACTGATTCTGTGATCAAGGGCAGGCAAGTCTGCCCCTGAGAGGATGCTGTCATGGGTGGAAGGGTTGAAGTGCAGTGACTGCGTCAACAAACAGGTGGTTTGAAAAGTCTTTTGGGCAAGGATCTGGTATGCTGGTGTAATGCCTTTTCCTTTTACAAAGGTGTCCAGTAAACACAAGTGTTCCTGCATGTGTCCAGTAGAGCAGAGACCTCTGTACTTTCTTTGGACTGATTGTTGTGTAAAATCGGGGTTTTAGGGACAGCTTTAAAAATTGTTCAAAAGGTGTCTTGTATGTTGGGTGAAATGGGTCATCACTTCCATAAACCTCTAGCCTGTAAAGAAGAGCCGTGGAAGTAAGGAGATTTTCTTTTTTTCTCTTTTTATTGTTACTGGGAGGAGAAGCAGCGATTAACTGTTGACCTGTGATACTCCCAGATGCAGGCTGTGCAGTGCATTTGAGGTGGATCACTCCTGTACTGCCAAGACTGAGCCCAGACTCCTCAATGCTTTGCACACTGGCAGTGGAAGTCCTTGTGCAACTGTGGGTACTGGCTTTCTGTGCTGTAGCGTGAAAAATACAAAGCACTGGGGTTAAGGTTTGCAGAGAAGTGGGAAAAAGTTGATTATTTTGTGCTAGGAAGAGAATGTCCTGTACTTTTCAAACTTTGAATGTTTCCACTTGGAATTTAAAAACTGCTTTTAACTCTGCTGTTATGTTTCAGTGGGAGGGAAGGTGTCTTGTAGTTACAGATGATCCGTTCCCTTAAGAAGGATCTTTGCCTTCTGAGCTGAGCTTTCTTGGCTTTACATAAAAGTGCCTCAAGCTGTACGATTTCAGATGGCAGTGAAGGAGTTACATCTCCGTGGGGATTTAGAGACAAATCCAAAAGCATGTTGCCCTATCATTTCAATATATGAACGTTTCTAAACAGGATTTGCTGGGTTTTGAGCAGGAGACCCATTTCGCATGTGCCTACATAAACCCCGTTTTCTCAGACAGACACATGCATTATGGTTTGTGATGCAATATTTACTTGATTCGTAAGCCGTACTGTGCTGTGCTCTTCTGGGCTTGTCGTAGTCCTTTGAAATGCAGCCCTGCGCATCAAAGGGGCAAGCTGTGTGATCTGCTTTCCCCCACAACATAGAGCAATGTAACTGTCGTAAGTACAGGCAGAACAAAACTAGTTGAGGGATTTGTGGGCTGCTGTTCAAATCATGGTGGGCCAGCAGTCAGCCCATGCTTACTAATACATTTAATTGTCCTACGCCACCTGAGGGGCAGGACAGTGTCAGGGCATTTTCCCAGGGAATAAAACTGGACATGTCTGATTCTCTCCGAGGGTCCCCTATGTAAAAAAACATCCTTCAGCACCATCTGGGTGCTTGGTGTTCTCAAAAGGACCCAAAGGGATGAAGTTCACTCCTGCTGCCTGCGTGACAGCAGGAATTATGTCTGCAGCTGTGCTTCTGCGCACTTCGAAACTGCCTCCGTTTCTTTGCTTGGCCAACCAGAAAAAAACAAAAAAACCCTACGCTGACTTGGCAACAGTGTCTTGCTGTCCTCTCTGAAGGAAGTTATTTACCATCATCTCGCAGCTTGTCAAATGTGCACCAGGTGTGAAGAAGAACATGACGTGCACTGTCCTAAGCTCTCAGCAGGTCAGGTTTTGCTGTCCTCTGGAAACTGTCTAGCTCTTCAGTTTTTCTCCACAAAGGACACATTGTTTGGAGTAGTGATGGGGTGGCCCCCCAAATGCCCCAGCTTTGTTTCTAAGTGCTATTAAAGTATTTTGCCTCCTGAAGAGACTGTGTTCCTCATGAGGAATAGTTACTTCTCAATCAAGCGACCCCCTTTCCGTCTAAAGGGATGGAGCTTGAGACTGTGGAGGTGGAGGTGCTTGGTGAGGGAGGCAGTCAGGCAGTGCCACTCTGGGGTGCCCAGCTGCACAGGGCAGTGACGGCACCCATGTGCCTGGCGAACGCTTCTCTCGTGGTGTTGCAGGGAGAAGGTGTGAGGGTGCTGGGAGAGAGCCGGCGCCCCTGGGAATGACAGCAGCTAAAGGTGAGGGCTGGCTGCGTGGGCAGCAAAGGGTGAGCCAGCCATTCCCTTTGCAAATGCAGTGGAGAGGGAGGGAGCCCCTCCATCAGCGCAGCAACGTCTGCTGGGGCAGGGCCGGAGGCACCGGCACCCAGGGCAGGGCTGGCAGGGGGTCTGAGAGAGCCACTCCGCCACCCCCTTGCTTACTGACCCTGTGGGGAAATCACTTTGGGGGCAGCGATTAAAAAGTGCGTGCAAAGTTTTTAGGTCCAATTGGAACACTGAGAAGGGGTTCGGGGCCTTTCTCAGAGCGCCGCACGTTGCATGGTCATGTGTCATACACAGGTTTGGTGACTGGTTTCTCGCTTCTAATGCAAACGCGTACGCATCCTCAGTAGCACTGCTGAAGTGTTTTACGGACTACGCATGCTCCCCAAGTGGGATTTTGGCCTCTTTGGGGCAGAACTATTTCAGTTAGAGGTCACCATCTCCCACTGCCACAATTATCTTTGTCCTATTTTAAACTCATTTTCTGTTGATGTCAGTGGATCCCAAGACCCGATCAGCTTGTGTTCTCTTGCAGCCAGAACTTTCCTCATTGGAAGTCTTCTTCCTGCACAATTTAGATAACGGTGCTCTTTCCACTACCTGGTCTTTGTTTATCACCCCTGCCAAGGCTGCCTCCCTTGATGAGAAGTCCCTTCATTTGTAAATACTCTAGAGAGTGGGTCAGCTCGGTGGAGGTGTCATCTCGACAGAGGGGAAGGTGGAGGGTCAGATCTCTGCATGTGGCAGGGGCTGCATTAACCCTCATCTCCCGCTGCGTGAATGACCGCAGGCAGAGGCACTGTGCAAGGAACATCAAGCCTTTAATGAATTAAGACAGACAGATCTGGTAGAGGGCTGGGGCTGCAGTGGGCAGGTGCAGGTCACACGTCAGAGGGATCTGTGCGCCACACCTTCTCTATCAATATATCAACGGCGACTGGGGCGGTGTGGAGCACCTTGTCTCCTGGTGTTCCTCAGGGTTCTGGCTCGCTTGGTGGGCACATAGTCGCTATTGGATGCCCTCTGCTTGCTGCTGCCCCCCTGCTCCCCGCTACAGCCCACCGCCGTGGCATCCCTGTCCGGCTTCCCCTTCCAGAGGGTTTTGGAGCTTTTTGCCACCGGGCACACCACCATCTTCTTGGGTGGCATGCTGCCCCGTGGGGACGTCTCTGGCATCCTGAGGGTGTCAGCCAATGTGGGGCGCTTGGCCTGTTTGCCAGCAGCCTTGCCTGATCTGAGCACCACCCGGCAGGAGGAGATGCCCGGTGGTGGTGGCAAGTGGGTCAAAATGACCCGGGGCTGCCTCCGCAGCACCTCCTCCACCAGCTGGGCCATGCAGGGTGGATGATGCTGGGGTGCAGTCGGGGGCTGGCCAGGGGACTCCTCAGCAGGATCTGCTGAGGACTCTCTGGGAGACCCTAGTGGGGACCCTCTGAGCATCCCTTCAAGGGGCTCTCCTCTGAAGTGTCCATAGGACCCTCCTGAGAGGGCTCCATGGGACTCTCTGGCAGCCGGGTGGGGAAGACCGCTGCCAGCTCACCCTGCCTGCCCGTGGTGTCCAGCAAGGGGGATGTTGCCACCCTCTGCCAGGAGGCGTTGGTGTCCTCCTGCATTGCAGCCACCACTTGGTCCTTGGGACAGTCGCCCTCCATCATGCACTCCAAGAGGTCAGGGATCCTGTTGAGAGTGGTGGTCAAGACAGGGACATCAGGGACACCACGGTCGGTGTCCTTGCTGTCCCCCAGCCCTGCCACCAGTGATTGCTCCTTGGAGCAGCCACCCTTTGCCACGTACTCTGAGAGCTCTGGGAGCTTGTTGAAGAGGTTGGTCAAGCAGGAGCCGCTGAGAACTTCATGGAGCTCCAGGATGCTGTAGAGCCAGGTGAGCAGGTCACTGCTGTCCATAGTGGCCGAATGCTCATCCTGAAACTGCAGATTGTCCTCTGCCAGCTCAGGAGAGGCCTCATTGAAGGCATCTGGCCCCAGCTTGGGCAGGGCCAGGAGATTCTCTGGGCTTGGCGGGGTGGTCACCACTTCTGAAAAAGCAAACAAAGCCAAGCCACCCCCAGGGTGATGCAAGCCTTCCTTGGTGCAGGTCACCCCCTATGGGCTCTGTCACCCTGCAGACCTCACCTTGGTGCTTGGTCCTGCTTCTGCCAGAGAGCATATCCAGGGCGGGCTGGCAGGGGGTGGCAGCAAGGATGCCATCCTCACTGGCCACCGCATCATTGTTAAAGGCCTCCAACAGCTTCTGGGCGCTGCCAGGATGGGTGCAGAGCACAGGGGGGACCTGCACGCAGTGCTGAGCCGCAGGGTGTTGGGGTGGCAGGGGCCCAGCATGGGCAGGGATGTTCAGCACAGTGCAGCCCATAGGGTAGAGGGGCTGCCCCTGGCCCACGTCCCGTGGGCCCAGCCCCACTGGCTGGTGGGGCACAAGTGTCCCCATCACCACTTGCTGTCCCTGGCCATAGGCAGGGGGACAAGGAGCAGGCAGAGGGGGCAGCTGCACACCGCTGGGGAGCTGCAGCACGTGTGGCAGCTGCACAACCTGCCCCGAGTCCCCCAGGGGCCCCTGCACCCCCTGCCAGGTTGCCTGGGTGGGCTGATGGGTGACAGTGGGGAGCTGGGAAGGCCAAACGGTGATCAGCAGCCCTGGGACAGAGGGTAGCACACCAGCAGTGACCAGTGGTGGCATGGTCAGAGTGGTGAAGCTTGTGCCGGGCACCTCTGATGCCGTCGGCAGCTGGAGGGGGAACCTCTCTGTTGGCAGAAGCGAAGGGGGGTGATGGGGTGAGATGCTGGCTAACAGAGCTGGCTGGGGGTTACCCGGAGGGCAGGAGCACCACGAGGAGCGTGCTGCTCTATGCTGTAGCAGTTGGCCAGCGTGGCGTTTGTTGGGGCAAACAGTGTAATGGGGTTTCATCTCCAAGGTGATCATTCTGCCAGCACCTGGGTCAGCCAGCGTTGTGACAGTTTGACTTTTAATGACAGAACAACTTCCCATCTCAATGGTTTCCCATCCTGCTGATGCTTTCCTGCCCTCAGCGCTGATTTCCCACCCCCACCATTAGTTTCCCATCACAACTGTTTTTTGTTTGGGGAGTTGAGTTTCATGTCAAAGGGGAGTTTTCACCTAAATTTCTGTTGATGTCAGTGGATCCCAAGACCTGGTCAGCTTGTATTCTCTTGCAGCCAGAACTTTCCTCATTTGAAGGCTTCTTTCTGCCTTCTTTCAGCCAGGGCAGGGCTGGGAGGGAGTTTGAGAGAGCCACTCCTCCACTGCCTTGCTTAGGGACCCTGTGGGAAAATTGCTTTGGGGTGGGGGCAATTTGAGAAAACTGGTACCTCAGAGAAGCATAGTATTACAGGAAGCTTTTTAGGGTAAAAGACAGCTGTCGCTTTCAGGATGGCTGGCATTCACCATCCTAAGTGTGTGTTGCCACGGCTCCCTAAGCAGCGCAGCCTGCAACCTCAGCACGTGCTGACAGGAGTAACGGAGGCTGGAGCGGAGTGGAGACCCTGCGGCCAGGCTCTGTTATGCTCCTACAGGAAGGGGAACTTGACGGTACCACAGAGCTGATGAGATGTCCACTGCCATGATTTTCCCTTTTATAACAAATTCTACCAGGGACGAGCAATGACAGAAAAGGCAGGAATATGGTTACGCCAATACTTCACAGTCCCTTGAACTTGTTGGAGTTCCAGCGTACCGGACGGATTGTGCCCGGATTCTTTCTTTTCCAGTGTGTCTGGTGGAAGAGAGGCAGCTCCTGCAACCCACCAGACTCCTTGGAATTTAACTTCTCGTGCTGGCCCTTGGCACTTTGACTCTGGGACTTCCAGTCCCAACTTGATTAGTGTTGCCCAAATGTTTTTCATTGCATCTGTAATGCTTTCTGGCCCTTCTGCCCCGCTGAGGATGCCATCAATGTATTGATACACTGTGAGGCCAGGTGGAATGGTGATCTGTGCTAAGACTGTGGCCGGAGCATTGTGAGCGATAGTGGGGCAGTGTTTGTATCCTTGCAGAAAACTGTTTGAAGACATACTGAGTCCCGCTCCAGGCAAAGGCAAACCGGGATTTTTCTTGTGCGTGGAGCAGAATCATGAGGAATGCATCTCTAACATGTAAAGCATCTAAAGCTAACCTAACATCTATGCTAACCCTAATGTCCCACAAAAATCACTGGGTAGCTAGGTTACTGACAACGAAAGGAGAGGAAACAGCACTGGGAGAATGAAAATATCCCACTAAGTCAATTTTTTGTCTACCTATACAGCAGAAGTGTTCTTTCGTGTTAAAGTCAGAGTATGTTCTGATTTGCACTGCCCCACTAAATGGTTTTATGCTGCAAAGGTTTACTAAGAAATAATTGTTAGTGTTCTTCCTGGTTATGCACCCACATCTTATAATGAAAAAATTAGATGATAACGTCTTTGCTGTGCTACAGTGTTCTATAACTGAGAGTTAGGTTGTGTTTTCATTTTAAGCATTCTCAAAAAAATACGGATAATTACAGCTTTTACTAGCAGCACTGCGGCAAATGTGAATTCACTGGTGGGCTTTTAAGCCTCACCTCGGCATGTTTGATGTAGGAACAAACGTAACAAGTACTCTAGTATTTTTGCCAATGCTTTCCTGCACAAATTGTATTAAAAGCATAGATTCTTCTGGTCTTCCATGCAGAAAGTATGGTGAGAATAAATCTGATATTAAAATGACTTCTTCAGATGTCAGAGGTTTATTTAGAAATGTGCACTACCTGTATTTTTTCTTATTTACTTGCAGTGGGTCATAACAACCTGCAGAGAAGATACGCAAAGTACGTCATCCCCATTATTTCCATTCCTGGGTTATGATAGAATTTGGCACAGAATTTTAGATCAATTGCAAAAAGTAATGCCGGGCCACGCATATTCAGATTGATCCATGATCCCAGGTAGCTGTATGGGATTTGGTAATTTTCTTTAATAAGTAAAGGAAAATTGCACGTATTATGAAAATGAGAATTTAGTGAGACAAAGGGCAGTTCCAGTTCCTTTTTCACTAATACACAGAGATGTTCTAACATATCAAACAAAAAGAATTTCTAAAGAAGTAGACCTTTCTGAGCTGGAGAAGAGGTAGATGAAATAGAAAAGATAGATCTAAAATCTGCAGCAAAATATTGCCTCTAAAGGAAGATGTGTTGGGTTTTTTTTTCTTCATGGAAACAAACGAACAATTACTCTGTGATTCTCCAGACTGGAAATTTGCATAAAGCTGTGTAGTGTGGTTTTCAGTAGTATAAAAAGCAAAAGCTCTTTAGGGTTTCAAGTACGTCTTTGCAACAGCTGTTAAAAATATGCAAACACACAGATTGTTCCATTGTATGAAAACACCTTCATTTACTACTTATTTGTCATACAGGGAGTAAACTAGCAGTGACGACCGTTGGAAAGTTTTAGATGAATAAAAAAATCCTCCAAACCAGGAAAAATACTGTGCTATCAGGTAGCTGCAGCTTTGCTGTGTGAGCTTATTATTCACGTGGAGACTTTTTCTAAATGTGTCACTTAAGGCAGGGATGGCTTCTAATTCTAAAAAGCCATTTGCCTAGAGCAGTCGCTCATGTGCCACATACAGGATTTTTATGCTAACACTATTAAAAAATTTCCCTAGAAAATTTTCCCCCTTCTTCGAGTAAATACAACCGATGTCCCTAACTGTCTCAGTTTCCTATTCCACCATAGGTTGCTGTATTTCAAAGACAAAGTTAACCAACGGCTGGTTACTAACCGAGGGCTCAAACCAATTTTGGAGCAGTCAGGTAGAGAGTTGCCATTTAGTCTGGACCCACTGAAGTGCCAATGTAAATATAAACAAAATAAGGTATATCAAACTTTAGGTTCTCTAGCAAAACAATGG
The DNA here is from genome assembly GCF_963210335.1 of Falco punctatus. Taxonomy (NCBI): domain Eukaryota; kingdom Metazoa; phylum Chordata; class Aves; order Falconiformes; family Falconidae; genus Falco; species Falco punctatus. The sequence continues at coordinate 1,981,572 of NW_027660164.1, forward strand.
AAAGAATATGAAGAACTACGTCTTGTCTGCTGTTTCCCATAAGTGTGGTGATCGGCTCCCTGGAAAACAAGAGGCTGGGCTGGTCCTGGCTGTGCCCATGAATATGCCAGCTGAGTGCTAGGTGGTAGCAAGGAGAGCACTAGAGAAAAGCACAGACCCATTGACCCAGCACCACCGTTCTCATGTTCTTCATGCATGTGAGGCCTGTTAGCCATTGTACATGTATTTATTCTAACACGGGACATCAGTCAACTGTCACAACACCGGTGGATTACCAGCCCTTCATCATATGCTTCACATATAGAGTTAAAGGAGAAATTTACACAGACGTGGGTACCACTAGGTTTGCTTTAATCGCCACTCAGAGCTGGGCCACCACCCCAAGCAAGTGGCAGAGAGCAAAGGGATACAGCACGGCTTATATACACTTATCAAATCATTAGTCAACGCCCGAGGTTTTTAGAAGTTTCCTTTGGTCTTGTCCATTCTGCAAATCCATCACCTGACCCTGTCCCTGTTGATTCATCTATTTGCTTCCAGTCTCTGCCTCGGTTCCAAGCTCCTCCTCGGATCGTGATCTTTCTGCCTGCTTTAACTCACACACTCCTTCAAGCACACTTAGTCTTTGAACAAGCAATTCCTATTCACATATACTGATATTTTTTTTCTTGAAACACCTGTGTTTCTGCGAGCACCTGTGTGCACAAGTTGATCATCTGTTGTTTCTCTGTTCTTCCAGTGATTAACTGGACTGGGTGTTAAACCAGCCTTGGATTAGGGCTACACTAGGGACAGGGCCTGGTTCTGCCACTTAGCTGCTTTAGCACTTTAAATTTCTGAGTTCAACACACATTTTCTTTAACAAGCAATACCAGAACAATGGAGAACAATTAACAATGGTTTGGTCACTGCTGTGACAAAATAATGACAATCATTATTTCTGGTGTAGGTTGCTGTATGTCGTATTTATGAAACTAGGATTTGCCGGAAGAAAAATGTTCTATTTCACACCCACAGATGAGCTCCCTGAGATAGGCATCCACGTTTTAACAAGCCTTTACATCAAAGGCTGTAAACGAGCGTCAGTCTGCACAACCAGCTGGGAATCTTGTGTTGTTCCAGGCACATCTTTTTGTCCCATTCAATACCTTGTCTGTGTGATTTGCCTTTTTGTCTGTCTTGTGCTCTCCTGCTAAAGACTTTATAGGCCTCAGTCTTCTGATACTGCTCCAGCTCCTGCATCTAATGCTCCTTATCTCTATCTGCTCCATCAAGGTATTGCTGAAACAAAGAAGTCCAAGAGTACCAGGGAGTTGCCTCCCCTTCAGGAGGAAGGGAAGAAAAACAACTTGCCCGATGAATGCTGGTCCATTTCACCTATGCAAACAGGAAAGGAGTGAAGAAACAATGAGAATGTACGTGAGATGCAAAGACACAGGATTTCTGGATAATATTACTGTACTCTGGTGTCTGTCATGTCCGTGTTTCCCCCCCACCCCCTTTTCCCTTTTTTTTTTTAATTCAAATCACTATTCTATTAACTCTTTCTTTTTTTTTTTTTTTTTTTTTTAGATCAAGCTTTAACGTTCAGACCCGTAACTGCAGGGTTCCAATAAGCCCTTGTTTTTGTGCCCCACGGACAAAAATGCACTACCATTCTACAACCACACACTTTTCCCATCTGAGAGGCAAACAAAACATCATGGCTATTGGAAAAGAGCAGCATAAATATCAAAGAGCCTAGGTGATATCAATTTAAGCTATCTACGTTTAGGTTAAAAGAAAACCTCAGGCTAGGAAGAAAAAAATATTTCACACGTGCCTAATAGAATGAGCTTAACTGGAGAATTTTTTAGGGGGACCGATGAACTGAAAACCATTTAAGAAGGGGTCACAACACTTGCTAAAGGGATCCTTTCCAGAAAAAAAAAAAAAAAAGTTGTTGAGCAAGTTTTTCACCCAGTGAGTTTAAAATGCAATGGAAATAAGTATTTAAATCAGAGTGAACATTAGTCACTGGATATGCCTTTTATTTTCATTGCGTCATCACAACAATACATGCAATAGTTATAAATTTCATGCATTTGCAAACCTGTTTTGATGCTGCTGAGGAAACAGTTAACATTCTAGATTGGGGTGCAAATTTAGTGATGCTGGGTTTGCATTTCTTTTGGACACTGTATTCTTCCAGAAGACATTAATTCTTCTCTTCTGTCTCCAGCAATGCGCTGCTGACAGAGTACAGTAACCGAGTCAAAAACAGCAGAAGTTTTTCCTCCGATTGTGTCTTGGATGAATGGTTTTGATCAGTAAGAAGGAGTTCTACTGTACTACGTGTAAGTAGATGTCCTGGGTTTTCTAGCGCAGATCTATACAGTTCTTTAATATTTCTTTATTATTATTTTTTTTTTCTTACACAACTTAAACAAGAAGAATGATTTTTAGGGTGTTTGCTGTATGACTATAGGAATGGTCTTTTTCTAGGGGAGACTCACTATTTGGTCAGCTCAACCAGTCCTTATTTCAGTCAATTCCAGTCAGCTCAGCGGTCCTTATGCTCACCACACAAAAGAAGTAGCAGGACTACCAGGCTGGAACAGGGGAAGCGCGAGACTTTCCCTTCAATTGTTGTATCGGACAACTAGTTCACTAGTTGCTGCAGCTCAGACAGACTGGGACCCCGGGGACTGGGACCCCCGCGGCCTGGGACCACGACCAGGACCCCGGGGACTGGGACCCCCACGGCTTGCGACTGGGACACCCGGGACCAAGACCAAGACCCCAGGGACTGGACCCCTGTAGTTTGGGACCGAGATCCCTGTGGCTCGGACCCGGACTGGGATTAAGACCCCCGGGACTGGACCCCCGCGGCTCAGACCAATCAAGACCCCCGGGACTGGACCCCCGCGGCTCAGACCAATCAAGACCCCCGGGACTGGACCCCTGCGGCTCAGACCAGGGCCCGGGTCAGAGACCCCCGGGGACTGGGACCCCAGCGGCTCGGGACTGGTGCCCCCGTGGCTTGGGACTGGGACTGAGACGGCTGGGCCTGGGACCCCCACGGCTTGGGCCGGGCCGGGGACCCCAAGGACTGGGACCCCCGCAGCTTGGGACCGGGACACCTGCGACTCGAGACCTGGACCAGGACCGGGACCCCCTGGACCGTGATGCTTGCAGCTAGGGACTGGGACAGGGACCGAGATTCCCGGGACCGGAAACCCCACGGCTCAGACCAGGGACCGGGACGGGGACTCCCGGGACCGAGACCCCCGTGGCTCAGGACTGGGACAGGGACAGTTATCCCCATGGCTCGGACTGGGACTGGGGCCAAGACCCCGGGACCAGACCCCTGCGGCTCGGACCAGGGTCTGGGACTGGGAGCCCCACAGCTGGGGACCGAGACCGGGACCCTGACCCCCAGGACTGGGACCCCCGTGGCTCAGATGGGACGGGGACTGGGATTCTCGCAGCTCAGGACTGGGACCTGGACCACTGGGATCCGTGACCCCAGCAGCTCGGGACCGAACTGGGCCCCGGACCCCTGCAGCTTGGGACCGGGACCCCGTGGACCAGGACCCTAGCGGTTTGAGACCAGGACCGCCACCCCCGGGACCTTGACCCCCGCGGCTAGAGACCGGGACCAGGACCCCCACAGCTCGGACTGGGACCAGTTCTAAGACCTCCGGGGCTGGGACACCCGCAGCTTGGGACCGGGACCGGGATCCCCGGGCTGGGACCCCCACGGCTCGGATCAGGGACCGAGACTGGGACCCCCATGGCTCAAACAGGGACCAGGACTGGGACGGCCGGAACCGGGACCCCCACGGCTCAGATCAGGGACCAGGACCCTCTGTGTCTTGCACCAAGACCAAGACCTGGGGACCAGGACCCCTGCGGCTCAGACTGGGAAGGGGACCGGGACCGCCGGGACCGGTGCCCCCGCGGCTCGGGACCACAACTGGGACGAGGACCTCTGAGGTTGGGACCGGGACCAGGGCCAGGACCCCCACGGCTCGGGACTGAAACTGGGACCGGGACGCCCATGGCTTGAGATTTGGATGACCAGGACCGGGACCCCCACGGCTCGGACCAGGACCGTGACCCCCAGGACCGGGACCCCTGCGGCTCGGGACCGGGAGCAGGACAGGGACCGCCGGGCTCGGACCAGGAACCCTGGGATAATGACCCTTGCGGCTCGGACCAGGCTGGGACCAGGAACCACGGGGCTCGGACCGGGACCGGGACTGGGACCCCGGGACCGGGACCCCCGCGGCTTTGATAAATGAATTGTAAAGGCAAACCAGCTCGTTTTGTCATGACTTGTGGAAATGCATCTGTATCCTGTGCTGACATGCTATTTTGTTTTGCTGCAAACCACACAAGTCTGCATCTAGAGAGGACAACGTATTAGTCATCACCAGTGTCCTTACACAGCCTCTTTACAGCCTCACTGCCTGGACTGCAGGCGTGCTCTTGCCTTTTCCAGGCATCCGAGTGATGAGTTTTGCCTCAATATTGCCTCCACAATATTTTATTTTTCTTCAGTATTTTCAGATGACTCCTAATATAGTTTCATATACGAAGCACTTTACTCACTTGTGTAGATCATTAAAAAAAACAAACCACCCACCATGAATAGTGTATCTACGTATTTTGCCAAAATGCAGGTATGTTTTTTAATTATAATTTCCAATTCAGTACCAGGGTTACTTTAAATAATTTAATTCTTCTTCTAAATGCTTTACCAAAACACATAACAAATTCTCCCCCTATGAGTGCTCTGCCAGTGCACGCTATGAGCTTGGCAACTTGATCGCTTGCTCAAAGTGATGATATATTGAGCTGCTTTTGCTTCACAAAAGTATTTTCCTGAGCTGTCAATCCATGTTTCAGTCTTAGTCTTTATCTTTTCTCACTTGTCTGACCAAAGAATCATATTTATCTTTATGTTGAGTTTCGTAGTGACAATGCAAATTGTATTCCTTGAAGGCAGACACTGAATTCTGGCATATCAGACAAACAGCTCTTTCTTTGTACTCCGTGAAAAAATAATCAGAAGTCCACATTTCTTGGGACACCCCGCACTCGGAGTCAATTTTTCTTTTTTTTTGACATGATGGTGCGTGCGCTTCCCACTGGTGCTGGCTTGCTTGTCCTGCCCGGGAGCTGGAGGGAGGGAAGGAGGGAGAGACGGGGCAGCCGCCCCCCTCCTCAGCCCGGCCGCACAGTCCGGACAGGGTGGCCAGAAGGGACTGAAGGGACTTTGCCGCGCTGGGGCTCTGGCGACTCGCCCGAGTTGGCTGGACCTCGCAGTGCAGAGGCTGCCGACTGAGCTTGCCCGGCAGAGGAGATGCCCACACCTCTCGCCTGCTGCGCATGGCAGAGGAGGAGGAGGAGGAGGAGAAGGAAAGGAAAAAGCTCCTTTCTTGAAACTGGAATGGCAGAAGGTGCCATAGTGTTTTAACGTATGTGGACAAAATTATTCTTTAGAGAGCCTCAGTTTACTTTTAATGACTCAAGAGCCCAAAGCCAGAGTATGCGGTACATTTGTAGTTTATCAGTTGAGCTTTTACTCCCAGTTCGTTTGGGGCACAAGGCTAAAGTGCATCTGATACCATCAGTACATGCCATTTAGCCCATAACAATCATCCAGAAAGCATCAAGTAACCTTTCTGTTACTTTCTGGCCAAAGTGCTTATCCACAATGCAAAGTCAAACAGCTTAGCTTGAAACAAGAAAAAGCCGAGAGAGGGTTTACACAGCTGTCACCTAAAGGTTCCCAGCTGAGAGGCACGTCTACAAGTGCTTTCATTTCTCAAGTCTCAGCTAAACTCCTGGGTCGCTCTGGCATGATCTGAAGAGCCCAAGACTGAGCGGCCATGGTGCTGGAGCAACGCCCACTGGTTTCCCACTGCTGCCCTGCCAGCCTTGCAGCATGAACAAGGCAAGGTGATGCGGAGTGTCTCTGAGGAGCTCTCGCTAACATAGTCCCAAGGTCTTAAGGTGGCTGTGTAGACAGAGAGGAATAACGAGGAGCGGCTGGCATACAATGCCCGTCTGCCTCTGCAGTCAGCTAAATAGTTAATTGCATCCTTGGCTTTGTTTTACACAATTCACTATTGTGCCTGGAGGCTCCTGCATCTCTGCTGTACATCTCCACTGAGGACCCAGAGATGGAGACCTGAACTTCTGCTTTGCCTAACAGCTTAATTATACTTTGTATAGAAAACTGATCACGTGGTACCTTTGGTGTCATGTTGTATAGATCTGTGACCCAATGAATTCAGAGTTGCTCTCCAAAGCTCTGAAGTCTACCAGTCTTAGGGTTACAGAGTCCCCTACAGGGATGCACACACTCCAGCTGGGTTCTCCACTCTCTCCTGAACTATGAGCGAGGAGGAGGAGGAACTGAGCTTTTCATTTCTTCCCCTTTCATGCAGCACAAGACACTCCAGAAGCAGCCATGGCCCTCACGGAGCCTCCTGGCCAAAAGACTTCAATCTTGAGGGCAAAGGCTGAAGAGTGCATGAAAGTGAGAGAGACACAGGGGCAAGCACTTGTCCCACCTTGTAACATCACTTGTCGGCATCTTCTCATCTGACCCCAGGCTGCAAAGGGTTGCAGCTCCGCTTGTAAATGACTGGGTACCATTACAGCGGTATTATCAAGCAAGGAACAACGTTAGAGTAGCAAAAAGACACGGCTTTGCCCTCGGCTGGGGAGGCACACTGGGACAGCCTCCAGCGCCAGACCATTTTTAGCAAAACAATCACAAATACAATTAACTTCTTAGCTGACTTGTCTACAAAGAGGGAAAGGCTCCATACGATAAGCAGCACTCATTATTACTCTGCTGCAGAATTTCGTTCTTCCAGAAGTAATACACTCTGTTTTGCCAGCATCTAACAGCAAACCATGTAACACGAAGATGCGGAGTTAAGGTTCGTGTAAATGCACTGGTTTTGTTTCCTGGCTTTTGTGCTTCCCAGGGCTGTCCTTTGTTGTGCAGCTCTGATATTTTCCAATGTTTTTATATTTGGATATAGTAATTGCTAACACAGAGCCTAAGGCTAGCAATCATAGCATCTATTTACAACATGCACACTGGCTGTGTGCACCTGTTCCACCAGCCTCCCATTTGCTTCAAACATGTCAGTCTCCCTGAGGACACGTTTAATGAGAAACCACCCCCCTACCCTGCAAAGCCCTGCTTTACTTGCTGCCAAGCCTCCTGCATCCCCCGGACAGATTATTTTTGGAAGGCTGACCAGGGAATATTTACCAGCTATTGAATCAACAGAGTTCAGCCACATGCCAACATTTCATGCTGTTACCTGAACGGTGTCGGAACTCTCAGAACTCCATCAAAACAGAAGTGGTTTGTACTTTGGTATTAAAAGTTATGTGCAGGCCTGAACACCTCGTTGGGAGCTGGGCCACACAGCAGGCTCCTCTGGGCAAAGATTTCTTTTCTAAGCAGCCGTTATGCAAGTACCAATCCGTGAAAAAAATTTGAAACTCAAAGAGAGAGAACCTTGATTTGACATAGTGCTCTTGCTGCACGTTCCGTAGAAGGAAAGTCACCCACATCTCTAGAGCTAACGGAAAGTAGGAAAGAAGCACCAAGTGCCAGGTTCTGCGTGTGGGCTGGGGCAATACCAAGCACAAGCACAGGCTGGGCAGAGAATGGATGGAGATGGAGAGCAGCCCTGAGGAGAAGGACTGTGGGGTGTTGGTGGATGAGAAGCTCAACTTGGCCCATCCCAGAAAGCCCAGGGCCGGGGCGGGTGGAAACTGGGCTGTAAATCCTGGGCCAAAGTTATTTCCTGCAGCTTAAGAAAACTGCGTGGGTCTGGTGATGTCTGGTCACCGTCTTTAAAACCCCCCCACCCCACCCCCCCCCCCCCCCCGTCGGTATTTCTAATAACAAAGGGTTAAAAGCCAGCAGGCAGCCCCGCGGCGCGCAGGCAGCGGGCAGGCAGGTGCGAGCGGAGCCCAGAGCCCCCGGCAGCATCGAGGGCAGCACCGCCGCAGGCAGCGCTGCGGGGCCGGCGCGGCGGAGCGGAGCGGAGCGGAGCGGAGTGTCCGCAGCAGCGCGAGCCCCGCGCACCTCCCCCCGCGGGGCGCCCCCCCCCCCTCGCTGCCGCGGGCGCCAGGCGCCGGGAGCGGGCGGGCAGCGGCGCCGGGCACATGGGCAGCGCGGCAGCGGAGCCCGGCGCCGCCGGCCCCCCGCGGGCGGGCAGCCCCCGCCGCCCCGCCCCGGCACAAGCGCGGCGAAGCCCCCCGGCCCGACCCCCGACCCCCGGCGCGGGGGGGCTGCGGCTGCTCCTCCCCCGGGCCGGCCCCGTGGGCTCCCCCTCCCGCCCCGCCGCCCGCCTGCAGCCGGGCGGGGGCGCCGGGGCGCGGGGGGGCAGCGCCGGGGCGCGGGGGGGCAGCGCCGGGGCGCGGGGCCCGATCCCGCCGCTGCCGCGCCCGAGGCGCTGCCGCCGGGAGCTTCGGGCTCAGGCTGATGCCAGGGGCCCGGAACTCGGCGGCGGCTCCGCGCTGGCAGCGCTGCCCGGTGCGTAACGCTGCAGGTCAGACCTGAACCGCGGCGTGGGGCCGCAGCCGGGAAGCGGCGTGCGCGGAAACCCCGCAAAGCCTCCGCAGCCGCGCAGAAAGCGCGCACGGGCCGGCGCGGCGCTGGGAGCCGCCGCCGCTGCCGCGGCTCCCGGAGAAGGGCCAGGGCCCGGGGCGGCTCGTTGCCGCGCAGCCAGGCTCGCCCCTGCAGCCGCCCCGCAGGAACTGGGACATGGCGCAGAGGAAGAGCGGGCCGCCGGCTTGGAAACTGCTCCGGCTGGGCAGCGGCCGCTGGGGGATACACGTGTCAGCAAGAACCGCTGGAACAGGAAGCAGCTGTTTCTTCCAGCTGTGACCAGCTGACCCTTGGTCATCGAGAACACGGAGAGAACACCAATTAGACACCCACTGCCGTGCCAAAGCTTCATTTATTGCAACACCGCTACAAGTCTGACAAGGGAATCTAGCTGGCAGCTGCTGCACATCTGTCACCTCCAGAAAGCACCCCCGCTTCCAAGGTGCGTCCACCAGAAGACGGAGATCTAGGAAGAAAAGGGAGTGCTGAGTACACAGCAGTGCTCCGGTATGTTTCCCTTGGCAGCATTCAGAGCAACTGCATTTCTATCAGGCACTATAAAATACGCTTTCAAAGGCAGACTAGAACCTGATCACCTGAGGACTACTGTTTAAAGAAATAGGAATTCTTCCAATTTTTCAAAAATTTAAATATAAAAACCCAACAAAGCAGATGATAAGAAAAGTGCTCCCATTCTTCAGTATGTATTATTTAGACGTGCCTTCGCTACCGTGGATACCAAAAGCCAAACATTAATTACTATAAACCCCTGGCAGTATCTACAGAAAGGCCTGACCTGCTTGTGCCATATCCCTTTGTTTACCCAGAAAAGGCACAATTGCCTCAAAGCACACCACAGCCAGCGCCAGGATCCCAGAGAAAACTCGTGGCGTCACAGAGAGGACGAACAAGAGGCTCCTTTTTTGACAATTACCTCGATCCACAGCAAAACAGAGATACTTCCCACGTATGGCCAGATCTTGCAGGTCAAGAAAGCGAACAAGTACCCCGATAAAGTCACAACAGCGCTACCACTGCAAACATCACCCACAAGAAATTTAACCTCTAAACAGACACATTCACATCTTCCAGCCTCTGTTCGTTCTCTGTACTACAAAGTTCCTGCCCAATAGGCACCACTTTTGCACTTTCTGACAGCTGCCTCCTGCCAAAGCAGACTCTGTTGGGAACACATCTTGAAAACACATAGGGATGGAGAAATGAGGGGGCTTGTAACAATGCACCTCTAAATTATGTCAAGTTAAGACACAGGGTATAACATCCACTCATCCCAAAGAGCAGACTGCTAGGACAGGCAATTTGAAATGCCTTCAATGAATATATAATGACGTCAAGGTAATGGCAACTGAGCTGGAGCAAGCAGCTGCCGCTTGGACCCCCGAGAGCAACTTCGCTTTGGGCTTCGCACAGATGTTCAAGAGTTCAGGGCCAGGCCTGTCCCCACATTAACTCTTAACACCTTTGTAGGAAGAGAGCTCACTGTGACCTGCTAGGAAAACTAAATGAACAGTAACAATATTTTTGGCTGGAAAGTGCAGGAAACAGTTCAAGGGAACAGATGATAGCATGGGAGACCTTGCCTGAATGAAGATTTGCCCTTAGCAATTGCACCTAGAAATCTATTTACCTTGGAGAGAATGAGAGAGAACGCACAGTGACACAACTGTACCGGCATGGGAGTGGGTGGTAAACGTCTAGGGCACCTTGCAGCATGATAGTGATGGATTCACCTGAGACAGCAGCATCTCAGTATTACGTCTGCATTCTTGCAGGAAAAAAAAAAGAAAAAAAGTCAGAGAAAATCATCAGATTATTTGAAGGACTAGACAACTCACAGAAAATATATGGTCAGCCATTGAGAAAGAAAGTTTTTTTCCTTAATGTCTTAGCATCAGCTTAAATGCTTCAATCCAGAAGTAACAAATTCCCCCTGCTCCATTCTGAGATGCCTATTTCCAGAAAGATGGGCTGCAAACAAAAATTCCTCCCATCAGAATCTGGTCCTTCTCCCGTGCTCTTTTAGAAGAGGAAGCACAAGCCGCAGGTATTAGGTCCAGTACAGCTGTGTTCACTAGCTGAGTGCACCTGTGGAGCACAATACAGAGGAGATGGGGAAGGAGACTCCAAAGTATTTACAGAGTTCCTCTCAATTGTATGTGAAGTCCAAAAGGACTCCTGTTGCAAGTGTGTATGCTGCCAACAAAAATGGACAGATTTATTTGAAAACTCCCATTTTAACAGACGAGCTCAGCTAGAAAGTAGTGAGAAAAGCAGATGCATCATCAGCACCTTCAAATCTATGTCCTAAGAGCGAGCTTGGGGCTGAAAAAAAGCAGCCTCTGAAAGGAGAACTATTTCTTGCACCTCCGTGTGATAAACACGGCAGGAGCTAGAGCACCATACCCATTGCCTCTCAAGAAAAAGAGGGGGAAGGGAACAGATGACACAGCCTGTAATCATTTGCAATGATGTGTCTTAGTGCTGAGTTAAGTTCTGCACCCTCTGCAGCAGACTCTGGCTCCTGGGAGGACTCAGAAGTAGTTGAAGAGGAGGGTTCTTCACCCACTGTGTAGTTAACCTGCATTAATGACATTAACTTATAAAAACCACAGTGGATGCTAAATGTTTGCACAGCTTCAAAAAGGGACTCTAAAAATCAATTGAAGAAAAGGTTACTGAGGCCTTTTCTGCTTAATGGTACAGAAATGCCAAAGACACTGTTGGAGACAGGACAATGAACTAGAGACACCTTTCATCTTGATTCTGCTGGGCAGAATGTTCTTAAAACTGGTAAACTAGAATTTAGCTGAGAAGGTTGGTTAAATACATTGGGTTTCCATTTGAAGGAAGCAGATAACCTATTTCAGTGATTTATGGTGCTGCAGAGATGGGCTGGAAGCTATGGAGGGAAACCCTGGGGACGGTGTTTTAGTGAAAGGACGCTCGTCTTTTCTTGCTACAGAACAGCTGTGAAATGCAAAGAAGTCCAGTCCAGCTCTTTGGAGGGAAGCAATGCCTTCTCCACAAAGGCGGGTTTGATTCTTGGTGCGTTTTTACAGATTAACACCTTGGGTTGGGCTCAGAGCTGCTCCCAGTCACTGAAGTGACCCTTCCTTCCCCCTTCGTTATGTACCACGTTATATTGGCTCTCGCCGTGTGGCATCTAGAACTCGGTGTCACCACGTAACAAAGAAAAGTGAACCTGTCAACAGCCTACTGAAACAGATGGAGCAAAAGCCTTTTCCACAGCAGGGTATATGTATCAAGGTGCAGACTCAGAAAACTTGCAAAGGAGTGCCCAAAGGAAAACAGGAAAACAGACAGGACTCCATCACACTCAGAGGGTAAGTTGCCAAGAAACACCTGGAAATCATCGTGATGCATTTTAGCACAGAAAGATTAAGAAAGAAGTTGTTTCCAAAGTCTCACAGAGGACAGGAGGTGCTGACAGACAAAGGTGCGGTCAGAGCAGCAGAAGTCAGCTTGCACTTGAGCCTGCCTGCTTCAGGCTTACAGCTGACATGCAGCCGACAGGCTACGCCAGCTTGGAGGCTTGTATCATGCACCCAACTGATTTTGGGCTAGCTTGAGCCTGATGATGTTTGGCTCAGGTGTGCTGTCTATCTCTACCCTTAACACGCACACCAAGCCTCAAAGGTACAACCGTGGAGATGCAGGCCTGGATGACCGTCACATTTCCCAGAGAGCAGACTATGCCAATTGTTGCTAATGAGCGTTAGCATCAACGTGTTTCATCCCTGTGGAACATTCTCATGGGAATGCTTTCCAACATGTTCCTGTACATCACTTTACAACTGGCACGTTAAGCGAATGTTTTGCTTCAGATATGAAAGCTGAGAAGTTTGCTAATTATCTGTGATACCAGGCAGTAATTGAACAAGAACTCTCGATTCTGTGTTTTAAACAAAAGCTTGTCTTCTTTCAAGGTGGCATCCGACCTTTTTTCTCAGCTTCCTGACAGAAATACTTTATTCCTTACTTAAATGTTTGAAACTGATGGGCATTATGAGCTGAACTATTAACTAGCACCATGATCTGGAATCTAGAAACTACCCTTTGAAGTGAGCAACAGCTCTTCAAACTCTACCATCAGCTTTTTGATGAACACCTGTGAGGGAAACAGCTTCTTAGAGACTTGCAAGCTGAACCAAATTCTCTAGAATGGATCCCAAGTACTTTTTGTGTCCTCTTATATCTCTCTAATCTGTGGATGTTTAGGTTTTTGCTTCAGTTACTAGATTTGTGAAGTTTTTAGCCTCAGGTACTCTGCTGCTTGTTTTTCTCATGTGTTTCAGGACACGTATCAGACTGGTACAATGTATTCAGTGATCTGAGACAAAGAGTTCAGACTTCTACACTAACTTCATCAGTTTGGTGGTTTTTGCTCCTGGAACTTCCATAGTTACCTCATTACTCAGTGTTTCCTTCACAGCACTGTTGCCCTCCAGCAAACACATCTATGGACTTAATCTCAATATTGTGACATCCAGGTTTCTGACACAACTCCCAGAACTTCAAGTTTTATTTACTTACATAATTTATACCCTTTCCCACATCAGAGTAATTAGCATAAGTGTATCTATAGAAGTGTGTTGGTAAGTACACAAAGAGGTTGTACAAGTTTAATATTTTAACTGAAGGAACAATGAGGTACTTACACGGCAGACAACAACTAAATTCTTCTACTCTCCCCTTTCTGTAATAGTTAGTTTCAGAGTAGCTGTCGCCGTAATCTCTGAGAAAACGTAGAATCTTTCTTACTGAGAGCGTTGCCTGTATCTGAACCACATCTTTTCCTGGAGAAAGATTTTACAGATGAATCTGTCTGTCCTACAGATTCGTTCACAGGCTCAGCTCCTGAAGTGAATTGTCTCTCTTCTGTCTCCGATGTCCTGGATTCACTTTTAACACTAGTATTCTCCTTAAAAAAACACAACACAACAACAAAAGAAATAAAACCAAAGATCACTCAATGTTATCTTATAATAAAACTAATATAAAACCAATAAAACAAAATAAAAGCTATTCTTCTCCACTCCAAAAGGGCATCTAACAGGTGTTGAACACTGCCTAGACAGTTGACGTAGTAAGTATTTTTAACTTGGAATTAAGGTTGCTAAATTGAAACAAACTCTTACAAAATACCGTATTAAGCAAAATACGAGATCAGAAATCTAGAATACACAAAGTTAGGGTACATGTCTCCACAGTCTGAACTTTGCCCTCAGTTATTAAACTAGCTAGAAGAAATAAGCTAGAAGAAATACAGGTGCGCTCATTGTTACCAGCACCTGTAATAATGATGACAGATCTAGCTCAAACAACTTGGCAGAGCTGTGTGATGCAGAACCACACGTGAACCACACGTTTCTGGTTGGGAATCTCACCCCACCCCATCCAGTCATTAAGACATTAAGTTATAATGTGGTGCTTGCTTTTTAGAGCCCTCTGTTGCTGCCCTGCACGTATTTTGCAGGCAACCATTGGGCAGACTGGTACATTTCCATGATCATGTGGCAAAAATCTGTAGCTTAAAAAAAAAAAAAAAAAAAAGGCCAAACAACCTAGTTCTATTTCTATTTCGCTGAGGCAGTACAGGCCCAAAGTTAAGCACCTGGAATTTAGCCTTAGACAGAAAAATTTTCTCAATATCACCTGTTCTAGAATATTCATCTCCTCTGCAAATATCTTATCCATCAATAACCTAAAGATGAATGACTGCTCAGAGTCTGCAATGTTTCCTTCTGTTAAGGGGAAAAAAGCTTTTGAAAACCGTTATGTGTGAGTTTACAGAAGGCCAGAGGTCACACTTGGTAATAAGATAGTCTTTCCAAAAATCACGCTCGCCACCTTGAGTCTGTCATTACTCAATGTTGAATATATAACAGGCTATGTGTTTACGTATCAATAGAAACACACATACATTCCTTGACAAAGTTGTATAATAACATTTGAAAAGGCCTGTGCAAATACAGTAATGGAGTACTCCAGGGAGAACTAGTTCCCTCCAACACACCTCCTGCACTTGCTGGATACCCACTTGACTCTTTTTTTCCTCTTTGAAATGTGCTGTCTGGATGTACTGCTTCAGTACTATTAACAAGGCCATGTGAAAAACACGTGGCTAGCAGTGCCTTTTGTCTGATGTCTGAACCACAACTCCTTCCCAGGCACAAAAACAACGGAGGCAGGCTGGCTGTAGGTCACTACCTACACCAGCTAGAATCCAAGTCTCACAAGTGATGATGACCTCTCTATTCCTGGTGACATTTACATAATAGTAAATTTCCAGGAAAATTAGTGAGCAGCCTTAATGAAGTAGTGAGAGAAGGGAAGATTTCTCAAGTAAGCATTCTAAACTGGATATTCCACCGAACAACTGCTCTAGAAACAATTCTGCAAGTTTCATTATTTAAAAAGAAGAGAATAATGAAGAGCAATACCAGGCGGGGGATGTAGAAACCAAATTGCAGTGTTTGATAAAGAAAAAACAAATAACGTGCATATTGGGATAACCATTATTAAGAAACTGTTACTAGCCTACGTGGTGAAAGAAGTCTAGACACTCTAACTAGCAGTTCTGCAAAGGACCTGGGGTGCTGCAGTGCCCAGTAAGGCACCTTGGGCTACACTGGGATGAGCGTGGCCAGCAAACTGAGGAAATTTCATTCCCCCTCACTGCGGAACCTGTACTTCCAATGCTGTGTCCAATTTTAACCCTTACAGCTGCGTGTGTGGAAACTGAAGAGCAGTCATACTGCACAGCACCCCTTTTCAGATTCCTTTTTATCACTGTGTTTATAGAATCTTACACACCGACTCTTCAGTAATCTAATATAATAGGTAATAATATTTTCATCCAAACAGCATCAGCCTAGCCCACACAAGTCTGGTTCCCAAGCTATCCCTTCTTTTTATTGTTTGGTCTTTTAAGCGAACATGTTTCTGACCATGGATTCACCGCACCTGTGGACAGACCCTCCACTCAGGTCTAATACTTCTGCAACTTCAGAGTCCAAAACGTTGTTTGGCAGAGAATCAAACAAAGCTACCAAAGCTGACAGATGTGAAAGTTTTGCCTTTTCATTTCAGTTACTGAAAAACGCCAAAACTGCTGCATCTCACTACTTACACGACTTACGAGACACTGACTGGACTATATCTATACCCAGCTGGAACCATGATGGGAAGCTGAGGCACTAAAACTAGCAACTCGCATGAATGGGGTTTGCTGGATTAACCTTCCCCAAAGAAAGCAAGCGTTTCAGCCTTCACATAGGTATGCTGCCAAGGAGACCGAACAAAATCGGAGGCAAATTCCTCTTGATCAATCGTTACAGACATGTTCTATTTCCACTTTAAGAAGCCAATAAAACATTTCTTAGGAGTAGGAGTGGAATAAAATATGCCCATGAAAGGCCAAAGCCTGTAAAGTCTAGGACAGAAATTCATTGAGGCTGAGAGGGCAACACTGGATCTGAACTGTTGAACGTACAAACTCTTTTCATGTAAAGAACTGCTCTTTAATTTGCTGTCTTTTAGGAAATCGGGAAAGCAGAATAAAGCAGGTTTCTACTAAACTGTTACTTCTATGAGGAAGACAGTTCAAGGCTCAGTGCTGGTCACAAGAGTAATTAAATGCTGGGAAATACCTGAACGAAACAGAAAACAAAACAGCAAACATCTTTGTGTCACTGTAAAAATGTTCTCTTCATTCCAGAAGAGGATGTACTAGAAAAAGTTGAGAACAATTCCAACGCTAACCAGAGGTGCAGAGCAGCTGCCATGCAGAGGAAACTACATCAGGGCTGTACAGTCAGGAAAGAGGACTACTGAGGCAGCTGTGATAAGCGATGCGGAAAGTCACAAGTGACATGCAGTAAGCAGCCAGGGATGACAGCTGAATGTCCCTTCTGAGACGGAAATGGGGAAGCATCACATGAAACTACTAACAGCCACGCACAAAAGGAAGCTCTTTGTGCAGGAATAGCTCGTGAGCAAAGTACCAGCTTGGTCAAAAGGTCCTGTATGCTAAACCCGACAGTTTCAAGGGCTGACTTCAGCCCACAGAGCAGAAACCTAAGATGAAGTACACAGTATCATCGCAAGGCCTCGGGCTGAAAGTAGCTGGAAAGTATAAGCAGGAATGCCCTGTTCTGTTCGCGGGCCTTGTTCTTGCTCTTCCCTACACATCAGATTACAGCTGTTGTTTTGAGACTTGACACTGGGCAAGACAAACCTTTGATCTGACCCAGCAGAGCTGTTTTGATGCTCTTGTACAAACAGTGGAGGAATTTGCTCCCCCTCTGCTCCTATAGAGAGGAATAGAGCGGTCTTCTGTGCACGCCCACTGTTCTGTCATAAGCTTGCTCTAAAACACATGGTACCAACAGCCACTGAAAGCCTGAGTGCTTCTGGATTCAGGGATGAGGAAGAAAACTGTGCTGGAGCCTGAAGTGAGGAGTACAGGCACAGAAGCCTCCTCTGGAGAGTTCTGCACCTGCCATGACCGCAGGCTCTGGACAAGCAGGGTGTTAACCTTCCCTCTCCTGAGTTTGGGAGGAGGAGACTAGTTAAAGAGTAGTTCTAACAGGAAGAGGGAATCTGTCAAACAAAACGCTGAACAGTCCCTGAATTGCTCTTCAATTGCTCAAAAAGTGAGGCCAGTTATTCAACCAGTTACGGTCCAGGACCAACATCAGGATTCTCACAAATATACAGAACCTCCCTCCCAAACAACTACGTGGTTCATGCACTTAATTCCCCCAGTTCTTGACAAGGAAGTTCGGGTCACGGACTCCAAAGGCCTTCAACAAGGGACAACCTGTCATTCTAAAAATCAGTTCAAAAATTCTCAAAACTGACAACATTTAAAGTGCGGTCAACGCTTAATATAATGAGTGGGCACCAATTAAGGAGTACTGCCAACTCTATGCACTAGCACAGGGATGTGCTCTTCCCTACACAGTACGGAGCAGAACAGTCTAGTCTAGGCTTGAGCTATGCAGAGGCTTGATCAGAATACACATCCCTTTCTAGAAAGATACCCAAGAGGAAGATGACTAATCTTTATAACGCTGAAAGCAACAATGGGAGGTTTGCACCAGCTGATGATTTCCGATCTAGAAACTTCAGCGAAGGCGTCAAGCTACCGACAGAACAATAAAACAGTAGCTTCAATGCATACACAAAAATGAGATTTTGAGTGCCTACATGCAAGGTAGGTCTCATGCAGCAGAAACAGATGCAGTCAATCTCCTGAGTTTACTTTGTTTTCAAAACAAACCAAAAAAAGCGCAGAGCATGCATTTGCTGCCTTAACAGAGTAACATCTAGAATGCCCCTCACTCCTCATGAGACTTACAGTTTTACATACAGGGAAGACCAGGTACAGGTAGACTGAAGTACAATTACGACTTGTTGTACACCACAAAGTATAAACCAATGAGGATGCTTTATACCATTCAAATGTCAATAAACTATACTTTCCACAGAAAACAGAACTTAATACCTATTTATCAGAAACAATCTAACCGTTTCTCTAAATTTAAGCAAAAATCTGCCTCCAGTGGCAATTCTCAAAATACTCTTCTTTGTTGGAGATTAAAGACGGTATGTTACAACCTAAAAAAAGCATCCCCTTCATCACCACGAATACACCTGCACTACGCATGTTTCCCATGCAAATGAGCACCCTAACTTGGCCAACAGGCTGACACATGTCATGCTCATTACCATGGGATACTTTTTCATTCCGTCTTCTTTTTTATATCTTGCTTTACCAAGCAAACCCTTCACTGTCCATTAACAGCTTAATTAAAGAAGCCTTCAGTTCTTAAGCAGGCAAGAATATTGAAAAGCTATCGGTCCAGACCCTAGCATTACTATCAAATATAGTTAGCTCAAGAAAGATGTTGATTTATCTCCCTTTACCCCTTACCTGCTCTGGACTGAACAATTCTTCCTGAAAAAACATGAGGGAGAACTCAGCTGGGCGGTGATCTGGTTCTTTGCTCTGTTTTTCATCTGCTTCCTGTGCGGTCAGAAGTTCTTGTAGTATTTTAGCAGCAGCAGCAGTTTCTATAGACAGAGTGGTATCGGCAGCACAAAGAATGTCAGAAGGCTGTAATGGAGACAAATTCAGTGCTCCATCTGCTTCCGCCAGAAATGATGTGTCTGAAGTTACAGGAGTGAGACGTTCCAGCTGGCTTTCCTCAGTTGAAGGTGTGTAACTATTAACAGGCAGTGCCTGATTTTCATTAAGCTCCAGGATTGAATTCTGGCTCTCTACAGGTGCCACTTCCACCTTTTCAGCTTTGCATGATGAATGCACCTCATCGGCAACCTGAAACATGGCTTCAAGACTGCCTTCTGCCTTCTTGTTTTCTTCAGATATATTACATAGCCAGTCAGATGGCATCAGTTCAGCTTCATAAGATGACTGCATTGGAGGATTCTGGAAAAAAACAAAATACAGTGAACTTTTGTATCAAAAAATTACCATGACAGGATGTGTATTGATTCTGTTTATCCATTTATCCAAAAGCTTGAAAGATTGTCTGTTATTCTCAGTTAAAATAGCAAGCTTAACCAGAAGAAAAAAAAAAAGAAGCTACCACCTTGCTCTTGGTGCACTTGCTTTCTTCTATTCATTGTCTATCCTGGAGAGAAGGTTACTTACCAGGAGCTGGTGTATGCCTGCAGATGCATTGTCTGCACACCCTTTGGACCGCAGGTGTTAAATATACCCAAGCATTCAAATCAGAGACTTCTGGTCTTAGTAGGACCTGTGGGGGTACATTAGAACCACCCTCTTCACGTGCCACATATGTACTAGAAAATGAGAGAGAAAATCCACCTGCCTTCAGTTCCTTCTAAAACTCAAGCATTCCTGTTGTGTATAAACCACAACATTTTTAAGCAAAAGAAAAGGGTCCATATGCTGTAAATGTGCATATGGACAACACAACTTGAGTAACTCACCGCTTCTTAACCAATAATACCATTTTCCTCCTCAAATGATTGTCCATAGGCACATCTACACAAGGGGTGCCCCCCAGGGATGCCCCGGTCCCAGGATGAGTGGGAGTTCAAATACCGGTGAAGGCAAATACTGTAAAACTGCCCTGCCTGTCACAGCCTCATGTCTGGACTCTCCTGTCACGACAGTGTCCCACAAAGGCACAACTCAAAGTCTGCATCAATCTGCATAAAAACCCGACAGAATTTCAGGTCAGAAACACTTCTTGTAGAACCTACAGAGACTGCCTTTGCCATCACAGATCAGGTCTGAACACTACTAAAATTTTTCACTGTAATGACATCACAGGATGACAGGACACAATCAGCAATCCAGTGATGATTTTTTTAGTAGAATTCATATATATCGAATATATATCAAGTATATCGTTCTGTTTAAAACAGAACAAAGACAATGAAAGAGTTTTTTCAAAAGCAGCAAGTCCTACCCAAGTGAAATGATAGATGACATTTTAACAGCCAGTGTCTGTACTGCTACTTCTTCTGGAGGTGACTCAGTCAAAGGACACTAGAAGGGTCATTTCTTCTGACAAATACAAGTCATACATGTTGAACAGAAACTCAGGTCTATTTAAAATACAGCCTTCTTTTGGAAGAGATCCAGTACGAAGGATTAGTCCTTAGTGCCTGACTATCCTTAGACCTTCTAGCTGAGGTCATGGTTAATGAAAAGCTACTTCCAGAGACGAGTGAATTAGAGAATGGGAAGCTACAGGATCACCTACTAGGAAAGCCGTATCAGATCAAATGCCAGTGAAGGACTTGGTCTCTCCCTGATGGAGATACCACAAAGAGATGAGATCCCGTTACCTGGGTGTGTGAAGTCAAGTCCTAGTGTGGATTCATGTAGATGTGCCAGTTTGTAGATAGCCACACACTGTGGAGGGTGGGGGGAAACGGAGGGGAAAATAAAACGTGGAATTTGAGAAATTTAGGTTAAGTTAAGCAAAATCTTTTCATTAAAGGCTAAGCCACCTTTATGTTTTTATGAGATAGGTTCAAACATTATTCCTCTCATTTGATATTTTTTTTTCAGTTCTATTTTTTTTAAATGTTAACAAGGTGTTTAATTTCTGTTGCATTGCTTGTTTACTGTCGTAAGTAGTCAGGATTTTAAGTAGATCTGGGTTACCAAACCGTCCAGGAGTAAGATCATCCCTGCCAAAAACCAACCAACCAACCCACCCATACTGAATCTTTTTCTGCCTCTTCTTAGGGGACCTCAGCTTGAAGCTGTTATAGCACATATTGTCCTCTTGGATGCACTACAGGATCTCGTATGTATTTCCCACAGGAGAAAGTGGCCACGCAAAGGTACAATTTAAATCCTTTTAGTTCACCTGGAGAAGATATGACAGACGAGGATGGGGGGGGGGGGGGGGGGGGGGGGGGGGAGGCAGCAACGAAACAAGGCAAACTGATAAAAGTCAGGGCTTGAAAGACTAATAGTTTGCTGGTCATTCGAGCTCA
The DNA here is from genome assembly GCF_963210335.1 of Falco punctatus. Taxonomy (NCBI): domain Eukaryota; kingdom Metazoa; phylum Chordata; class Aves; order Falconiformes; family Falconidae; genus Falco; species Falco punctatus. Next base: position 2,002,759 of record NW_027660164.1, read on the forward strand.
AGAGGAAAAATGGTCTAACTTAGCAAAAGTGGTGAAAGAGAAGATGGGCATTTCACTTATAAGATTAGCATAGTGTGTGCAGGAATTAAAGCACAACCACACCTTTTCAGGGACTGCTAGGACTACACAAATCTGGCTTGAGTGCTTGGGCAATCGGAATTAGTTCAGACTTGATTTCTTTTTGAAATAACATGGCTGATTATCATTCCTTACTACAAATAATAAGGACTGCTTTTAAGGTCAGAAAGTTGTTCTTCTTTTTTCTTGCACGTAAATTCCGTTTCCCGTTACCTCTTGCTTCAGTTCCACAAGGAAATACTGACAGCTTAATAACCATGGTAATAGCAATAATCAAACAGCAGGGCTGCTATTAAAAAAAAACAAACAAAACAAGACGAGGTGGGGGCAGGAAAAAAAAAATATTGCTGAAATCCACTATGTAGCCTCAGGTCACATCTATGATAAAGCAGCGGGGAAGTATTGAGCTAATGGTTGTGAGCTGCCAGCACTGCTGTTGCAGAAGATAGCAGGAGGTCTCTCAAAAGACTCATTCCTACCCAAGGATACTGATTCATCACACTAATCCAAACCCCACTTGAGAGAACCCAAATGAAAAATGGGTAAGAAGTTGTACCTGCGCTCCCTGTTTTGTAACCAACTGTGATAAGAGTGTAATACAAACCTCTGAAACCCCGATTTCAGAAACCTGGTGAGATACACCATCATCAGCCACCATGTCTGGGTATAACCACCTATGTCCCCTTGCCATTCCACGCAGTAATTCTCTGTAGCTTTTCCTGGAGAGCAAACTGCAGCCAACCAACCAGTTAGTTACCGGCCTGGTCTGCCCATGTTCCAGTCAGGGTCACCTAACACTTTCAGCAGCTCAGGTGCGTACTGTACAAGCCCAGCAGCTGGCCTCCAAGACCCAGAAACTCCACCTGTCTTAATCTCTCCTAAACTTAAAAGTGATGCACTCTGCAAGACCCAGTAAGGAACAGCACAAGGTTTAGGCTTCCTTGTCCAAGAGTGCCCGCTTTTCCTCTGAGACCACAAAGCACCGTCTGGATCCAACAGAAACGGGGCTGGTAACCAGCTTGCTGACTACTAGCGCGCCGATGCGGTTCACTGTCTTCGGGACTGGTCCAGCAGTTTCGTATAGGCTTTGCCACTCCTACCTAGCAGCACACAGTGTGACCAAACAGCCTAAAACGCCCCGCAAACCACGCTTCAACAGCATTGCACTGAATTCCTGCAACTGGTGGAAGGTATTGAGTGGAACGATAGGAAATATACCATGCAATAGTTCTATTTTTTGTGAAGAACAATAAAAATGCTTAGTCAGACAGGGCTGATGAATTTTACCGCTTTTGAGGATTTGTGCAAGTGGTTACTGATGGATGATCGATACACCAGCAGGGCAGGATGCTCAATACTGCAGCTTGCCACATCCCCCAGCAGAAGTTTGGGGAAGTATATGCCCCAGAACACACAAAAGGCAAACTGATTATTCCCCACAGCTCAGCAAGAACCGCAGGCAAACTGCTGTCTTCTGTACCACCTGCACAGCCTGTCACCACGTTCCAGGAGAAATGACCTATGCTACGCGAAGACTCAGAAATCTCTAGAAGTCCCGTTGATCCACGCGGTACAATAGCTGTGTTACCCTGCTCAGAGACAGCTGGTTACTGACCTGGTGGAACTGATACAGGGCACCGCTCGCCTTTGGCCTTCTCACACTATTTAATAAGCTATTTAATTGTGATTTCCCATCACTCAGACGGATCCTCACGTCCTGGATGAAAAAAGCAGCTCACAATGAAAGTGAGAGGACAGAGATGCACTGTGCGAAAAATAAATACTACAATATCGACGGCATGACTGGCTGTTGGCTATTTATAGCCTTACACTAACGTGTTATCCTGGCCATAACCTGCCCATCTTGGATAAGCTTATTTTTTAAAAATGTCATGAATAAAAGACAAAGGTTGATATTTGCAAGACAGGAAACTGGATGATCAAGCTTGGGTAGGTCAACCCTTTTTCAACACACATAAGCATAACTTGCTTCGCTTGTCCTCTGTGAGGGGGAAAAAAGTATATGCGTTATGCTGTAATAGAAAAGGAAGCTCTTGCATTCTTACTTCAGATCTTCTGATGCCTGATAAGCCAGGCCCTCCAAATAAGGTGCAGTTTCCACTAGAATTACATAACGCATTTACAGGAAGTACTGGAGTTATCTTTAATAAGAGATCTCTGAGGTGGGGCCCATTCCAAAAAGTCACCTTAGTTTTTCTCGTTCATCAAATGAAACTCAGGACTGCAGGAAGCTGTCCGGGACAAAGAAGTGGAGCTGCTTCTCAGTATTTTCATAATATTAAAGAATCTCTTTTTGTCCAGGCAAGAACATTCTTCAAATACAAATGCAGGCTCCTTAACTAAAGGTGATTCTGGTGAAGTCAAGCAAAAAAACACTCCACTGATGAGGACACCCACTATGCTGCTACCCTGAAACCTAACCTGAATTACAAAACTACCCGTTTAACATTCAGTGGCTCTTTGAAATAGGTATTTGTAAACCACATCACTTTCACTTTATCAAGCAGATCAGTTTTCAAATTTATGTCCTTAATTTCACACGTGTATAAACCTGCAGTTCATTCATACAGTCTCCTTCGCTTTCACCTCCTTTCAGTAGGCTACGCTCACCTGGACAAAGCTGTCGTGGGTGCACGCTGAAGCAGTAGGACCAGCACAGCCAGCCAGAGGATCTGGCTCTGTGGTGTGGCTGCAACAATTCAAACACAGCTATCAGACCGCCAGAACTTGTGTCTGGTGTGCAGAGTTCTATTGCTTACTTTGATTAAACATTTCAATAATCACACAGTAAGCGAAATTCCAGAAATTTATTGTTACCTCCCAAGTGATTTTAAGACCAATTTCTTAATCTTAAAAATATTTAAGGTATGTATAGATATATTAAAAATATATATTGTAAAATTGGTAAAACACACACTTGTTGAAATGTATGCAGAAACTTCATAATCACAGTCTTTTGTGTCTTAATATCACCTCTTTGATTTGGCTGCTTGAGTTTCTTGTCACAATACACCGTAGAAAGCATATTCACATAGCTGAGCCTAGGTGTTCATACACACATACACACTTGTGACCATATGAATTTTAAGACTTACAAAGAAAATGAATTATCTTAACCGAGAGTGTATCATTCCGAAGAATATCATGACTACTTCTAAACTACCACTCACCAGGAAGGTTTTCATATGTAAATGGACCCTACAGGCACAGATGTATTCAAAAGGCGTGATTGGACTTGCACTGCCAGGTGGCACCAATAACTAATATGTCTCACATGGTCTCTGTGACTGATTTTTCATTATTAGACACTCTCAGATAATAAAGCTTCAACGCATTTCTTTGATGCGATTCTACTACTGTCAAAGGTTTTGCAGAGAGCTGAAAGTAAACAGAACTAAATCCTTAAACTAGTTATGGTCTAAGGCTAGTGGGGAAAAAAAGACTTAGATGAGCATATTTTATTTTACTGACTTTTCAATAAGAATCATAATGAAAAACCAGGGAAATCTTTTTGTCATGGAAGTTAACAAACAAGTTTGAATACACATAAAAAGAAATCTTTTCAGAAAGTTCTACTTTGATTTCATTTAATGGGACTTCAAAAGTGAAATGAAAAGAGTAAAGAGTAAGATTGAACATACATTCTTTAGTTCTCTCACTTATTAAATACGTATCTTAAGGTTAACTATCCCTTTCCAAACCAACTAATCTTGCTGCTATGCTCTCATGATGAAGGAAACCAGACTTTTTCATGTGGACATCTGAAGAAACACGATTTCAGCATTCTGTATGTTATAATATACAGAAGAAAGGATAGCGGAGAGATTAAGAGATACACAGGCACAGAAGTAAAACCACTGAGACAGTCCTAGAGTGACAGTGAAAATTAAAAGATTTATCATACTCCAGTGAAATGTCACTTACACTCTCAGAAACGCCAATTAATTCCCTGGAGTTTTCAAACGCCTCAGATTCCCTAAGTTTCTGTATTTTAGTTTTGATTACACCTTGCAAAGTTTGGTATGTTTTCACCGCATTCTCACACCCACCTCCCATCCCAGAAGATTCAACCTGAGGAACATAGCCAAGTTATCCTTTAAACTTAAAGCAATGACCCTCATCCAGTGAGAGAGCTCTACATATTCATGTCTAAATCTACGCTGGTCTTGTTATCGATTTGTTAATAAGTTAAGATTGATTGACTTTATTTGATTGATTAATTGATTTTATAAAATCATTTTATAAAATTAAAATATAGAAGGATAAGAAATATTTTAAATGAAACTTATAGCTGCACGGTAAAAGCTGCTATGAGATCTTCTGTACATCCTGTACCAAGGCTAGAAGAAGGGGCTAGAACCATTGTTAAAACATAGGTAATAACTTTTGGGTTTGAAAGGTTCCTTTGTATTTAACCAGTCTTCTGTACGCAGAGGTGTATTGAAATGTCAGAATATGAGATGAATGGAAACCGGGGAGAGTCGACTGGAACAGCTTGTGGTTACCTGCCAAGAAATCGTGAACTTTAGTAAAAGGTAATTCCGGCAGGGGCAGATCGCGACCACCGACTCATATACCACCTACCCAAATCGTACCCCAGACCAATTTCTAGACCTTTCTAAGCTCTACTGCGCAGAATTGGATATAGGAGGAGAATATGTTAATGATTTATGGGAAATATCATGGTTATGCATGAATACTTAATGAATATGTATGAATAAGTTCTATATATGGAGTCTGATTTTGGGACCTGGCATGCGTTGATCATGAGAGGACTTGCTCAGGCACCCGGCCGTTAATAAAGAAGTGTCTGCTTATCTACATCACATTGGTGTCGATAAGTTCTTCATTCCGAGATTTCGGTAACAGTTTTGGTGACCCAGATGGGACCTCGCTGAAGGAGTCCGGAGGAGTCGGGGACCTGATCGGTTCCAGCCGGCACCGAGGATTTCTCGGGGACACCCATCGATCCCCGATCCGTAAGGCTCTTCGTGATGTTCCCTGGATTTTTGGTAAGACACTTCTTTTTTTTAATTGTAGTAAGTGGGTTGGAGACACACTAAAGTAAATAAGTGCACTAGAGGAAGTGGGTAGGAGTCCCACTATAATAAGTGTATGGTAAGGAGTGGGATGGAGTCCCACCAGTGGGTTGGAGTGCCACTGAGTAAGTCTACCTGTCAGACGCGGTGAAAGAGCTGCGCAGGGTAGGACTAGGAGTCTGCCCATAAGACATAAGCGAAAGCTATTGCAGGGTTGGACTAAAAGGATCCTTGTGGAAGTGGAAGCCTAGGCGTCTGCCCGTAAGACATAAGCGAAAGCTATTGCAGGGTTGGACAAAAGTGGAGACAAGAGAAACTATATGCTATAGTGTTCTCTAAGGTAGTGCCTCTAACAAGAAGTTAGAAGAGGTTTTTGGGTTTTTTTGGTTTTTTTGTGAGTTTGTGTATTAAGAAGAAAATTAAGAGGTACAATATTGTGTTATATGTTTGTTTAAAGTAACTGTGGGAAAGTGTGAGTGTGGCTGTAAGGGTGAGATGTGCAATTGAGCACAAAAGCAAGTGTGGAGTGTGGATCCGCAGATCGGAGTGACAGAGTTGAACAATTGTATATAGTATTGTGAGTGATTACACCATGGCAACTAAGTTAACTCAGTTGTTTAAAAGTAAAAGCATGGGTAATCTTGCTGTAAATGATAAAATCCCAAAAAATTCTCCATTGGGATGTTTGTTGGCACATTGGGGGGATTTATATGAGGATTTGCCAAAGAGCCAGATGATCGAGTATTGTAATAATTGGTGGCCTTTGTATATATTGGAAAATCAGGAAAAGTGGCCCACGAATGGGACACTGAATTATAACACTATTTTGCAGTTAATGCTGTATTGCAAAAGAGAAGGGAAATGGAATAAAATGCCAAATGTGTATTTGTTCTTTTATGTAAGACAAAGAAAGGATTGGCAGGATGAATGTAAGTTAATTATTAGAGATAATTTGGTAATGGCTATAACTTCTGGTAATAAGAAAGTGGAAAAAAATGTTCAAATTGTGAGATTGGGAGTGGATACAGGAGCAACATTTTTTTATTAAGTACCTGTAAAGGAAAAACTGGAAGAAAAACAGGCCATTCCTGCAACCCCTGGATTTGAAATTTGGAAATAAGACAATTACACATGAATTTTTGTATGTACCAGTATGTCTGATACCCTTCTTAGGAAGAGATTTGTTATCCAAATTAAATGCGCAAATTGTTTTTGACGAAGGAGAACTTTTCTTGAAAATACCTGAGTCAAAACCGGGAGAAATCCTGATGATAGAAGAAAAAGTAAAGGAACAAGAAATTCCACCGGAGATGGATTTGGCAGTGATCCCTACTGTATGGGAAACAAATATTCCTGGTAAATCGAAACTAGCAGAACCTGTTAAAATAGATTTGAAGGAAGGTGCAGGAACAGTGAGAATTAAACAGTATCCAATCAAACCGGAAGTGAGACAGGAATTGAAGAAATTGATTGATAAATTTTTGGAGTATAAAATTTTGGAAGAATGTGAATCTGAGTATAATACTCCTATTTTACCAGTCAGAAAACCTTCGGGTGAATATAGACTGGTACAAGACTTGAGAGCAGTAAATCAAATAGTTAAGGATATTTATCCTGTAGTAGCAAACCCTTATACACTGTTAACAGCATTGAGGGAGAATTATCAGTGGCTTACAGTGCTTGATTTAAAAGATGCTTTGAAAGGAGAAAACTGTTTGCTTTTGAATGGGAAAATCCTCAAACTGGGTGAAAGATGCAGTTGACATGGACTAGATTACCCCAAGGATTTAAAAACAGTCCAACTATTTTTGGAAATCAATTAGCAAAGGAACTTGAAATCTGGAAACAGGATAAATCAAGACCTGGGCATTTACTTTTACAATATGTGGATGATATATTGATTGCTACAGAAGAAAGATTTATTTGTAGACAGGTGACTATTGACCTTTTGAATTTCCTGGGTCTAAATGGGTATAAGGTATCCAGGAAGAAAGCCCAAATAGCCTGCCAGACTGTGATATATCTCGGCTTTGAGATTTCAAAAGGACAATGGAAATTAGGAAAAAATCGCACAGAAGCTATTTGTGGTATACCTGAGCCGAGAAATATTCATGAACTCAGAGCATTTTTGGGAATGACTGGGTGGTGTCGCCTTTGGATCATGAACTATGGGCTAATAGCTAAACCGCTGTACGAGGCCCAGAAGAACTCTCCCTTTGTATGGGGCCCACAACAACAAAAGGCTTTTGTAGAGTTGAAACGTGCCTTAACGTCTGCACCTGCCTTGGGACTGCCGGATCTAACCCAAGATTTCCAGCTGTTTGTTCATGAAAGGCAACACCTGGCACTGGGAGAATTAACGCAGAGGATGGGAAGCTGGAAATGACCAGTCGGATATTTCTCTAAACAACTGGACACAGTGAGTAAAGGGTGGCCAAACTGCCTTCGAGCAGTGGCCGCAACAGTGATGCTCATACAAGAAGCTCGGAAATTGACTTTGGGAAGAACAATAACAGTCTATGTTCCACACATGGTGATAACTGTCCTAGAACAGAAGGGGGGACACTGGCTGTCCCCCAGCCGAATGATGAAGTACCAGGTGGTATTGACTGAACAGGATGATGTGATTCTAAAGACAACTAACCTGGTAAATCCTGCAGTGTTTTTAAGTTCCATACAGGAAGAAGGACGACTGGAACATGATTGCTTGGCTACCATCGAGTATGTTTATTCCAGTCGTGAAGATCTGAAGGATGTGCCATTGGAGCGACCAGACTGGGAACTGTATACTGATGGAAGCAGCTTTATGGAAGAAGGAGTCCGATACGCCAGATATGCGGTAACAACAGAGACTACAGTTATAGAAGCAGGAACATTGGCGAGTACCACATCAGCCCAAAAGGCAGAACTCATCGCTTTAATTCGAGCCTTAGAGATAAGCAAAGACAAGAGAGTAAATATCTGGACTGATTCAAAATATGCCTTTGGGGTAGTGCATGTCCATGGAGCTTTGTGGAAAGAGAGGGGGTTATTGTCCTCTCAAGGATCAAACATTAAGCATCAAACAGAAATTTTACCGTTATTGCAAGCAGTTCAAAAGCCAGATCAAGTAGCAATCATGGACTGTAAGGCACATCAGATTGGGAATACAAAAATAATAGCTGGGAATAATTTAGCTGATAGAACAGCAAAAAAGGTAGCAAAGAAACAAGCATTGCAAATGGCAATAATTCCTTCTAAAACAGTAACCTTTCCTAGGGAAAAACCGAGATATTCAGAGGAAGATGACAAATTGGGTCAGTTATTAAGTGCTAAGAAAAACTTAGCGGGATGGTGGGTAACTCCTAATGGACAAGTAGTAATTCCACCTCTTTTGATGAGAGAGATAATTCAAACGAGACACCAAGAATGTCACTGGGGGGCAGAAGCCTTAGTAACATCTTTACGAAAGCAAGTAATATCAGTTAAAATGTTGGGAATAGCTAAATAGTAACTGCAAAATGTGAGGTATGTTTGAAAAATAATCCAACGCTTAAGAAAAAGGTTCAAATGGGTAGGCTGAAGTCTGGTACAGAACCTGGAGATTATTGGCAAGTAGATTTTTCAGAGTTACCTAGACAAAATGGGTACCGGTACATCCTGGTGAGGGTTGATACTTGTACAGGATGGCCAGAAGCCCTTCCCTGTCGCACCACACAAGCAAAAAGAGGTTGTGAAGTGGTTATTACAAGAAATAATTCCGAGATTTGGAGTTCCTATTGGAATTTCCTCTGACAGAGGTCCACACTTTGTTGCTGAAGTAGTCCAAAGTGTTAGCAAAGTATTGGGTATTAATTGGGATTTACATGCGTCTTGGAGACCACAATCTAGTGGGAAAGTGGAAAGGATGAATCAAACTTTGAAACGACAAATAAGTAAAATTTGTCAAGAAACCAGTCTAAAGTGGCCTCAGGCGCTTCCATTGGCATTATTATGAGTCAGGGTACAGCCAAAGAGTGGAACCTCAGTCAGTCCTTATGAATTATTATGTGGAAAAACATGAGAGTCTCCAGAACCAAATCTAAACATACATGTAAAAGGAAAACAAGATGTGTATAACTATTTGCTTTTTCTAAGGAAAACTTTGGCTGCAATTTGGAGTGCAGTAATTTGGAATAGACCTTTATTCCAGGAAAATTTAGTGCATGATTTCCAACCAGGAGGCTATGTCTATGTGAAGACCTGGACCTCCGAACCTTTGCAGGAGCACTGGAGAGGACCTTTCCAGATACTGTTAACCACTTTTACAGCTATCAAAATTGCAGAATCGGATGCTTGGATACATTATACTCAAATGAAGAAAGCACCTACTCCATGGAAGATTGTGAATCATGACCCAGAGACGTTAAAATTGACTTTGAAACATGTCTAATATTTCATATCAGGTTATGATTGTTCTTTGGATTTTATTTTGGTCGGTAGTGTTGGTGGGATCATGGGCTGACTTGGTGGACAGGAACAAAAGACAAATAGAAACAGAACAAGTAATTGACATTCCCAAACAAATGGCTGAGGAAAATTTGATGGTAGGATTGATTAAAGAATTTGCCAATTTATAAAATGTCACACAGATCACTGCTTGTTTGCCAATACCAAGGGCAGTAGGTGAATCTATTCCATGAGGAATTTTAACCATGAATCTGACCAATCTGGAATATAAAAATGAGACCACCTATTGTGAACAAAGGCCAGTAACTCAATGGTATGAACAAGTAAAGGTTATTAGAAAACAGTGGAAGTCACCAGGTAAAGAAACAGATTGTAAAAAAAAAAACTATTGAATTATGATTTTATAACAGGATCCCGACCTAGTGCCATAGCTCGAGTTCTTCTTCCTGGGGGTCCAAATCCCCAGTTAGGATAGTGTTCTTATGATGAACAACTTAAAACCAATGTGAGCAGAAGTATCATGAAATGGAAGTGTAACAAAACTGGCCAAGGTACCCAATTAGTAGAACAATGGGACTCTATATGGTCTATGTCCATATTTTCCCATTTTCAGTATATGGTAAGAACTTCTTGGTGTTTTACCTGGGATGGAAAGGTTTTTTCAGTATTACCCTGGGTTGACGATAGGTCAACTTTATTGGGAGAGAAGGAAAATAAAATAGTGCCGTGGTGGAAATGTGAAAAAGTGTATGATTGCAGTAATGCAGACTTAGTAATCCAAAGAAATCCTCCGTTGGCCGCTGCTTTGAAATATGGTTGTTTTTGTCGAGGTCTTAAGAACACTCTCAATTTAACCAGCACTTTTACAGTTAGAAAAGGAACTTTGTTTAGTTGTAGAAAATCTACTATTCGAAGTCCAGGACATTTAGTTTGGGCATTAAGTGATGGAACCTGGACAACACACTTTCCATTAGATGGTAAGGTGAAACAAATCACTTTAGGCATGCCAACATTGTGTCCAATTTGGAAGAAATCACCATTTAAAGGATCTCTAGAGAATTTAGAATTGAAACGAATAAAGAGATCTGGGATAAATGATGATATTTGGAATGAACCATCTACAGGAGTGAAAATTGGCTGGGCACTGGAATCACTTTTAAATCCTATAGCTTCATATAGAAACAGAGCATGGCTCTATCATTTAACTGGTCAAGTGGAAAAATTAGCAAACGTTACCAAAAAGGGGTTTAAGGAATTGAATATACAATTACAGGCAACTTCCAGAATGACTTTACAAAATAGAATGGCACTAGATATGCTCCTACTTAAAGAACATGGAGTGTGTGGGTATCTCAAGGATAAATTGGACCACTGTTGTATCCACATTCCAAATGTCACTCAGGATGTGGAACATGATCTAGACCTATTGGGAAAAATTGAAAAAGAAACTGAAACAATTCAAAAGGATATGTCAGAAGATTGGCTTGGGAAAATTTTTAACAAACTGGGATGGAATTTGAGCTCTTGGATACAATCTATAATTAAGACTTTGTTTCTGTTACTAGTTGTCTTTTTGATGAGCATGCTAGTATATGCATGTTTCAAGAAAGAGTTTACCAATAGAATTGCAGTCAATCGTAAGATTATGAGAGAAGTGCCAACTATTTTACCAAGACATGATCCATCACCAAAATATGTTGAAACAAGAGATATATGAATAATGTGAAAGTATTGAAATAATGATTTTCAACACTTTCAAAGGGGGGAAATGTTATCGATTTGTTAATAAGTTAAGATTGATTGACTTTATTTGATTGATTAATTGATTTTATAAAATCATTTTATAAAATTAAAATATAGAAGGATAAGAAATATTTTAAATGAAACTTATAGCTGCACGGTAAAAGCTGCTATGAGATCTTCTGTACATCCTGTACCAAGGCTAGAAGAAGGGGCTGGAACCATTGTTAAAACTTAGGTAATAACTTTAGGGTTTGAAAGGTTTCTTTGTATTTGACCAGTCTTCTGTACGTAGAAGTGTATTGAAATGTCAGAATATGAGATGAATGGAAACCGTGGAGAGTCAACTGGAACAGCTTGTAGGTGCCTGCCAAGAAACCGTGAACTTTAGTAAAAGGTAATTCCGGCAGGGGCAGATCGCGACCACCGACTCACATACCACCTACCCAAATGGTACCCCAGACCTATTCTGGACCTTTCTAAGCTCTACTGCGCAGAATTGGATATAGGAGGAGAATATGTTAATGATTTATGGGAAATATCATGGTTATGCATGAATACTTAATGAATATGTATGAATAAGTTCTATATATGGAGTCTGATTTTGAGACCTGGCATGCGTTGATCGTGAGAGGACTCGCTCACGCACCCGGCCGTTAATAAAGAAGTGTCTGCTTATCTACATCACATTGGTGTCAATAAGTTCTTCATTCCGAGATTTCGGTAACAATCTCCCTCAGCTCCCCTACAGGCAGTACTTCAAAACAGGCACTTCCAGGACACCAGTAATCTCACCCCAAGACAAACTCTAAACCAAGCAACGTGAATTGCACCCAAGACGCCCCTTTCCTTCCCTTGACTGCGGAAGAGGGCTGGGGCCTTAGCTGAGATAGAGACAACTACAATTCATCATGATGAGTTTCAGCCTATGCTCTGTAACCAACAGAAACACAAAGCGGGGACCACCTCTCACCTTAATTAAGCAAGTATTCCGGATGAGGCTTGGAGCAACCTGGTCTAATAGAAGGTGTCCCTGCCCACGGCAGGGGGGTGGGAACTTGCTGATCTTTAAGGTCCCTTCCAACACAAACCATTCTGTGATTCTCAGGACACCTGCTCCTGGGAGAAGACTTAATAGTTAGCAGCTGGCAAGGCAGGCTCCACACTTTGGCCACCACAGTAATCTTTGCATAAGGGGCACAAGGCAAGGAGCACGTGGCAGAAGTTGCCTGTCTCTTAAACATTTAAGTGTGTCTACAAGAAATGCCCAGCTTCTCAGAACACTTCCTTGACAAAAATGATGTCATGGAAACTAGTGATTATTGTCCGAAATGTTCTCAGCAGAGGTCTCAGAAGAGATGCACAAAAGATGTAATGATTTCACTGTGTAGGATTTCTAAACAGGGATAGACAGCTGTCTTTGTGAAGGTGCGGCTGCCAAAGGAGGAGCAGGCAGAAGGAAAGAATAATAACTGAGCTTTAGTTTGTTCAAGGAAAGAGTCACTGTTCTGAATTTCAGAAGTTTTAGGGAAATCACTTGGAGAATTGCGGCGAATGAAGAGACGGGACACAGCTTGATGCAAGCAAATGTCAATTTATTGCACAGAAGCACGAGTTTCTATACACTTTCAGAAGCTGTGCGTTTTAAACAGATTGGTTCTTGAAGCTAAGCCTTGCATACCAGGCAATCCCCGATTGGTGGTTAACTACCAGCCATTAACAGCAAGGTGTTACCTCTCCTTGGCGCCATCCTTGGCGCCATCCGTCCCCCACTCCCCTGTGCTCTGTAAACATGTCTCATCATGTTAATTGTTGTCTAGACAAGCTTGAGCACATTCCCCTCAGCTAACTGATTGCCATGCATGGTCCTAGTTTCCAGCCCGCTCCTGCACCGCCCGCTGGTCCCCTCACCCCGCCAACCCCTCAGCTCCGTGGCCACCACCATCTCCCGTAGCTTCCGTGAGCGACCAGGCAGCTGAGGCCCGGGGCCGAAAGTTGCCGCTCGGGGCGGCCCCGCCGCCAGCCCAGAGCCGTCCCAGCGGCAGCCTGGAGGTCCTTGAACCACGGCGCGGGTGGGCACTGGGCCGTGGAAAGCGGCTGCAGGCGGGGCAGAGCGTGGAGCACGTGTTCCGTGGCCCCGCGCCCTGCCATGGCTGCCCGGCACCCCGGGACCGCGCGCGGGAAAAGGGGCGGGGCCGCATGGCCACGTGACACAACATCGAATCCCAGGGAGGGGCGATCTCGGGAAGGGTGGGGCAGGGGCGGGTTCTGCTGAGCAGCCGCTGCTGCCGCGGGGTGAGGGCGGTGGGGATGGAGGGGACGGAAGGGAGAGAGGGGAAAGAGGGGGGTGCAGGCAGCAGGGACAGAGGGGGGTGTGAGTGGCGGGGACAGAGGGGACAGAGCGGGGTGCGGGTAACGGGGACGGAGGGGACAGAGTGGACAGAGGGGGCGCGGGCGGCGGGGACAGAGGGGGGCACGGGTGGCGGGGACGGAGGGGACGGAGGGGGGCGTGGGCGGCGTGGGCAGAGGGGACGGAGGAGACAGAGGGGGGTTCAGGTGGCTGGGATGGAGGAGACAGAGGGGGGCGCAGTCAGCGGGGGGCTGGGGAGCTGCTCCGTGTGCCGGGGTTGCACCAGGCTGGTGCGTACCCCGCCGGGAGGAATGCTGCCGGCAGAGCAGGTGTTGCAAAGTGTCGGCTTTAAAACCACTGGCAGTTCACAAAAGGAAAAGCAAATTTATAAGGAGCGCAGAGGAACACAGAATAAATCGGGAATTGTGTCACATTTGCCCTAAAACCCCCCAGACCTGTGCAGTTCTGATCCCCACACCAGAACAGATCAGGTGGGGTTAAAATGGGGCAGAGAAAATCAGCAGCGAGCATAAGAACTAGCTTCAGTGGAAGGAAATACTGAAGAAGGAATCTTCAGAGGGGCGGTTATTGTATAAAAAGATAAGTAGTAAAGTTGTAGTTAGTGTAAAGGAGGCAAGCACGGCTAATGGAGGTTTTCAAATAGGAGAAATCAAATCAGGTACTTAATCACAGGGAAACCGGGGAACTAATTGCCACAGGATGTTTTGGGTACCACAATGTTACTTGGCTAGGGGAGGGTGTGGGGGGGTGCGTGTGTGTGAAGAAAAGAGAGAGGAAAAAAAGAAAAAGAACAAGATTAGCTATATTCACGAACACTAGAACTCTTAAGAGGCACCTTTGTCACTGCGAGTGCTTGCACTGTGCGCTGGCACAGCTCTGAGGTGGTGCCTGAGCTGCACTGGTGCAGATCTGCCCTCTCCTCAGCCTTGTGCTGTCAGCTGTGACTGCAGGCAGACTGCAGGAACCAGCAGAACCATCCTTACCGCTGCAGAACAGGAATCTGCTGTGAACCAACAGGCAAAGAAGAGCAGGGAGCCGGGGAAGGAAGAGTGCGGTGATCTCTCTCTCTCTGCTTGCATCTTGCCCACAGGTCACCAGCAGTGGCGGAAGAAAATGACATTCCTCTGTCTTGGCTGCCCTCAAAGCAAGACCGTCGTGAGAAGACTGAGCACCTGTGTGTTTCGTGACCTCAAATACATTATCTTGGAGTTGTCGTAAGATTTCTTAGCAAGAAGGTACAACCCCAAACCTCTTCTTTAACTAAAGTTGTCCTTACTGCTTTGGTTTACAGCACAGCCCCTAACCACCAAGGCAAGCAAAAGCGCAGTAAGTTCCAGAAAGGGGGCAAAATTGAATAAACTGATGGGAAACTGTTCCTATTTTTAAACTGAAAGTAATATCCCTCTGCTCTTCTGCATAGCTGAAGTGAGGAAAATGATGTTTGGGTGGGGTTGCTAACAGAGTTTCACACTTCAAATTAAACCAGAAGCAGAAATTTTGTCAATGTTGTCATCAAAGCTAAAATCCAGCACCACAGAAGGATGTTGCTTTACCCGAGGAATTAATGGCCTACGATTCTAGTAAGCTCATGCTGTCGTCTTCCCAAGAGGCTTTGCATTTTTTTTCCCTTTGGTAATAATTTATTAAGAATTATGTTGCTTAGTGTAAACAGCCAAAACTTAAGTAAAGCAAATCTGAAAAATCCAGAAAAATGTCACAAAAAAATTCTTCTCGGCATTCCTGAGGTTGTCTTTTGCATTACTTCAGTGAAATGAATTTGGGTTTCTCTCTCCCTGTGCAGCAAGAGTGCCAGAAGACCATGACTACCTGATGGTGGGACAGGTGAGGTTTTTAGTGTATCATCCGTAAATCAGGGCAGAGCCGGCAATACATAGTCCATAACTGAAATGCAGGGCATGATTCCCTAGAACTAACACACAGAAACATCGGTCCCTTTCGTACCACTGACCATTCTTGACTTCAGGCACAAGAGTGGATTCATTTGCCACTTCTTGGTCAGTGGGTTAAATTTGGTCCTGAGGGCTTTAATCGTTACTTTACTGTCAAAGATTGTTATTAGCCAAAGGTGATGGGAGCTGCAAGAATAAATAGCTTATTACTAATTTGTGTCATTGACATATGAACTCAGTGCTTTCCTTCTTTTTCACCCATGTGAACTCAAATTGCTGTTAGCCCGCACGCCCCTATTTGCCATGTACCATGGCAGTTACTCCCTGGTGTCTGCCTCTCTCACAGCTGTGCCTTTCTCTGCAGCTAGCTTTCTTCCTCCTTCCCTGCTGCGGGACACCAGAGATGTGCCTATTTTACACACGAGAAGGTGGGCCTTTGCCAGAGATTCATAATCCTCTTCTCCTGCCAGTGCTTAATCTCCATTCCAACCTTTTGTGATAACCTCCTAGTTTTCTATGTTTCCCTTTCTTACCCATATATATAGTAAAACCCCCTACCAACTGAACTGAATGTAAATTACACATTTTGCAAACTGATTCTGCAGAGCTGAACAAAAATGTTATTGTTAGCTTGTCTACTGTATGTCAGGGCAAGGACAGCTGCATTTCCATGCAGTGTGCTGACCCTGACTACCATCCAATGACATACCACTGTTAGTAAAGGCAGCACTTAATCCCTGGAAGGTCTTACCAGGTTAAGTGGAGGATTTTTCATCACCTGGAAAACATAAATTGATGTGTGCTTTTGTTCAGCTACCAGTTAGTTGAGGTAGTGACCAGTTTACATTATCAAGCCTGTAATTTGCAGAAGGCCAGATACGCTACGTACAGTCACCCTTCCTGGGCTGAAAATGTCTACCTCTAAATGCCTAAGAGGAATGTACATATATACTATAAAGCTGGAAAATAACTGTTCTTACCGTGATTATATGCATGTTAGATTTGTGAGTCGTAAGAAGTGTTGCTGTAATTATTTTCAGTTTTGTTAGGAAGATAACAAAGAACAGTTGAAAAACATTCCCTAGAGAATTAACATTTTGGAAGAAATGTGATTTTTCTTACATTTTTTATCTAGCTAAAGAAATAATCAGCTAGTACAGAAGGATGGATATTGTTTTCTTATTGAATGTATAGCAGTACAAATCTTTGAGCTCCAGACGTCTTGTAACACAGCTAAGACAGTCTCATACTACTACATTTTAATTTGTTCTGAATCAACATAAGTAAACACTGAATATTTCTATCCATGTCATCTTAATTAGGAAGGAAAGAAGGACCTAGATGCTTTGCTAATAAGTCAGATAAGACTAAACTCAAAACTGTTTTCAGATTTGACAAACTTTGGCAAATAATCTCTATTTTTAATTATGGATGGGATGAGGTCTGGAAGCACAAGCATAGTACAAGACAACCAACTTTCCTACTCAGCTGACTCATCTGAAACTATGGAACATGACAATTTTAGAACGGAAGCCTAAGAACATATCATCAGCCCATTTTTCTCAGTTCTAAGTGATCTTTGAAAAGCATAGTTAACTTCTGTTTCATGTGTTAATACCATATTAAATTGCCTTATTGCTTTGTGATGTAGAGAAACTTTGGTGTTGACTTGTCTGATTCATTTCAAGAATTTTTTTTTCTTGTAAGTTTGAAAAAAGGTTATTCCACTGAAGCAAGTTGATTGCAAGAAGTTTCAGTAATTGAATCCCTAGATAGTTGTCTTTATTCTGGGAGGTTTTGTCCCACTTCTAATGGATTTTTAATGCTGGAACAGTTTAATTTAAAACTGTTGCCATAAAACATGTTAGAATTTTCTATTATTGTTGCAGGATTTTTTTTCCCCAAAAACGTTTTTAAAAGCTGAGGTTGAACAGGTGGGAACAAATAAACATGGAAGATCACGTGAGCCACCAGGGACAGCATGGGGACTAATTTAAGGAAGATACCATTGTGCTGTCAGTGTGGAAGTTAGTGTTACAGCAGCGTGGAACTACTTTAGATGGGCTGTGGTTAAGATGTATGTTATTGTGAGCCAGGAGACAAGGAGTAGAAGCGTCCACTGTGACTGTTTTTAGTGCATCAACCTGGGAGAATTTAGGATTGACACTGTTAGAAGCTGTGGTGAAAGGGGACAAAGAGGCGTCGGGGCTTTTGGCTACATGGGGACTGCTTAGAGATGCTGTGGGGGGCTTGAAAAGTCAGCAAGACGTCAGTGGGGGTGTATCACCCAGACCTCTCCTGGATCACCCTTCAGTCAACAGACAAGAGGGTGAGGTGGTGGGGGAGGGGGAGAGTCCATGCCCCTTACCAGTCACCACTCCTCAATGTCCCAAAGCCCCCAAATCTGCCGAACGGCATCGGCCTATGTTCGGTAGTGATTCCGAGGATGAAGACGACGAGCAGAAACCTTGGCGGACTGATCCCTGCCCCCCTGAGTCCCACCGACATTTATGGCAGCCCACACTCCCTCCTCCCCCAGCCTCTTCTCCCCTCCCGCCTGCCCCCTCTGCTCCTCCCCTGCCTACGCAGGGTGGAAATGCCAAAAATGGGGAGTCATGTCCAGCTACAACAAGGTTATCAGTCAGAGGCAGTGAAGAATGTGGTGGTGGTAGAAATCCAGTATCCAGTGTAATGGCAATGCCGCGCGGCCCTCGGCAATTTTGGCAGGCTGTAAAAGATGGGGTACAGAAAGAGGGAAACTGGAATTTAGTAGAACATACAGGTAGACTGCTCCTTGATGTTACTACTCCTTCCACTGTTGCACTGCATGCATATCCTGTTATAACAGGAGACGTGGCTGCTGGTAATCCCAAGGTTCATACAGCATCTGCTTGGAAAATAGTGCAGGACTTGCAAAAACCTGTTTCTCACTACGGGGTGAATTCACTGGCTTCAATGCAATTGTTATATTTGGTTACCATGGACACTTGGACTCCTTTCGATATTTCTCAGGTGGCGCAGATCATTTTCCAACCTGTGCCACTAGCGGTCTTCCATGGCACATGGCGGGCAGCGGTGGAACAGCAAGGGCTGCAGAATATGAACCTTCCACAGCATGATCTTTGGGTTGGTAATGGGCCTGACGTGTTGATGGGCACTGGGCAGTATGCCAGCCCTCAGCAACAGGCTCAGTGGTCCACTCTAGTGTAAGATCAAGTCCAAAATAACCAAGTCCATGTTGGTGTTTGCGATATAGACTTTACAGATCAAATATGTGCCTTAGTTTCTACACCTGTGCCTCCTGGTAACATTCCAAAAAATACATGCCTTGCTCAACTTGTGCCTTTGGAGAGCTGTGTTCCCCGAACAGAGCCCAGATGGCGGGTCGATGAAGGATTCGCCTCCACAGGAATACCTCAAGTGTCTTGGACACAAGAACCATCTCCACAATGACACAACCTGACCTACACTCTGGCGTTGTCGGGAGGCACTCCTGCACAAGTGAAGTTGAGCGGTCTTCTGGATACCAGAGCAGACATAACTGTCATATCGAGCAAGGACTGGCCACCTCATTGGTCTTTGGTAAATAACGCAGTGGGAGTTGTAGGTCGGGGGGACGTGACTACAAGCTACTTGTCTGTAAAACCTCTACAGATCAAAACACAAGAAGGACAGACTGCCTCCGTCCGGCCATACGTTGCCACCACAGCACTCACTTTGTGGGGCCGAGATTGTCTAGGACAGCGGGGAGTTGGGATCACCACGGATTTTTAACTGGGGCCACTGTACTGCAGGCAGTGAAACAGCCTCCCCTTGGTCTACTTGGTTGACCGACAGACCAGTATGGGTAGGTCAGTGGCCCCTGCCCCAGGAAAAGCTGTGTGCCCGGCATGAATTACTTAAGGAAAAATTAAACACGGGCCACACTGAAGAGTCACATAGCCCGTGGAACACCCCTGTATTTGTGATGAAAATGATTTCAGGTAAATGGCGATTGTTGCATGACCTGCGTAAAGTGAATGCAGTGATGGCCCCTGTGGGGGCCTTGCAGCCGGGATTGCCGTCTGCCACCGTGATACCAATGGAGTGGGACATTGTAGTTATTGATCTGTAAGGCTGTATGTTCACCATTCCTTTAGATCCAGAAGACAAGGCCAAGTTTGCCTTTACAGCACCAACTAGAAATAACTCTGAGCCCACAAAAAGGTACCACTGGACCGTGCTGCCTCAAGGCACGAGAAACTCGCCAAGCATTTGCCAGTGGTTTGTAGCTCAAGCCCTGAGCTCAGTGACAGACAAATACCAGGACGTTTACGGTTATCGTGGCATGGATGACATTTTGCTAGCAGCACCATCAGAAGAGCTGCTGGAGACAGTTGAGAAAGAGTCCAGACATAGTTTAGCTGAGTTTGGGTTGATTGTAGCTCCTGAAAAAGTTCAGAGACAAGAGCCTGGAAACATCTGGGCATGAATGTGCTGAATACAACTGTGTCTCCACAAGCTATAAAATTGAAACTGGACGTAAAGACCTTGAATGATGTCCAAAAGCTTGCAGAAATGCTGAATTGGTTATGGCCTTATTTAGGCCTTACTAATGAACAAATGCCACCTCTGTTGCAACTTTTAAAAAGAAAAACACAGATCTTTTAGCCCCAAGGCCTTTAACGCCTGCAGCCTTGGCACTTGTGAAAGAAGTCAAACACTTGATCTCTGCACGACGTGTGGCATATAGCTATCACGCTTCCTTTAAGTGGTTTTCTTTTAAAGGACCAATTTTCTCCTTATGCTATGTTGGCCCTGTGGAACCAGGCTTGGGAAGATCCACTGCATGTACTTGAATGGTTGGTTTTGCCTTTGCAGTCTAAGAAAAATAAAAGGGATTTTTCTCAGTGCCCATGTCTGGAGGTTGGGTTCTTCCAAAGCTGAGCTCAGGAATAGGCTGAAGGAATTGCCCCCAGAAGACCATGCTTCTGGGCTTGGGTTCCCCATGGCTCAGGGCAGGAGGGCATGGGGCAGTGTGTTAGGGCATGGGCCTGTGTTGAGCCTTCGCGTGTGGGTGCCCAGTGCCCATGGGAATGGTGGGTGACCAGGAGGGATGTGCCTGGGACCATCTCCCTGGGCTTTCAGGCACCGCTGCCCTGCACAGCAGCACCGCCTGCTCAGGGCCATGCCTGAGACCACATCCCTGGGCGAGAGCAGGTGTCTCTGTGTATGCCCCAGATGGGGCAGGCTGCTGTGACCCTGGTGCAGCAGGAGGTGCCTGGGGAGCCCCCAGGCCAGCAGCCTGGTGCTGGGGACAGGGACTGGCCCCGAGGGGCTGCCAGGAGTGGGCAATCAGGGTCCCTGTGAGAGAGGAGCAGCAGACAGAGGGAGACACTGGCCTCTGTGTCCTCATGCCATGGCTGGCACCTGCCCTGGGACTGACTGGCAGGATGAGTCCCCTCTCTGCCCACCAGCATATGCTGTGCTTTTCAGAGAGGCTGTGGCTACGGGGTGAGTGCCCAGAGCTCTGCAGCCCCCTTTGGGTGGGCAATTGCATGGGGCCAGCCCAGCGTGGGCTGCTGTGTCTGCCTGGGCTGGGGAGAGGGCAGGGGAGGTGGGCAGAGCTGGGGGGGGGGCTGGGCTGGGAAGGGCCCGGGAGAGGGAAACACCAGTGAGAGCTCAGCTGTGTGGGTGTGCAGGGTGGGGGCACACAGCAGGGTGGTCCTGGTGCAGACCCAGGGGTCATGGTGAAGCAAGCAAGGTACGAAAGGACCGGGACTGAGGGGCAAGATCTATGCCGTGTTCCCTGCACACCCTCAGAAAGCTGCAGAAGGGAAATTTTCCCCACAAATTCCCAGACAATGCTCCTTTCCGTGTCTGGTCATATACCCCAGCCCTCATTAGGGACCATTGCTGCATGGTTACCTCTGTCCTCCTCCGTTGCCCAGCGATACCCAACTCCATCACCGTTTCTAAATATAAATGGAGCCACTTTCCTACTGACGCTTGTTGCACACAAGTCCCATAGCTCTTGCCGCAGTTGGTCTCTCAGTGAAGGCCATTGTCAGACACCTCCAACAAGATCACGTTCTCATGGCTGTGTTCGAACAAATATCGATTGAGATCCCACCAGCTGGCCTGGGTCCAGCACTCCAGTCTTTCACTCGGAACCATTTCTCAAATAATACTCTTGCTCTCTCAGCCTCTCTGTTCATAATGTGCTCCACGTCCCAACCATCCTTCTGGCCTCTGCAGGACTTGCTCTGATGTGTCAGGGTCTTTCATGTGCTGCGGAGCCCCATTGTGGGCTCAGCAGTCCTCATGTGGTCCTGTGGTGGGTTAACCTTGGCCAGTGGTGAGACAACCATTCAGCTGCTGTTTCACTGCACTGACTCAACAGGACAAAGGGAGAAAATAAAGCAGCAATGCTCATGGGTCAAGATAAAGACAAAGAGATCTCTTAATGATTCTTTTCATGGCCAGAGATGTGTGGTCTTGCCAAAAATTTATGTATTGCCAAGTAAAAAAATGTTTGGATTGTGAGATACAATGGCAGGAGAAGCAATGGGAGAGAAAGCCTGAGTCTTCTGGGGGAATCAGTCTCCTTGGCGTCCACTGGATATGTAAGCAAGGATGCCAGAAGTCCAGGGGCTTGTGGGCAAGTTCCCCAGACCAAAGAGGCCACCCACTCTGATGCCCACCTGCACCTGGGACTCCCCAAACAGGACAAGATGCTCAGGGAGGTGACGACCAGTGCCACCTTGGTTGTAGTGACTGTGCAGCTGTGGTGTCCCTGATGCCCAGGCACATGGGGAAGGAGAGCAGCAGAGCACAGCCCAGGACAGGAGGGAAGGAGAACCTGGCCTGCTGAGGGCACTGGCAGGTGGGATCCCATGGGGGCAGGGCCCTGAGAGCATCCCTAGGCCTTCCTGGCCCTGAGCAGCCACACCTGGGGCCTCCACCCAAAGCTTTGTCCATGGCTTCGGGAGGCCATTGAAGCCAAGCAAGAGATTCAGCCCCAGCATGATCTGTTCTGGAGGTCACCTTAGAGAAGTGTTTCGGTCTTCTTCGGGTCACAACAACAGGCACAGCTTTGCCTGCCCATGGACCTTGTTGGTTCGGAATGTCAGCATCACTTCCCAGCTTCATTCTGAATGGCGTTTGCCAATGATATAAACCATGGCCCTCCAAGTCCTGGGGACTTTCTGTTGCCTCCCTTCCTTCCTCAACTCCTTCACAATTATACACATCTTCCTTCCTGTAGTGGCTTGTCTCTGGCCAAAAGCCCAGCAGCCACCCAGCTGCTCCCTCCCTCCTTCCCTCCCCAGTCAGGGCCCCAAAATGAACACAGTCACGGACAGGTGGTCTGACAAGCGATGAGTACGGGACACACAATCACTTCCCGCACTCTCTTGGCAAGGCACCTCTTCATACGCTCCAGGGCACTGCTGGCTGCCTCTGCTACCAGGTCACGGGCTGGGATTGTGTTTTGCCTTCTGTCCCCCAGCACCACCAGGGCCTTTTCTGCACAGACACTGCCCAGCCAGGCAGGTCCCAGGCCCTGCAGCTGCAGGGTGTTAGTCCATGCGAGGGAGGTGCAGGCTCTGCCCTTGGTCCGTCCTGCATCTCTGCAGCTCCTGACAGGGCGGCCACCCCACCTGCCAGGGTTCCCCTCCATGGCATCCCTAGGGCACAGGGATGGTCCTCTCAGTTTGGTGCCATCAACAGATCTCATGAGAGTTTCCTCCACTGGGTCATTTATACAGCTCTTAAACTGTAAGCAGGAGAGTCCCCTGTGCTGCCCACATTGCCCCAGTATGTCCCAGTGGCCTCCAGGTGGGGTGTGAGCCCTTCCCCACTGCTCTCTCAGCCTGACCATCCAGCTGGTGTTTTACCCATCTCTTTCTGTTGGCACCCAGAGTGTCATGGCCTCACTTGGGCAGAAGAACACTGATGAAGACCATGGCCAGAGTTTTGCTGAAGCCGAGGGAAATGACATCCACTGTGGAGCTCCTCACGCACAGCCGCAGGCTGTCAGGTTGGCGAGGCAGGACTTACCCTTGGAAAATCCACCTGGACAGTTACCCGCTCAGGTGCCAGAAGTGTGAAGTGAGGGGTTTTTTTATTTATGACACTTGATCATGCTTCACATTGCTTGGAGATTTAAATAATTCTTCCGCGCCTGAGTGCAGCCAGTCCTCTAAGGCAAACAGGTGGGGATGGTGCAAAGGAGCTGCAGCACCCACCTGCAGAATTGAGGGGTGAAGTGTGATGAAAGGAGAAGGAATGTAAGTCCCAGCGGACAATGAGAAAAAGGGTGGTCTTGGGGACATTCAGAACAAGATTGTCCATCCTGTGTCAGACCTCAAGGGACTGTGTTTCCTACCAGTCCAGACCTCCTGAGGAGACCCTCTGCATCATTATCACTTGGAGATTGCTGCTAGAACCTCCCCTCTAACCTAACAAGTAGCAAAATGTAACCTATGAAATATAATTAATTATTTTCAGGTGCACTTTGAAATCCTCTCTCTTATCTACATGAATGGAACAGGTCCAATTAGCTACACATGTCTTGAAGATCTGAAGGAAATGACAAAAAGGCAAATACCTCATTAGGGCATTGGGGGCTCCTGTCATGAACCTGAGCTACTGAGAGCAGGCTGAACCAACCACTGAAGGAATGTAAGTCAGAAGCAACACTGAAAATACCTTCAAACATTGATGGGTCCCGCTGAGGGCCATCGCTGACAAAGCGTCCCCATGGACTCGTTAGAGTAGCTAATTAGAGGCCAGAACTGCAGGTAGGCAAAGGCACTGTGTCGGTGGCTGTAATGCTGCAAAACACATTTGGATTTTTTTTGTGAAGCAGAAGGACCAAGCCCTGACCCCTAAGCTCTTGGAGGGCAGAACATAAGACCCTCCAAATCAAGTTTCATGTCACAGGCCTTGATGACATGGGCAACTGCCATTGCCAAGTGGACAAATCCCTCAGCCCCCAGTTGGGCCATTCAGCCTTGCTGCAGCCCTGGGCCATCTCCACTGCAAGTTGCCCTACACTGTCCATGTGGCACCTCTTTCCACTCTGATGGTTGGCACATTTCTTTCTTTCCCACCCAGCCCTCACACCCTTGTTTCTCTGCCTTTTCTGCAGTTTCTCCCCTCATCCCTGCTTGTTCCTTGAAACTCAAAGCCATGGGACGATCCAGGCTCCCTCTGGCTGAACTCTGGCATCAGAGGGCAACCCTCCGAGGGACATTTCTTGTTCCTCACATCCAATCTTACCCTTCCAAGCAGCACTTTGTGGTGGTTTTCTCTTCCTGCCGCTATCAGGAATCACTCCCTTATCTCTGACATCTCTGACAGCCCCCTTCAAGCAGGTGCATGCTACTACTGTAGTGCCTGAGGATCCATTTTGTCGGTCTCAAGAAGCCCAGCACCTTCAGTCTCTCTCCACAGACTCCAAACTCCATCCAGGCAGGTATCCTCCACAGCCTCTCCAGTTTTTCCCCATTCCTCCAGAATGAGAAACCTCAAAGGCCAGACACAGATAATCCGGATGTGGCCACAACAGTGCTGTGTCAAGGGGGATGGTGCTGAGTCAAGGGGGATGATCAATCCCTTGTTTTGAGAGGCCACGCACCCCCTAATTCAGCCGCACATGCAGTTGGCCTTAGATGTGCTGAGCATGCACCAGTAGCTCATATGCATCCCCCATAATACTCAGGCCCTTCTCCTCCTCAGGTTTGTACCTCAGCCACTCAGGTGCCCTCACAGGTGCGGTTATTCTGCCCCCACTAAAGGGCTGACCACGTCTACTTGGAAAACCTCTGAGGTCCCAATTTCACAATCGCAGTGTTTTGGAAGTTGCTACTTGGGCCAGCTTTTGGTATGTGCATGGACATGGCTCACCCTGCCCTGTGGTGCCTCTGGCAAGGTAACAGCATAAGGAACTGGAGGACACCACAGATAATGAAGGGAGGCAGTGCTTCGGTGGTATTGCTGACCTTGGCAGGCATTCCCAAGGTGAACAGCTCAGAATCCCCAAAGGAAGACAGACAATGTCCAGGGAGAAGAAGCGGGCTGCTTGCATGGGAGAATACAAGGGTGGTCAAGGAGAATCAACTGTGCATGGGAAAAGAGCTACAAAAGAAGGAAAGGGTGAAGAACGGGAATCAGTCAGGGCTGTTTGGGGGTACCAGCCAAGCAGCCCTGCATCTGAGCTACAAAGCTTGGAGTGGGAAAAGAACGTCACAGGTCATCTGACCAACTTTCTGTTAGGCTCCAACAGCTGCCGGGAACCAAAGTGTTTCCCTGCCATCATGAAGGCAAGATCCATGGTGGATGGAGATCCAGAATCATTCATGCTGGGAGGAACCTCTGGAGGTGTCCAGGCCAACGTGTTGCTCACAGCAGGATCAGCTATGGGGTGAGAGCGAGTAGCTCAGGCTTTCCTTCAAGTGGGGCTTGAAAAGCTCCAAGGATGGACATGGTACAGGCTCTGTGGGACATCTGCTCCAGTGCTTGACTGTCTTCATGGGGAGAAAGATTGTCTTCCCTTGCTTCAGCTGATGACCGTTGGCCCACATCCTCCCATCATGCACAACAGGCAAGAACCTGGCTGCCTTTTCTTGCTGATATGACCCAAGAAGACATGGGAAGGCTGTTATTAGGTGTCCCCAAAGCCTCCTCTTCTCCTGGCTTTGCACCTTTCAAATAAGGCCCACGGCATCCTAGTCTGCATTAGGAAGAGCACTGCCCAAGGGTTGGTGGAGGGGACCTTTCCTCTCTACTCAGCCCTGCTACAATTTGTCTTGCTGACTTGCCCTTGATTTCTACTTTACCAGCGTCACCCATACTTTACTCAAACGTGCCGTCCAGAATTTTCAGCACTCCTGCCTTGTCTTTTTGTTCAAAACAAGTCCAAGAGAGCATTTCGCCATGTTGGTCAGGGATCATCTTCCACCTTCCCTTCAACCAAGGCCTTCAAGTACAGGTCCCTTTCTCTAGCGGTATAAAGGAGATGTCGTTCTCCTTCTAACCTTCATCAGGAGGTTAAGAGAATCTGAGCAGAAGACCTTTGCACGTGGAGGAGTTAGTGATGAGTGTCACAGAAAACCTGAGCAGGCCTGTGCTGTGCTCCACGTACCTCTTGGCCTTCAGGCTGAGCTGTGCTGAGTGTGTCCCTGGGTTGCAGAATAAGCCGTATTGGAAGAAGAAATCTGCAGGAAGCTGCTGGTGAATGGCCAACCGCACGCCCTTACCTTTACCTGGGACTGCAGTTGCCAACTCCCAAGTGAACATCTCCTCTTAGAACACGAGAAGTGATGACTAGAATGGGTTTCCCTGACAGAAAACACTTCAAGAGCTGACAGGAGCAGTGAGGGATAAGCCTTCTGCAGGCAGGATCTGCACAACCAGCTGCACCACTCTCCCAACGCTGGAAACTCCGTGTTCCCGGCCTCGGAAGGGACGGCATACAGCTGACACGGTTGTCTCTGTGTGTAGAGAGTTTGCTCTAACCAAGGCCATTTGAAATGACACTTTGTCTCAGAGTCCAAGTGCCTTTCTTACTGCAGCCATAACCAGCTGGACTGCTGATGGCCAGTCCCCCAAGGAAGCTGGAGACTCCAGGGACCTCAAACTTGCCTTCATGGCCACGTGCCTCCTAGTGGCCTATGAGCTTCTCAGATGTAATGTGTGTCATAATGATAGCCCAGATCATCAGCCTTCTTGTGGCCTCGGTTACTCCTTGGTCAGCGGTTCCTGAACTGGAGAAGGCAGTGATAAAGAGATGCACAGGAATGGAAGAGTTGGGCAAGGACCCTGCAGGTGCCACGAAGGCTTTGCAGGAAGAAGTGTGAGGAATAGCCCCTACAGCTGTGCAAAATGGAATGGCATTAGATATGAAGCTGGCGTCTGAAGGCAGAGTCTGTGCTGTTGTTAATAGCAGTTGCGGTGTGTATGTAGATCAAAGTGGGGGAATTTCTACAGATATAAAAAAAATTTGGGAACATCCTAGTATTTGTCATGAGTCTAAGAAAGTTGAGACCTTCTATGGAATTCAAGAAATTTGGAATACACTGACATCCCGGTTTCCTGATTTACAGCTCTGGGTTAAGAAGTTCGTCTCAGATGCCTTTCTCCTCTTCCTCTGTGATCACTCCAGTCCATTCTACCTATGTAGCTTCTGCTTTAAGGTTCAGAGAGGAAAAGTTGTTCTGTCTTTCAGTAGTGTCTCTAATATTCCCTATGGGCAACTCTTCAGTTGTGGCAATAGACCTCATGGGGATCTGTATGAAGTAAAAATAATACAGATGAGAAATGTATTTTTTAGTTATTAATTTCTAACCCACTCACACACACACATCCCCCTGATAATTAATCCCTCTTTTATTCCTGTTTACACCCCGTTCTATAAGGAAAGCAGCCAATTATTACTGCCAAGAATTTGCTATGTTCAGCTGCAGAGTTGGTTGAAGAAGTCTGATGTCAAGTGATGTCTCATGGGGCTGAGGACAAAAATATTGAGGATGGAGAGCTGAGGAGCAACACTGTCCACACGGTGTTTAGCTCCAGGGACTGATTTTCCAACATGTCCGCACCTCCTCAGGAGACACTGTGCATCAAGAGCAATTGGAAAATCCTTCTATCATTTCTCCAAAGTGCTCATTACCTGCCTTCCTCTTTCACTGTACTGCTGAAACTTATCTCATTAAGTGTAGGAGCCAAACTTGAAGACCAGATGTCCCTGATGGAAGAGACAGGGCTCGTCAGGGCGTTCTGCCTCTTCATGAGCCCAGGGTATCTGTGGTGCTGTGGACTTCAGGTGTTCAGAGGAGACTGAAGAAACCTCTCGAGAACACCAAGTCAGAGGCAAAGCCCACAGCCCCTGGAAGCGTTAATGGGCGCCGCTGAGGGCCATGGCTGAGAAAGCCTCCCCATGGCCTTGTTAGAGCCCATCCTTGGAGGCTGTGAGTGCAGGAAGGCAAAGGCGCTGTGCAGGCAGCTCTGCTGCTGAGCAAAGCCTTGGCTTGCTTGATGAAGCAGGAAGGCCAAGCCATGACCTGCAGCCTGTGGGAAGGTCGATGCTGTCCCTCACACAGAGCTCAGGGCTCTTCCTGTGAGGACATCATGTCTTCTCATGGCCTTCACTGGTAGAGACAGATGCCATAGCCAAGGGGACACAGACCTGGGTTCTGGTGGTGCCTTCCAGCCTTGCCAGTGCCCTCTGCCATCTCTATTTCAAGCTGTCCTACATGGTTGGAGCCCTGCCCCTGTTGCCCTGCAGGCTGTAGGCACCATCTCGCTGCCCTGCCTTGCTCTCACCCCAACATTGCCATACCTTCGCTGAGGTACCTCCACTCTCACCGGCTCTTCCTTGAAACACAAACCATGGGCTGATCCAGGCTCCCTCTGGCTGAGCTCTGGCACCGCAGCAGGACCCTTGGTGACAGTTCTTCCTGCTGTGGTCCAGTCTCTGCTTTCCAAGTTGAAACTTTGTGACATTTTTTCCTCTCTCCTGCTGTTTTCCACTGCCCAGGAAAGGTTTACCATCTCAGAAAATACCCTTCCAGCAGGGAACGCAGCCAGGAAGCCTTTTCTTATGCTCTGCTCTCTCACCAGAGAGAAGGAATACTCCCATGGTCTCCCAAACCACGGAACTGCAGCTTCTCCCAGAGACATGACCAAGCCCTGTGCCTGCTGCTGTCCCATCACGTCCCCAGGTGCAATGGACATGACAACCCCTACCCCAGCCCTTCTCCTGGATGGGGCCTATGGGGTCCCTTGGCAGAGGGACTGTCCCAGCCACGTTCCTGATGCTGGCCTGTCACCTCCAGAGGCAGAACTGACCTCACAGGCCCCTCACAGCCAGGCACGTCCTCCTGCATGAGGAGCTCCTGAGACCGATTTTCCCTCCCAATACCACACACCCCCATCACCCTCATCCTGGCCCAGGTCCTGACCTCAGAAAAGCATGCTGGTTTCATCAGATTTGTCAAATATCTTTCCCACAAGCCATTTCCCACAAGCTCATCTTCAGCTGAGCCCCTCTATTTGTTTTGACACGTTTTATATATGCCTTTATAGCTCTATGGTGTTTTTTTCAGGTTGGACTGACCTCTGGAGGTCATCGAGTCCACCCCTCCAGCTGAGGCAGGGTCAGCTAAACCAACTTTCTCAGCAACTTGTCTAGGTAGGCTTGCGATATCATAGAAGCACAGAAACAGAGAATCATTTAGCTTGGAAAAGACCTTCAAGATCATCAAATCCAAAAGTAAACTCAGGACGGCCAATTCCATCACTAAATCATGCCATGAAGAACTGCATCTACCTATCTACCTCTTTTTGAAACACCTCCAGGGCTGATGATTCCACCAGCTTCCTGGTTCCAATGCCTGAGCACCTTTGTAGTGAAGTTGTTTTTCCTCATATCCAATCTGAACCTCTCCTGGTGTAACTTGAGGCTGTTGCCTCTTGTCCTGTCACTTGTTATCTGGGAGAACAGTCCTACCCACCCCATCTACAACCTCCTTTCAGGTACTTCTAGAGAGCAGTAAGGTCCCCCCTGAGCCTCCTACTACTACCCACACTAAACAACTCAAGTCCCCTCAGCCACTCTTCATCCAAGCAGGGATCCAGACCCTTCACCACCTTTGTTGCCCTGCTCTGGACGCGCTCCCGGACCTCAACATTTCTCTTGAAGTGAGGGGCCCAAAATGGAAACACAGTGTTCAAGGTGCGGCGTCAGCAGTGCCGAGTACAGGGGGTCGATAACTGCCCTGGTCCTGCTGGCCACACTGTTTCTGGTACCAGACAGGATGATATTGGCCTTCTTGGCCAGCCGGGCACACTGATGGCTCATGTTCAACCACCTGTCACCCTGCACCCTCAGGGTAGCTCCCCACCAGGCAGCCTTCCAGCCACTCTGCCCCAAGCCTGTAGCCTTGTGTGGGGTTGTGACCCAAGTGCAGAACTGGCACTTCTCCTGGCTGAACTTCATACAATTGGACTCACTTGAAAGGTCCAACCCGTGCAGATCCCTCTGCAGAGCCTTCCTGCCCTCAAGGACATCAGCACTTCCACCCCACTTGATGTTGTATGATAACTCACTGAGGGTGAACTCAGTCCCCTTGTCTGGGTCATTGATGAAGTTCTGAAACAGGACTGGCTCCAGCACTGAGCCCTGAGGAACACCACTCCTTATGGGCCATCGTCACCTGGATGTCACTCCATTTCCTACCCCTCTTGGGGCTTGGCTGTCCAGCCAGCTCTAACCCAGTGCGGAGAACACCCACCGAAGCCATGAGCAGCCAGTTTCTCCAAGAGAATGAAGTGGGAGGTGGAGCCAAAAGGCTTTCCTAAGGTCCAGGTAGACAGCATCCACAGCATTTCCCTCATCCACTAGGCAGGTCACCTTGTCCCAGCAGGAGATCAGATTCATCAGACAGGATCTGCCTTTCATAAACCCATGCTGGCTGGTCCTGACCTCCTGGTTTTCCTGCGCCTCCTGTGTGATGGTGCTCAGGATGATCAGCTCCACAACCTTCCCTGGCACTAAGATCAGGTTGACAGGCCTGTAGTTATCCCGATCCTCCCTCCTACCCTTCTTGTAGGTGGGCACCACTTGACTAACATTCAGCCTTCTTGGGCCTCCCCAGTTAGCCAGCACTGTTGAAAGTCACCCCTGTGGTGAGGCAATAGAGAAACACACCAATGATTTTCAAAGTGTCCCTGCATCACGGGATGTCCATGGTCAAGGACACAATCAAAAGCACCTTGTCCTTTCTGGATATAAGGTTCACCGGAACCACATGTCCTCTGGGGCTGCAGAGGCATCACTGGCAGCAATGCCTTCTCCTGCAGCACTGCACAGTCCAGCCCTGCATGTCTCTGGTCCCAGGGACAGCATGGATTGCTCTCCTTAGGGACATCTCATTTCACCGTCACAGTGACCTCTGCCCACCACCCCAGCATGCGCTGCAGCAAAACATTTTGCTGGCGTGTGACCTTGGACACTTGGTAGCCATTATTATTTTTGTTGTTACATGTCTGAGCTTGGCCCTGGTGACACAGGTGTGGTTCAGGGTAACTGCTCTGAAATAACCTAAATCAGGGAGAGGAAGGGGAAAAGTCTTATTTAAGCAGCGTGAGGAAGCCTTAGGATCAATAACCTCACATCTTCTTGGGGAATTTAGAGATCCTGTGGGTTTACATGGCAGGGGTTTGGGAGTGGTTTGGAGGTGTTTGCAGGGCTGGCAAAGGTGAGAAGAGATCAAGAGCTGACTCCATGGCCATAACAGCCACTTTCATTTGACTCCAAAATGGACCAGCCCCTGCCCAAACCTGAGCCAATAAGCAATTCTAGTGGCACCTCTGTGATACCCTATGGTAGAAAGGACAAAACACAAATGGAGAGGGGTGAGAATTATGTGAGAGAACAACCCTAAAGACCGTCACAGGACAGTGCAGTGACAATGCTCCTTTAGGTGTCTGCAGGTACGTTGCATCGGCATTCTAGCACAGCTGCCAGATGGGCCAACAGCTGTGATGCTCACCTGGATCTGAGACCCTGCATCATTCATGTCCACCTTGGTTCTAGGAGCAAAGAAATGGTGGAGTCTCATCTCCCAGGGGGAGTGAGGCAGGAGAGCAGCAGAGTGCAGGCCCCAGGTCACACACTGGCAGGCTGTGGCCTGTGAAGAAGGAGGAACACTCCTTTGGGCGCCCTGGAATTGCCTCACAAGCATAAACTCCATTTTCAATGTTGGAACCGTTGGAGGCTGCTGTCCTTGCCGAGCAGGTGATCTGAGCTCTGCCACCTGCCCTGGCACTTGGTTCCCTCAGTGTCACAGCTCTGTCTGCAACAGGACGGGCTCCAGCTGCCTCTGCGTGGGCCCCTGGCTGAGGGCACTGCTGCACATCTGGGCTGAAGCCCCCCAGCTGTGGCACCAGCCCAGCTCTGCCTGGCCATAAGGCAACCTGGTACCAAGTGTCCCCGAGCCCGTGGGTGCAAAGGCTTTGCTTCAGAGCAGAGACATGGCCTGGGCAAAGGAGACCTGAGTCTTGAGCCCTCGGACTGTGCAATGAAGTGCTGAAATGGGCTCTGCAGGGCTTACTGAAGCACTGAAGACATCCTCCCCACACTGCCTGCAGAACCACCAGACACACACGTACACACACGCTCCTTTAGGAGTACTTCGATCCTTTGCTGCAGTCTTACTGGTGTCCTCTCTAGTAATGGGTTAACAAAAGTTGGTATTCATGCACAAAACTTTTTCTCCTAAGAGAATTGCCACTGCTGGAAATAAGTGTGTCCCCCCAGGGGAGGCAAGGAGCATGAGTGATTGCATCAGGCTGCTGCCCAGCAGGTTCCCCTGCAGCCCCAGGGACAGCTGGAGGGAGCCCAGAGGGGCAGAGCAAGGGCTGCCTTGGGCTGCTCCCTGCTGCCGAGCTGGGCCGGGCTCCTGCCATGGAGGCAGCTCCTGGCAAGCGGGCAGCGCTGCAGAGAGACAGCTCTGCCCACCAGCAGCTCCTCTGCAAAGTGCAGCAGGGCTGAGGCACTGCCTGCAGGCACCCAGGGCAGAGGAGGGAGGCAGGGAGAGCTCAATGGCAGACCTTGGTGGGAGGCTGCTGAGAGCTCCCTGCTGGAGAAATGTGCAGAGCCCTTGAGCCGGTAAGTGTGTGGCTGCAGGGCAATGCCTCTGCAGTTGCTAGCCGGGTCTGCAGCAGCTGGGGCCCCCCCAGCCTGTGGGACCGTGTGGGAGCCTTTTGCTGTGGAGGAGGCCAGTGTGCTGCAGAGCAGGGCTTCCCTGCTGCAGCGTGGGAGGGCCAGGGCATGTGGGCTGCCTTGTGCCAGGGCCGGCTGCAGGGCTGTGAAGGTGGCTGTGCAGGCAGGGGTGCCCAGGGCTGTCCTTGCCAGCAGGGTCCCTGCAGCCACGGGGGCTGTGTGCTGGGGCAGGGGCTCTGCCGCCTGCCAGGGGCAGCTCTCAGCCTGCCGGGGGGCTCCCGTGTGGCTGCGAGGAGAAGCTGTGGGTGAACGGAATGACCCTGTTTAAGAGAAGGCCCAGTGTTTTATAGTGGGTGCTGCATGGGTGAGTGGTACTCACAGCTCCTGCTCATGCCAGATCATTTCCAAGGGGACTTTCCATGAGCACGTTCATGGCAGGGGTTTCCTGCTTGGCTCTGTGCTTGCCTGAATCTCTGCTGCCACTTTTCTCTGGCTCTGCCTGGTTTCAATAGAAACTCAGCTGTGCAGGTCAGAGCAGGGGCTGAGATGCTGAAAGCATCACAGGGAGGTTGATGAGGGAGCTGAGCAAGTGCCTTCCCTCCCCAGCAGGCTGCAGATGAAACCAGCATCAGCTCTCCTTTTCCCTCAGGCTTTGGGGGAGCTGTTCATGCCGGTGTGCAGACAGAGAGCGGCTGCAGGGCAGAGCTGGCACACAGGGGCTGAGCTGGGCTCTGTGAGCGCTGGCAGGGAAGAGCCCTGGGGCCAGAGAAAGAGCTGCTGGCAGGGACAGCTGGAGGCAGCAGAGCCCTGGGCAGGGAGGGGGGGAGATGCTGAGGGGAACCCTGATGCAGGGGAGATGGGGGCACCTCCTGGCCATGGTCTGCCGTGCAGGTGCCTTCCCTGAGCAACGCACCTCTGCTCTCCTCTCCCACTCAGCACAGCCTTTAGACCAAGGGGTCCAGACCATTAGTAAACTTCTCATCCAGCAACTGGGAAGGATCTGGAGGGACAGAGCAGATTCCCTCATTCTGCCAAAGCCACAGACAGTCCCCTTGCCTCTCAGCACTCACCCTGCTCTCCCTGAGCACAGCACAAACCCCTCCTGACCTGACTCTGGCCGTGGCCGTTGCTCAGCACGGGTGGAGCAGATGCTGACAGGCCCTTCTGCGCTGGGAGCAGTTTGGGCTGAGCCAGTGCCAGGCCAGGACTGGCCCCTGCCCCCAGGGTTCCCATGAAGCCCCTGCTGCAGAGCAGGGCTCACTGCTGGGCAGCCAGCGGGCACAGCCCCTGCTCCTCACAGCACACTCGGCCAGCACTCAGCACAGCTCCAGCCACGGCTCTGAAGGGAGCTCTCCCAGGAACGGGAGAGGGGGGGACATGGGGCACCGGGGGCGCATATAGAAGAAATGCCTTTCACTTGGCTTTACAGAAGTATTGCCTGACTTGTCACTGGTTTTGCTCCATAAAGAGGACCCTATGGTTGGAGGCAGCAGATGTCCAACAGCAGCTCCATCACCCAGTTCCTCCTCCTGGCATTGGCAGACACGCGGGAGCTGCAGCTCTTGCACTTCTGGCTCTTCCTGGGCATCTACCTGGCTGCCCTCATGGCCAACGGCCTCATCATCACCGCCGTAGTGTGCGACCGCCACCTGCACACCCCCATGTACTTCTTCCTCCTCAACCTCTCCCTCATTGACCTGGGCTCCATCTCCACCACTCTCCCCAAAGCCATGGCCAACTCCCTCTGGGACACCAGGGACATCTCCTACTCAGGATGTGCTGCACAGCTCTTCTTGAATGTCTTTTTCCTTTCAGCAGAGTATTTTCTTCTCACCGTCATGGCCTATGACCGCTTTGTGGCCATCTGCCAGCCCCTGCACTACGGGACCCTGCTGGGCAGCAGAGCTTGTGTCCACGTGGCAGCAGCTGCCTGGGCCAGTGGGTTTCTCTATGCTGCGCTGCACACGGCCAATACACTGTCACTGCCGCTCTGCCAAGGCAATGCCCTGGGACAGTTCTTCTGTGAAATCCCACAGATCCTCAAGCTCTCCTGCTCACACACCTACCTCAGGGAAGTGGGGCTAATTGTGGCTGGTGCTTGTCTAGGTGTTGGCTGTTTCATTTTCATTGTGCTGTCCTACGTGCAGATCTTCAGGGCTGTGCTGAGGATCCCCTCTGAGCAGGGACAGCACAAAGCCTTTTCCACATGCCTCCCTCACCTGGCTGTGGTCTCCCTCTTTCTCAGCACTGCCATGTTTGCCTACCTGAAGCCCCCCTCCATCTCCTCCCAATCACTGGACTTTGCGGTCTCAGTCCTGTACTCAGTGGTGCCTCCAGCAGTGAACCCCCTCATCTACAGCATGAGGAACCAGGAGCTCAAGGGCGCGCTGAAGAAGCTGATGCAGTCAGGTGTCTCTCAGCGGCAATGAACTGACTGTGGCTCTTTACAAAATATTTTCAAATCACATATAGAACATCCTGTGTGTTTAACATTCCGTCTATGACAATCATGTTTTTATTTCAATGTATTTCTTAACTCCACTTCCTCAAAAGCATGAACCCAGCCTCCCTGACCCAGAGGCCTTTGTACGTGTGCCTGGGAGGATGGTACATATGGACTCCTGTGTCATATCTCATTAATAAAAGGGTGGGTTTTCTCAATGCCTATACCTGGAGGTTGGGTTCTTCCAAAGCTGAGCCCAGGAATAGGCTGAAGGAATTGCCCCCAGAAGACCATGCTGCTGGGCTTGGGTTCCCCATGGCTCAGGGCAGGAGGGCATGGGGCAGTGTGTTAGGGCATGGGCCTGTGTTGAGCCTTCGCGTGTGGGTGCCCAGTGCCCATGGGAATGGTGGGTGACCAGGAGGGATGTGCCTGGGACCATCTCCCTGGGCTTTCAGGCACCGCTGCCCTGCACAGCAGCACCGCCTGCTCAGGGCCATGCCTGAGACCACATCCCTGGGCGAGAGCAGGTGTCTCTGTGTATGCCCCAGCTGGGGCAGGCTGCTGTGACCCTGGTGCAGCAGGAGGTGCCTGGGGAGCCCCCAGGCCAGCAGCCTGGTGCTGGGGACAGGGACTGGCCCCGAGGGGCTGCCGGGAGTGGGCAATCAGGGTCCCTGTGAGAGAGGAGCAGCAGACAGAGGGAGGCAATGTCCTCTGTCCCTTCGTGCCATGGCTGGCACCTGCCCTGGGACTGACTGGCAGGATGAGACCCCTCTCTGCCCACCAGCATCTCCTGTGCCCTTGTGAGGGTCTGCGGCCATGGGGTGAGTGCCCAGAGCTCTGCAGCCCCCTTTGGGTGGGCAATTGCATGGGGCCAGCCCAGCGTGGGCTGCTGTGTCTGCCTGGGCTGGGGAGAGGGCAGGGGAGGTGGGCAGAGCTGGGGGAGGGGGCTGGGCAGGGAAGGGCCAGGGAGAGGCAAACTCCTATGAGAGCTCAGCTGTGTGGGTGTGCAGGGTGGGGGCACACAGCAGGGTGGTCCTGGTGCAGATCTGGGGGTCAATGACAAAGGAAGCAAGGCACCAGGGGAGCAAGACTGAGGTTCCTCCTCTGTGCCATGTTCTTTGGAACCTAAGGAAGCCGTCCCAGGGAAATTTTCCCCCAAGAAGTCCCAAGCAACGCTCATTTCCATGTCTGGTTATAGAACTCAGCCTCTATGAGGGTCATTTGCTGCATGATCACCTCTTTCCTCCTCTCTGCTTCAGTAATACCCAACTTCATCACCATTTTCAATAAAGAGAATCAATTTCCTACTGTCCCTTGTTACACACAAGTCCCATAGTTCTTGCCACAGTTGATCACTCAGCCAAGGTGGTGGTCAGACACCTTCAGCCAGATCAGGTGCTCAGGACTTCATTTTGACAAATTATGAGGCAGGCATTGAATGATATCCCACCAGCTGGCCCAGGTCTAGCACATCAGTCTTGAACTCTAAACAGCTTCTCAAAGACTCCCAAATCTCTCTCAGCCTTTCCTTGTCTATAATGTCCTCCAGGTTCCAGCCATCATTCTGGACTGTGCAGGAATTGCTCCAATCTGGCAGGGTCTCTCTTGTGCTGGGGAGCCCCACTGTGGGCTCAGCAGTCCTGATGTGGTCCTGTGGTGGGTTAACCTTGGCCAGCACCCAGCCAGCCCCCAGCTGCTCATCCACTTGCCTGACTCAACAGGACAAAAGAAGAAATTATACCAGTAATGCTCATGGGTCATGGCCAAAGATAAGTCATCATGTCAAAATTCAATTTGATTTATTGCTAATTCAAAAGTACATGAATTGTGAGAAACCAGGACTAAACCATACAGACCATTCCCCTCACAGTTTCTCCAAGGGCCAAATTACTCCATTGCTCCCAATTCACTACACACCAACACCCTGAAAGGGTGTCAGTAGATTTAGGGATGTCCACATTGGAGGGGATATTCAACAAGTTATGTGCATTGATTACAGATGTCAGATATGTCAATTGCTTTACCATTCTCCAATTTAAGACATACAATATCATTGACAAAACAAGACCGATCAAGACCACTATCAAAAGGACAACAATAGGGTGACACAACTTGTTCAAGATGCCAGTAGCAGTCGGTGACCATCAGAAAAGTGTGTCCCACCATCCATGTTCTGCATCTTTTCTCACTCTTCTCAAGACATGGTGTATATCTTCCACATTGTGGTGGACAGCTATCAAGGTTTTACGTTCGTTTTCTCTAACCTTTTCCAGAATCTTGATCAAGTGTTGATGCTGTAACAGTTGTTTTACCAAGGTGAGATTCATTCCCATGGATACAGGCGGCAATTCGTGAATCAGTGTATAATTAGATTTCAAGAGCTGGTGAGATGTGACTGGGGCTAAATAGGAGAAGTCACATCCAGTGATGTTCATAAAATTGCAAACGCAAAAATTGGAATGATTCTTAGCATCTGCAATCACCGTATCTACAGATACAGAATTACAAGC
Source organism: Falco punctatus (assembly GCF_963210335.1). Taxonomy (NCBI): domain Eukaryota; kingdom Metazoa; phylum Chordata; class Aves; order Falconiformes; family Falconidae; genus Falco; species Falco punctatus. The sequence goes on from NW_027660164.1 coordinate 2,041,009, forward strand.
GGTTCTCAAACATGCACAACCTTTGCCAATATATACAAGCACTGTTTCAGGGTTATCGTCAGGACGAGTCTCAAAATGACAGATATTCTGTGTAGTGTCTAAACAAATGTCCTGAGCTCTGATTGTGGTGCCTTCACAGACAAATCCTTGTTGTTCCTGCACGATAGAAGATTCCAAATCTACAGTTTGCCATTTCTCCCCCACCTTTTGGGCCCATACTCTATGCTCGAAAGGATAGAGTATGGCTCCATTCTGGTTCAATCCTAAGGCAATAATGGGGTAGATTACATTTACTGACGCATGGGATATCGTCAATACAATAGTGGTGGCAATGTTTATGGTGGGGTTATAAGTAAAGTTTACCAACTTCCACCAGGATTGGAGTTTCCTCTCAAAGTCGGTGGCACTGTCCCAGACTACTTTCCGAATTTCAGTGGGAAAAGTGCCTCCTTCACCTTCTCTAATAATCGAGGCAGCCACTGATTGTATCCTTAATTGGGCCTGGATACAACTAAGAGCCAAAGAAAGGTTATTTTGGATTATAACAAGTGCATCTACAATCAATTTGTGATCTTCCACATTCACCTTTTCCCATTTTGGTAACACATCTGCTAACTGCCACTGGTCAGTTCCCAGAGCCAACAGGGAAGATTGCAAAGGTTGTTGCAATCCTGCCAGATCATTAGCTGTAGTTGCCAATTTGTTCATGAATATCTCTGAGTCAATGCCATTCAGAAACCCCAATCCTGTTCCCAAAACACCAGTGAGGTCTCTCCGAGTCCGTTTCCCAGAAGGTGTCCGTCTCCGCAGCCAGGTTATCCATCCCTCCTAAGAGGGTTTTAGGAAAGGAGAGCAGGCTGGCTGAATATCTGAAACATTAACTTGCATCAACAACTCAACTCGTTTAAGAGACCGCTCTGGATTAAACAACATTTGTTGCTGACCTGTATTTCTGATCATGTATGGTCCATTTTCAAAAATTTTTGGATTGGGTACAGCCATTGGTTGAGTGGTAGGTGTAATGACATCTATTCTGAGTTCCCCCCAGTACTCCGTGTTGTTTATGCCACGCATAATCTTATAGGGGTACTGCATTGCAGTCAAATTCAGCCAACAATCTTGGCTTTGGTTTTTACATGACAAAATAGAACATGGGGTTCAATTCCGTAGTTGTTTGTTGGCACAATAAAGGATTCAGTAATTAATCTGCATCATATGAAGATGTTGTCACCCTGAGCCACCATAAAAGGGGGTAAAACTTTATTTTTGTCATTCAGCGTGAGGGTCATCTCCATGCCATTGTGTGTGACTATTGCAACAAGCATCACTGGCGTTTTAGTTACAGCATTTATTTTGAATTTGAAGGTCAGACTCAATAGATCTGATTGGTTTGCCAAATTGCTTTGCCAATTACACACCACATAGAAAGGTCTCGTCAAGGTGAAGTTATACCAACAGTCAGTCTTGTCATTTTTACAAGATTTAGAGATCTCAGCGTTGCTGGTACTTGGATCCATGGTGGTAGAATTGCCAGCGTGCTTTTGGCGATAGCACATAATAAGGGATTCTTGTTTATCACATTCGCACTCAGCAGTATGACAAAGTTTTGCTGAAATACCGGGGTGAATTCTGGTTGTTAAATTTGGATCCAAAAGATTCCCAGAGACGGTAACTAAAGAGGCCTTTTCATAGAGAAGTCCTTCCACTTTTCTCCATCCTACCATAATCTTTTCTCCAATTATTCCAGTTAAAGTTCTGATCCAGTCTTTCTTATCCCACTCCCATCCAAGTGGGGAATAGGCCTTATCATCATGCAGTACTACAGTGGCCAAATTTGGAAAGTGATTCTTGGGATACTGCCTGGTAAAACCAGTATACCCGACAATAGCTTTACACCAAGGCCATTCAGCACCCTTTTGGTTATACGTAAGTGGGAAAATACAAAAAAGTAGTACCAGTCCACTTTTACTATTAGTCATTTTAAAATTTAGGGCTATGAATTTTAATCTATTTATAGTTCATGTTCTCAGTGTCCCTCGGAGTTCTCCTGTAAAAATAAAACAACAGAGCTTGCCTCCCTGAGGCAAAAGGATTTAAAACAATGGGATTATCCAGTGGATATTTATCTTATGTTCCTTTCCCAGGGCATCAGAGGCTACCCAAGCACATGCATTCAGTGGGGTTTTCAGTACCAGTGGTACGTTTCCCACAGTAGGTAGTGCCACCAGAACGGGTTGTCCTGGGAAGTGAGCTGGGTTTTTTGAGTCATTTGGTTCCTTTAATGAGGCAATCAAGGAAGGAGCCGTTGGGCAAAAAGTGGTTATTTTGGGGCATCCGTTTACCCCCCATCTATCATTTACACCTTTAACAACTTCCCACAAGCGGACATCCCAATTTCCTTCATGAGGTTTCAAAAGTCATTTTAAGGTCCTTTCTACAATTCCATTAGCTTGTGGATAATACGGGGTATGAAACACCCATTTAATCCTTTCGCTTCGTGCCCAATCTTGTACGATTCTGGCAGTAAAGTGGGAACCATTATCAGATTGTATTTATTGTGGTTTTGGAAAAGTTCCAAACCATTCACGCAGCGCTTTCACAGTGTTCTCCCCCGTAGCCCTGTTAAAGGCTTCTACTTGGACTAGTCCTGATGTTATTTCCACTCCCACCAGCACAAAATATTTTCCTCCCCGTCTCTTAAAGGGGCCAATATAATCCACCTGCCAGGCACCCCACAAGCCTTTTCCCTCCCTCAAATGCAAAGGGTCATCCTCTAAAGGGTGCCTTTCAAGTCATCTTTGACATTGTTCGCAGGCTGATATACAGGTTTTACGCATTTCTCTGGTGACGGGCCAGCCTCGGGCAAGGGCTTCATGGTACAGATCTTTAGCTCCCGTGTGTTTGTGTTTTACATGCAACTATTCTAACAGGCATTCCCAGTCTTCTGAAATCTGGTCCTTCTGTACAGGAGCTAGCCTTGCTAACTCATCAGCCCGGTTATTCCATTCTCCCGCTGACCCCCCATCTATCTGATGGGAAGCTACCCAACCTACAGCAAAGTTCCCTCAGCTAACGATACTTAAAATGTCTTGCCATTTTTCCTTTTGCCACACTGGAATCTTATTAGCCTGCCATTCATTTTGCTCCCAGAAAGGAAGCCATTTGGTACATCCTTTAAACACTGCATAAGAATCAGTATACATGTAAATAGGAGAAGTAGTTTGTGCTTCATGTTGAAAAATGCTCCATACTGCAATTAATTCACCAACTTGTGCACTACCCTCTCCCTCTGTTATAATTTGCTCATCCGAAGAGGTATGGAGCGCTACTGCTCAGTATTTCTACACTTGTCCTTCTCGTTTGGCAGAAGCATCAGTAAACCAAGCACTAACTAACTGTTCACAGAGAAAAGGAGGGGCCCCCTGGATGACTGAGGCAGGTTGATCTTGGCCCTCGTCCAGGCTCTCTACTTCTTGTATAGCTAGGTTTTTTAAAACTCCTTCAGATACAGAGAGTGTTACAATAGTGTTCAATCTGAGCATACCACTTTCGTACTGAGGCTTTCTGGGCCACCCCGTCAGGGGGAGGGGTCCCAGTAGTGACTGTTTTTATAACTTTAAATGTGCCTCTCAATGTAATGGGTTGTTGTTGTACGATTTTTTCTACTTCTATGAGAGCCAAGCTAACCGCAAACAAACCTTTCTCCCAAACAGTGTATCTTTTCTCAGCATCCCTAAAGCCACGGGAGTAAAATCCCACAGGCCGGGTTGGACCCTCAGGGCCCCACTGCCATATGTGCACTGACAGTCCTGATAAAGCAAACCCCCACTCCACCTGGAAGGGGTCTCTAGGGTGGATAGGACCAAGAGCTTGGTGTGCTGTTGCTTCAAAAATTAACAATTGCACAGCCTCTTCCTGAGAAGCAGTCCATTCCCATTTGACCCCTTTTCTTAGCAAATAATAAAGAGGTCTGGCAATGATAGAAAAGTCCGGGATGTGTTTTCTCCAGAACACCAATAATCCTAAGACATGTTGCAGATCCTTTTTCGACTCAGGCATTTTGATCTGTTCTAAGGAAGCAAGGGTATCTGGTGGGATGCATGTCATTCCCCCTTTCCACCAGATTCCTAAGAATTTCACTTCTTGTGAGGGCTTTTGGACCTTTTCTGAAGGGATCTGCAAACCCAGATTTTCCAAATGTGAGGTTATGTTCTGTTGGGTTGCTCCCACATCCTCTGTTTCATCCCCCCTCCACAAGAATATCATCAATATACTGATAAACAGCTATGCCTTCGGGTTTTGGTATTTTTTCCAGCTCCTGGGCTAAAGCATGATGAGCCAGCGTGGGGGAGTGTTTGTATCCTCGAGGAAGGTGGGTGAAAGTAAATTGTTCCCCTTCCCACGTGAAAGCAAAACGTTCTCTGTCTTCTGGTCACAAAGGAATGATAAAAAACACATGTCTTTAACATCTATTGTTGCCATGATTGGATGGGCTTTTTCCTGGATTATTATTATCAACTCAGCCAGATCAGGGACTGCAGCAGTTAAAGGATCGGCGTTAGCATTCAGTCTCCCAAAATCTACTGTAAGCCGCCACTTCCCATTAGGTTTTCTTACAGGCCACACTGGAGAATTAAAAGGGGAATGGATATTTATCAGCACTCCCATTTCTCGTAACTCCTGCATGACTGGTTTAATGCCCTCCTTTGCTCCCAAGGGAAGGGCATATTGTTTAATTACTCTGCTGAACGGCAGTGGGGGTGCGGTTTGAAGCAATCTGACATGCAGTGGCGGTGTTCCAAAGGTCCACAACAATCCTTCAGAGTCCTCCCACTGCTTTCCCCTGAGGGCATCCATTCCTAACAAATTTGTTGGAATGTCTCCGACCACCATTATGATAGTCATCGTCCCTCCCTCTCCTGGAAGAGTCAATCTTACCGGGGCAGCTTTCATGATTTCTGTCGACCCTAAGGCATTCAGAACACAAAAATGGCGCTTCAAGGGAAAACCCCCACATCTTTCAGCATCTTCCTCTGTCAGAGCAGAGACCTGTGCACCAGTATCAATTAGAAAAGTCACTGGTGCACGCTTAGGGCCAGCTATAGCTGTGATTAGCAAATCTCCTCCTCTAGCTTTCATGAGCTGTCAGATATAAATCCATCCTTCATTCCCCCGCCCACTACTAGGGAACGGAGGTTCTAGTTTCCCTGCTTATGGGAAACAGCTTCCTCAGCGGGGGGAGCTGAGGGTGCATCGGGTGATATTTCTTTCCTACGCTGTGTATGAGAGGGTTGTTTTGGATTATACCACTTTAACACTACCTTGCTCAATTTACCAAAGGGTAAGCCATCCATTATATCCCTGGGGACTCCTTTTTTAATTCCCCAAAGCCACCACTGTTGTCGAGTCATGGACTGTCCTCCCTCTCCTGTTTTATGGTGCGGATGTTCCTTTTTCGGGACAGCTGCAGCAGCTACAATTTTACCGGTGGGGAGGGGAAAATCCTCAACTTCTATTTGGCGGATTCCCCTTGACTTTTCCTCCAGAATTTTTGCAGGACCGTATTTCCTACTATAATCTATCAATTCTTGTGCTACATGTCCCCAGGTCCACACCTTTTTATTACTTGATGCTGGAGTCGTATGGTGGGAAAAAACTGAATCTGGTGTGGCATCAATTTCATTTCTCTGGCTTCTAATAAAACCTTCCAGCCTTTCTACAGCACCCATCTATGCCATGGTCCTCTGAAGGCTAACCCCCGTAGGTCTGAGTGACGCTGGAAGTCCCCTTATCAAGGGGGTCATGATTTCAGGATTCACCGGCAGCATCACTGGGGATTCACATCTGGGAATTAATTTTCTTTCATGTATCATCTGTAAACAAGCTGCTTTGTGTACACTTTTGAACAATTGATCAGCTGTGCCAGTGATTGCCAGGGGATCCCCTCTGTCCAAAGGGTTCAATCCTCCAGCCCAATAAGCAGCTCGCTGGGTTAAAGACCATGGGGCACGTTTATCTCCTGTTGTCAAGAAAACTCCGTGACCCCAATAGCCACCAGCTTCCTTTTCACTCAATCGAATTTGGTCCCCCCCAGTTAGGGATATGTGCCACACGTACTCTGTTTCGGACTCTTTAGGAAGACGTCCATACTCTCTTTTCTGTTTGGCTAACTCAGTGGCAGTATATGGTATCTCTTTGGTTGTAATGTGAGGATCATCATCATCCTCATTCAGATAAGTATATTCTGTTTTAATTAGGGGCCTCACTTGAGGGTTGTCCACAGAACTTTTTCTTGCCTCCACCAATCCTTCTGAGGGTATATGGGGTTAATTAGTCGAATACCCTTTTCCTCTACTTCTGGCTCCATTTCACTCAGGACTTCAGTGTTTTTAGAGCATGCTGCCTTCAGGGTGGTTTTTAACAAGTGGTTTTCTTCCCTTTCTTTCTCTAATTGTTGTTCTAAGTCATAATTCATTGTTTGCAGAACTTTCACCACATTTTCAAGGGATTCTCTAATTTTGTTTTCATTGCTACCTTTTCTAAGGTGATCTTCAATTGCTGCGACCAGGCTGGCTCCTAAAATGGCACAGACTATAGATTTGCCCTTACCTGATCGAACCTTAGCTTCAGCCTGTAAGGACGTCACTTGGTCCACTACATTCTGCAAGTTTGCCCAATCATCTAGAGCCCAGTCTTCTCCGGGCACAGAGGGTCAAGCCCCATACTTTGCCAGAAATGTGTAAAACATGTCCCGACCTTTCATTAACAAAGGATTTTGTTTATCAGGTTTTTTGGCCATTCTTGCTACGAATGGACCAAACCCACTTCGAGGAGGCTAGACTTAGTTACAAACACACAGCCACTGCTGTGTCACCCATCTCTTCCCTGAATGGTTGAAGGGACCAAAAATCTGCTTCGGGAAGGCAGCTTATAGTTACTACAAGGTAGTTCCTTCACTTTCCCGAGCAGAGCAGACAAATACTCATTAACACGAGGGCAGCCCCCCTTTATAGCACTTTCCCCCTTTTCCACTTTGAGTTCTTTTAGTTTGATCCCAACAGACAGAGCCCTCAATCGGAGTTTGGAGTGCTAAGGCCTAGGCGTGTGTGGTGTGTGGGAAATTCGAGTCGCCCCCCTTGCTTTCTGGACACCTCTCACCCAGGTGGGTGTAGGGCCAGGTGCGGCTAGAACAAAACGTCCTTCCCCTGTTACAAACCACACACAACCTGCACTCCTCTGTCTCTCAGGATCCTGTCCGTGACGCCAGTTTAATGTCACGGTCCACTCAGTGGACTAGTGAAGGTTCGTTAACTATGATCTCGAAGAGCAAAAAAGCAAGGCAACCACACCAAGGGGTTATGCTTCAATCAAAAAGCACAATTTTTTTGTTTGCCCTTAAAGTGGTGTGCAATAGGAGGAAAGACAGAAAGCGAATAAAGGTAAAGTAAAAAGAAAAGGAAAGAGGAGTATAGCTACCACCACAGGTCCAAGGCATCCATATGGTCCCAGCGTCCCACTGGTCCTTCCGATCATCGTGATACTTGGTGGGGAAGATCTCCAAAGTTCAGTTGCTAAGAAGGCATCTTTTTATGCCAGGCAACACACCTTGCTCCTCCTCTGGTCCATGGACTGCCGCCAGTCTCCGCCCTCTCGAGCCAGGTTATCTTGCTCCAGTGGCTGGTAGCTTCAGACCAGGAGGCGTATTCTTGTGTTTTCTGGTTCGTTGCTATGACCACGGTTGTGATCCATCTTCTGGACAGCTGTTATGCGGCCTTATTCAATCCCAGGTGGCAGGGAACGGCATGCAGTTCTCCTTCCCAGGGTGCACTTGTTCCTTTCAGTCCCAGTTTGCAGGGAGCAGCATAGTACTCCTCATACCGTGCAGTTCTCTTTCCCAGGGTCTTTGTGTCTTGGTGTCCATGAGGACCACATTCCATCTCCAGGTCTCTGTTGACAACGTTGAGACAATATTGCTCTTTTTAGACCGACTCTTACAGACCCCACCATCTTTATGGTCAAAGGTATATGCATTACATTTCTTTCTGTCTTACTTTACTCTTTGATGTTACCAGAATGACAGAGAATTGAATTTTGAAGGGACCTCTGGAGATCATCCAGTGCAATCCTCAGATGAGGCAAGCTCACCTTGAGCAGTTTGTTCAAGTCCTTGTCTAGGTGGGTTTGGAATATCTCCGGGGATGGACATTCCACAGCTGCTCCTGGCAATCATTTCCCGTGATTGATCACAATCCAAGTCCAAAATCATTTCCTTGACTTCGGATGGAGTTTTATCTACACTAATGTGACCCTCACAAGGCTTTTCTTTGGCAAATGAAACTGTTAATGTCTCTCATGCTTTCTTCCTTTCACAGATGCTCCAGTCACTTCACCAGCTTGGTGGCCATTTGTAGAACTTACTTTAGTAGGTCAACAACTCCCTTGCCCTGGGAAGCCCAGCCCTGGTCACGGCACTCCAGATGTGGCCTCAGCAGTGCTGAGAGGAGGGGAAGGATCACCTCCCCCCATCGGCCAGAGATGCTTGTCCTAATGCAGCCCGGGGGCTGTTGGCCTTTGCCATGAGGGTGCATCGATGGCTCCTGCTCAGCTGCTTGTCCTCTGGCACCCAAAGGTCCTTCTCTGCAGAGCTGCTCTCTGGCCGGCCTGCCACCAGCAGGATAGCCCCAGGAGGGCTGGATCACGGGCTGGCCTCCCCCAGGGGCTTGCTCAGCACCAGCAGCAGCATCTTGCCCATCTTGGAGATGAGCTTCAGCTCTGGCACAGGCCACAGGGTGCTACAGAGTCACCTGGGAGAGCAAAGCCCTCTCCTGCCAGGGCTGCGCAGCCCAGGCCTGTTTCCCTCTGGCCTTGGCCACTGCAGCCTTTGCTCTCGTGGTGGGAACCTCCTTCATCCTTCTGCTGCCCCCTGCCACCCGCTCCAGCATCCTCTGCTGGGCAGCAAACCCCTCCCACACAAGGGCTCCCGTCCCTGGGTACCGGTGTCCGTGTGACAAGCCTGCCCTTGGCCCTGGTGCCACACCTGAGGTGCTGCAGCCCACATGGGCCCCAGAGCCCACCGCCTGGGGCACGGGCAGCAGGAGCCCCCAGTGCCACCACAGAGCTGTGACATCAGTGCCGTAAGCGCTGAGGAGGGGCAGGGCAGCTCCCATGCCTTTGGCGGTGGATGGAGACACAAGGTCTGTAGGGGAGACCTACGGGAAAGATGAGGGGAGGGGGATGCTCTGTGTGATGTCAGGGCAGCTCAGACAGATGGAGCTCTTCTAGTGGATGGGCCAAGGGGTGAGGTGGGAGCTTGTGTGTGGATCAAGGGGAGAGCAGCCAGGGTGGCACTTTGGGAGGAATTAGTTGTGGTTTGGCCCAGTCCAGCACCCAAATGCCCAGAATCAGTTGTTCACTGACCCCTTACATGCCCAGCATGGTGGGGGTGAGGATCAGAAGAAAACTCACAGGTCAGGACAAAGTTCAACAGGAGAAGCAAAAGTTGTGTGTGCAAGGAGGGCAACATGAGCAATTCGCTCACCCTTGCCATGGGCAGGCAGGGGTTCAGCCATCTCCAGAAAAGCTGCTCTTCAGCACATCTGTCAGTGACACGGGAAGACTAATGCCACGACCACGCATGTCCTCTTTTCATCCTCCTTTCCCTGAGCTGTTATTGATGAGCACAACGTCCTGGGATATGCAATATCCCTGTGGTCATTTGGGGTCAGCTGTCCCAGCTTCTTGCGTCCCCCCAGTCTCCTTGTAGTGCATGCAGAGTGTGAGAAAGAGAAGCCTTGGTGATTGCTCTGCAGCGGTGGCCAAAACACTGGTGTGTGGTCAGCGCTGCCTTAGGAAGAGACGCAAAGCACAGCACCAGAAGGGCTGCTGTGAAGAACATGCACTCCATGCCAGCCCGAGCCAGGACAGAGCGACAGGTCATACAGTCAGGGTGAGGCATGAACAATGTCTTCTTGAAATGACCTGAGGAAACCTGTGGATCACAGAGCCTGGCTCTTCTGGGGGAATCAGTCTCCTTGGTGATCACTGCACAGGTAAGCCAGGATGCCAGGAGCCCAGGGGTTGTGGGCAAGTTCCCCATGACTAACAGCCCACCCAGTCTGATGCCCACCTGCACCTGGGAGTCCAAAAAGTAAGAAATCCTCAGTGCTGTGAAGACCAGTGCCAGCCTTTTGTAGTGACTGTGAAGCTGTGGTGTCCCTGATGCCCAGGCACGTGGGGAAGGAGAGCAGCAGAGCACAGCCCTGGGAGAGGAGGGAAGGAGAACCTGGCCTGCTGAGGGCATTGACAGGTGGGATCCCATGGGGGCAGGGCCCTGAGAGCATCCCTAGGCCTTCCTGGCCCTGACCAGCCTCATGTGGGGCCTCCACCCAAAGCTTTCTCCATGTCTCCAGGAGGGCATTGATGCCAGGAGGAGATTCAGCTCCAGCGTGATCTATGCTGTGGTTCTGCAGGTCTCCAGCAAATATTTTAGACACAGCGTTGCCTGTCCATAGACCTTGTTCGTTTGGCCTTGCAGGCTCATTTTCCCTCTTGATACTAGATGAGATGTCCCAGGAAATGCCACTCTGACCCTTTAAATCCTAGGGGCTCTCTGCTTCCTTACTTCCGATCCCTTCATCAGTTGTTAGCAGGAGGAGAAGGATAAGCAGGTCAGGCTTCTGGGTGTCAGGGACAGAAAAGGAGGATCAAAAAACCCCCAAAGCTTCAGCTCCTTTCATAGAGGTATTAAATCTTTCACAGGAACCAGAAAGCACTGAGATTTCTCTGCCTCCCGCCTTTTAGCAAAGAAGTTCACACTATCCAAGTAGAGCGTTTGTTTGCATTCTGTTGACAGCTTCAGGCACCCGATGATGTGGAGGTTGGTCACTGCATTACGTCTGGCCAAGAACATTCTTATTTCCACATCTGACGATTGCACCACAGTTCCAAGACTCGCTTCATCTTCCTGACCACCTCCCCATTGGGACTGGCAGGTCACTAGGAGGCTCCCAAGGCCTTCCCTTGTGCGGGCTGAACAAGGCCCTTGCCCTCAGTTTCCCCTCCCAGGAAAGTGTTCCAGCCCCTGAGCATCTCAGTGACCCTTCACTGAACTCATTCCCGGTCATACACATCTTCCTGGCTGTAATGGGTTCTCTCTGGAGACATCCAGCAACTTCTTCCCTCCCCAGCCAACACCAAAAATTAACACAGCAGTCTACTCATGGTCTAACAAGCGATGAGTACGGGGCACAATCACTTCCTGCACTCCCTTGGCAAGGCACCTCTTCATACGCTCCAGGGCACTGCTGGCTGCCTCTGCTACCAGGTCACGGGCTGGGATTGTGTTTTGCCTTCTGTCCCCCAGCACCACCAGGGCCTTTTCTGCACAGACACTGCCCAGCCAGGCAGGTCCCAGGCCCTGCAGCTGCAGGGTGTTAGTCCATGCGAGGGAGGTGCAGGCTCTGCCCTTGGTCCGTCCTGCATCTCTGCAGCTCCTGACAGGGCGGCCACCCCACCTGCCAGGGTTCCCCTCCATGGCATCCCTAGGGCACAGGGATGGTCCTCTCAGTTTGGTGCCATCGACAGACATTGTGAGAGTTGCCTCCACTGGGTCCTGTGTACAGCTCCTAAAAGTCACAGTGTAGGGTACAGAAGACACCCTTGTGCTGCCCACACTGCCCCAGTATGTCCCAGTGCCCTCCAGGTGGGGTGTGAGCCCTTCCTCACTGCTCTCTCAGCCTGACCATCCCGCTGGTGTTTTACCCATCTCTTTCTGATCACACCCAGAGTGTCATGGCCTCGCTTGGGCAGAAGAACACTGAGGGAGACCATGGCCAGAGTTTTGCTGAAGCCGAGGGAAATGACATCCACTGTGGAGCTCCTCACGCACAGCCGCAGGCTGTCAGGTTGGCGAGGCAGGATTTACCCTTGGAAAATCCACCTGGACAGTTACCCGCTCAGGTGCCAGAAATGTCACCCAAGGGGACTCTAACTGGTGGCACGCCCCTCACCATGGGGGGTTGTGCAGTCTGTGGCTCCCGGAGCTGCACTTATGGACTCCTTCCAAGACAGTTGCAACACTTCCTTGTCCTTTCTCACAAGTGACCTCTGCCAATTCATGGAGCTTTCAAAAGCGATACCTCAAGGAAATAGTGATTTTATACCAGAACTTCACCATCATTATTACAGTTATACCACGTCCTTATTTTCTCTCATCTTTAACATATTTGCACCCGAGCAGGGGACAGTGATGACTTCTGAAGTCATCTTTTCAGCAGACTGTCTCAGCAAAGGCTCTTTCAGTTATTCACCGGTTTTCTTCTCCCTTTATTCTTTGGACTTACAGGTACCTCTCACCTGTACTGCTGTTTTTACTTCAGGAAGGAAAAACTTGCATGTCTTCCTGCAGCCAAACTGTCTCCTTACCAAGATCTTCCCTTGTGTTTAGATCTATATTTCCGTATCTAGCACCTAAAAGATTTCTCATGAGAGTGTCCCTTGCAGAAAGGCACATCATCAGAGACAGCTTGGACATGGCATCTGCTTGTGGAGGGTGTTGGCTCATTTATGACACTTGATCATTTTTCACACTGCTTGCAGATTTGAAAAATTGTTCTGCAGCTGTGTGCCGCCAGTCCTCTAAGGCAAAAAGGTGGGGATGGTAACAGCATAAGGAACTGGAGGACACCACAGATAATGAAGGGAGGCAGTGCTTCAATGGTATTGCTGACCTTGGCAGGCATTCCCAAGGTGAACAGCTCAGAATCCCCAAAGGAAGACAGACAATGTCCAGGGAGAAGAAGCGGGCTGCTTGCATGGGAGAATACAAGGGTGGTCAAGGAGAATCAACTGTGCATGGGAAAAGAGCTACAAAAGAAGGAAAGGGTGAAGAACGGGAATCAGTCAGGGCTGTTTGGGGGTCTCTTCTCATGGCTGGGAAACTTTAGGCCATGGATCAAAAATATTACAGGATTTATTATAATTATCTTTAACCACCTTATTGATGTTTGCCTTTTATCTCCCGTGCCTTTTTTCCTGTATTCAGTGTTTAGTTGATTGTAACATAAATCAGCTCATGGTCACCCAGCTACACACAGCCTTTGCCTCTTCGCAATTAACAAGCAAAAAAGAGGAGGATAGAGAATCTCTGAAGAGAGATATAGGAGAGGAAGATGGAGAATATTTCACCTAACAAGAGGTGAGAGAACAGCTGGGTATTGTGAAGGAGAGTAGGAAAGATGAACATGGTTATCTAGTGACAAATAGGTGTCTGCATGCTTGTAGTGATATATAGCTATGTAACTGCTGAATGATTTCTGCCCTGAGCCTGGTGCCTGGTGGAGCATACAGCTGCGGTTTGTGTGCGGGCTCAGAGATGTAAATAAGGGCTTCTCTGTTATGGTAAAGTGTCTCATTGCATATATAGATGAAAAAAAAAAAAAAGGGGGGGGGGGGGTGGTGTCAGGGGGTGCTTGGGGAATGAAGGGAATGACCCCAGAGGCACGTTCAGAGAAATCATGCTGTGTTTTGAACTTTTTGAAAATCTCTGCCGACCATGCGGTGTCTCCCATTTTGACTTTGTGTCAGTTGGTGATAAGCAGCCAAAGCACAAAGGCCTCTTAGGCATGAAAGACCCTTGTACCAGGCAGTGGTCAGGACCGCATGGATGTTAACTTGGGGGAGAGGTGATGCTTGGGTCTCTACAGATGAAGGTCCGCAGTAGATACCTGCTCGCTGTGTGCAGCCTGAGCTTAGCGTGCCGGATCGTGGGAGCACTGCTGTCGCCAGTCAACCCAACTGATGTGTGGGTCTCCTTACTGAACCAGTCCTTGTTTGGTGTGCCCTTCCTTGAAACTGACTTGCAGACATTGTTGCAAAAAAGTGAATGTATGTGGGGAATGAAGAATCTTACTGAAAGCCTTGATAGCTGGGGTAATTGATTACCTCTGTATAAAGTTAATCCAAATGATATTGTTTGCACTTTGAATGTCGATAGTTGTCTTTATGTAGATGCTAGTGTAGTAGGAGGCTATGATGGGACCATGCCACCCACATAAATCAACACGTGAACATGTTGATAAGCATAATGCGCTCAAACGCAATGTAACTTTGGATGAAGCAGGTAATGATGTAGTTGATTTATGGAACTGATGGGAACGTATTGCAGCAGTTCTTCTCTTACCCGAAGTAACAGCAGAGAAAGCATTAAAGAGTTAAATACCTTGTTTGTTAGGTAGTTAAGAATCTGAGTCAAATTTGCCACTATGACGTACAAAACCAAAGCAAGTATTGGCTTTTTGTTGTTGGCTCAAGGACATGGCTCTGAGGATTTTGATGGTATGTGCTGAATGGATTTTAGGTGCCCCATTGCAGCAACATGTTAGCAAAACCTGAGAAAATGTCAGCCTTTTTGGCATCCATTCACTCAATTGGCAGTATTGTTTGCTATTGCCTTGGTTGCCTTCATGTTTGCAAGGGCCCCGCAAAACACGGCAAACCTGGTGCTAGCTGTTCAAAAACAAAAAGGGGAAATTGTAGAACTGTACAGAATAGAGACAGTGGGTTGTTTTAACATTGATAAAGTGCAGCTTTGGCCTTGCTTTGATGATGTGCAGCTTCGATCCTGCAGCAAAGAGTTAAATAACTTTGAGGGAGTATGAGAAGAAACCAGGATGTGGCAGAAACAAAGGAGGAATGTGATGTCACCTCTAGAAGATAAGGAAACAGCATGAACAGTAGAGAGTAGCCTATAGTGAACAGCGCTAAGGGAAGTGTTGTATGAATTTGACTGATCGCTCAAACTCTATTCATAAGCAGCTTGCTGAGTTAAAAAAAAGTACAAGCCATAAAGATTGAGAACGGGTTACCGGACTGGCTACAGAGTTTAGGAATTACCGGAGGGTTAAAAGATTTGTTTCTGCACGGGATAACGGTATTAATTGCCATTGTAATCTGTTGAGTGATATTGGGCTGTGTGTGGAATTGCTTTATGAGAATGATGAACTGAATGATAAAAGGGGTCTGGATCACTCAAAAACAAAAAGGGGGATTTGTGGAGTGGCTGGAAGACAATGGACATATAATGAGCAATCCAGACCAAGTAACTTTGTTGTAATAGCAGGCCGAGCAGGCCGCAGCTCTAACAAGCTGCAGGTGTTGTGAAGGACATATGCAAGGCCAAGGGAGACAAAGAAACTGCATTCGCAGAGAGATAAGAGAGCTGGACAGAAAGACGAGAGAAAACAGGATGCCTGCACAAGGGGGGAGCGGCGTGCGGGCGCCACTCCGGGACCAATCAGATGGAGTGTGATGCCGCATGGATAACAGCTAGGTGACATAAAAGATGCCAGAAAAGGCTGATGTAACCAAGCGATGAAACGAGGTGTTTACATTGAATTATTTGTCCCTCACAGAAGGAAGAGAAGGGCCCCCGTTGTTATACATCCTCAGGCTATTCAGGGAAGTCAAACACAGGCCATTCCTGGGTTACAGGTTCATTCTAAGAACATGACTACAGGCAACTGGAAAGGATCCAGTCCAGTGTTGTTCATCGGTAGAGGATATTTTTTGTGTTTCCACAGATAAAGGACCTCTATGGGTCCCTAGCAGGTTTGTCCGCCCTGCATGTCAACTCCAGAAGAACGGAGAGAATATAGACGACAGCTTTATCTCCAACCAGTCTTTAACAAACTCTGTGCAGAACTTGGGCCAGTCCCATCCACCATAGAAGACGTGCTGTTGACAGCAGCAAGAAGACAATCATTTGGGTCACGAGCTTGTAATGCTGTGTTGAAAAAAATTTGTAATACGAAGAATGCTGTTTGTGGAAACTATAGGGAACGAGCAGCAATAATATTAAGTTGTGGTAACTGTAGACAGAATTTTGTTATAGGTTGTAGCCGCTTGCGAAATGATTATGCTTTGTACTTAGACTGTCAAAAGAGCTTTGCTAATATTACTTTGAAAATACTTGTAGGGAATTTTTGAACCTTAAGCCAAATCAACATTTTCCAGAAATATGGATGCCAGAAAGTATTGACAGCAGAATAGAAGCTATCTCTTGGCGGGCCTTGACAAAAAACTTAACTGTTGTTTTAGCTACAAAGAAAACACAAGCTCTTGGCTTGTGGTGCTTGTTTTGTCAGTTGGGAACAAGATTGCGACGTAATGAAATTGTTTGATCTGCTTGTAGGGCTGATAGGAATCATCAGCATGCCCTCACAAGGAACAGCATGGGTTCCTGTCCAACCACAAATGAACATGTGGGTTACCTGGGCCAACAAGACAGGGCAAGATTCATTTTGCTTATCGTTAGCTACCCCATCTGGCCCATTTCGTACCTGTTTGATTGGGGTCCCTTTAAACCATGTGAAGGAGTTTGGGCACTGGACAACAGGTAAAATATACTCCGACTACCTCGACCAAGCAGCAAATGACTTTTAGACCATCAACAGTGGGTCTGTGCAAGCCGATTGGTGCCAATCACTTGGTATTCCAAGGCACCCCTCGGGGGCTCAAGCGTTCCAAATTGCTCAGGGCCTGAATGTTACCGGCATGGAACCTCAGGAGCTTGACATCTTAGGATCTATGCTGGGAAACTACTGTTTATTTTTTGGGTTTTACAAGAAAGACATTGACTCCAGTAATTTTAGGATCCACAAACCAAGAAATTACAATACTTGGATTGCCCCTGGGTCCCCCTGGCATTCTAACATCACCGGTTACTGTAACGGTTGGACTTGGCCTGTTTCATGGTCTGGTGAGACAAATGAAAAAGCAAAGACGTTGCCTCGGGGAGTATTCCTCATTTGTGGAGATGGTGCCTGGCCCGCCGTACCCGCAAGGGCTCAGGGAGGACCATGCTAATTTGGCAAACTAACATTATTTGCCCCTAGTATCCATCAAATGCTTAACATAAGTAACAAGTTTAAACGCGTCAGACGTAGTGTATACCAATTGGGACCTGAATGTAAACATGATGTTGAGTTGTGGGAACGTCCATCTGTCATTTTAGCATCACTCTTTACACCACAAGTTGCTTCTGCCAAGGCTCTCACTCAGTTGAGACAGTTGGCTTGTTGGAGAGAGAACAAATTAACATTACCTCCAGAGTATTAGATGACTCACCACTGATGTTGACAGTATACGACATGCTTTAATACAAAATCGAGCTGCCATTGACTTTCTGTTATTAGCACAAGGACACGGCTGTGAGGATTTTGAGGGAATGTGCTGTATGAATCTTGCTGATCATTCCGAGTCCATTCACAAAAAGCTTTCCCAACTGCAAGATAATATGAAGAAACTCCGTGTTACTGAAAAACCTTATGACGATTGGCTTAAGGGATGGGGAATCACTGGCTGGTCAAAAACCTTATTGATGGAAGGGATGAAATTTTTGTTATTATCTTTGCTGTGCTAGTTATCTTTTGTTGTATTTTCTCCTGTATGAAGAAAGATTTGGAATCAATTGTTGATAGAGCCTGGGTTGTCCAAAAAGAAAAAGGGGGATGTGTAGGGGAATTCTTGGCAGAACAAGGGCATACTGTACCCTTGCAGGAGTTGGACAACCCTGGCCTGCAGATTACAAAGTTATTTGAAGAAATTGTACTGTCCTTGAATAGGCAGAATAAAGAATAATGAGCATTGTACAAGAAGAAGGCCGGATGCCAAGCAAGATATGAAAACCGCTAGGTTAGCACAACCTTGTTAGGCGCCTGCAGCATGACAACCAATCAACAAGTAACATGAATACGTAACCGACAACCAATGACTGTCAGGCAGCTGCCGCGTGAACAGTGTATTAGAAGTATAAATATGACAAAGTTGCTAAATAAAGTAGGACGACATGTAGCCACATTGGTGTGATTGTTGTTACTTGGCTGACTTTCTGATTGGGACCTTCTTCAGCCCACAGTGCCCCAGTATGTCCCAGTGGCCTCCAGTGGGGTGTGAGCCTTTCCCCACTGCTCTCTCAGCCTGACCATCCCGCTGGTGTTTTACCCATCTCTTTCTGTTGGCACCCAGAGTGTCACGGCCTCACTTGGGCAGAAGAACACTGAGGGAGACCATGGCCAGAGTTTTGCTGAAGCCGAGGGAAATGACATCCACTGTGGAGCTCCTCACGCACAGCCGCAGGCTGTCAGGTTGGCGAGGCAGGACTTACCCTTGGAAAATCACCTGGACAGTTACCCGCTCAGGTGCCAGAAATGTCACCCAAGGGGACTCTAACTGGTGGCACGCCCCTCACCATGGGGGGTTGTGCAGTCTGTGGCTCCCGGAGCTGCACTTACGGACTCCTTCCAAGACAGTTGCAACACTGACTTGTCCTTTCTCACAAGTGACCTCTGCCAATTCATGGAGCTTTCAAAAGCGATACCTCAAGGAAATAGTGATTTTATACCAGAACTTCACCATCATTATTACAGTTATACCACGTCCTTATTTTCTCTCATCTTTAACATATTTGCACCCGAGCAGGGGACAGTGATGACTTCTGAAGTCATCTTTTCAGCAGACTGTCTCAGCAAAGGCTCTTTCAGTTATTCACCGGTTTTCTTCTCCCTTTATTCTTTGGACTTGCAGGTACCTCTCACCTGTGCTGCTGTTTTTACTTCAGGAAGGAAAAACTTGCGTGTCTTCCTGCAGCCAAACTGTCTCCTTACCAAGATCTTCCCTTGTGTTTAGATCTATATTTCCGTATCTAGCACCTAAAAGATTTCTCATGAGAGTGTCCCTTGCAGAAAGGCACATCATCAGAGACAGCTTGGACATGGCATCTGCTTGTGGAGGCTGTTGGCTCATTTATAGACACTTGATGATTCTTCACACTGCTTGCAGATTTGAAAAATTGTTCTGCACCTGTGTGCCGCCAGTCCTCTAAGGCAAACAGGTGGGGATGGTGCAAAGGAGCTGCAGCACCCACCTGCAGAATTGAGGGGAGAAGTGTGATGTAAGGAGAAGGGATGTGAGTCCCAGGGGACAATGAGAAAAAGGGTGGTCTTGGGGACATTCAGAGCAAGCTTGTCCATCCTGTGTCAGACCTCAAGGGACTGCATTTCCTACCAGTCCAGACCTCCTGAGGAGACCCTCTGCATCATTATCACTTGGAGATTGCTGCTAGAACCTCCTCTCTAACCTAAAAAGTATCAAAATGTAACCTATGAAATAAAATATAATTATTTTCAAGTGCACTTTGAAATCTCCTTTATCTACATGAATGGAACAGGTCCAATTAGCTACACATGTCTTGAAGATCTGAAGGAAATGACAAAAAGGCAAATACCTCATTAGGGCATTGGGGGCTCCTGCCATGAACCTGAGCTACTGAGAGCAGGCTGAACCAACCACTGAAGGAATGTAAGTCAGAAGCAACACTGAAAATACCTTCAAACATTGATGGGTCCCGCTGAGGGCCATTATGACAAAGCGTCCCCATGGACTCGTTAGAGTAGCTAATTAGAGGCCAGAACTGCAGGTAGGCAAAGGCACTGTGTCGGTGGCTGTAATGCTGCAAAACACATTTGGATTTTTTTTGTGAAGCAGAAGGACCAAGCCCTGACCCCTAAGCTCTTGGAGGGCAGAACAGAAGACCCTCCAAATCAAGTTCCGTGTCACAGGCCTTGGTGGCAGAGGCAGCTGCCAGTGCCAGGGGGACAGAGGCCTCAGCCCCCTGTGGGGCCATTCAGCCTTGCTGCAGCCCTGGGCCATCTCCACTGCAAGTTGCCCTACACTGTCCGTGTGGCACCTCTTTCCACTCTGGGGGTTGGACTCTTCCTTGCTTTCCCACCCAGCACTGACACCCACATTTCTCTGCCTTTTCTGCAGTTTCTCCCCTCATCCCTGCTTGTTCCTTGAAACTCAAAGCCATGGGACGATCCAGGCTGCCTCTGGGTGAACTCTGGCATCAGAGGGCAACCCTCCGAGGGACATTTCTTTTTCCTCACATCCAATCTTACCCTTCCAAGCAGCACTTTGTGGAGGTTTTCTCTTCCTGCCGCTATCAGGAATCACTCTCTTATCTCTGACATCCCCCTTCAAGCAGGTGCATGCTATTACTGTGGTGCCCTGAGGCTTCACTTTGCCAGTCTCAAGGAATCCAGGACCTTCAGTCTGGTTCCACAGGCTCCATCCAGGCAGGTATCCTCCACAGCCTCTCCAGTTTTTCCCCATTCCTCCAGAATGAGAAACCTCAAAGTCCAGGCAAAGATAATCTGGATGTGGCCACAACAGTGCTCTGTCAAGGGGGATGATGCTGAGTCAAGGGGGATGATCAGTCCCTCTTCTGAGTGGCCACCTATGGTGAAAACCTGCAAAGAATCACCAAAGGAGGACAGACAAAGGCCAGGGAGGAAAGAGAAAGGAGGGGAGGGCTGCTTGCGTGGGAGGATACGAGGGTGGTCAAGGAGAAGCAGTTGTGCGTGGGAAAGGAGGGAAAAAGGTAGGAAAGGGTGAAGAATAGGAATCCATAGGAAGCAGCCAAGCAGCCCTGCATCTGAGCAGCAAAGCTTGGAGTGGGAAAAGAACGTCGCAGGTCGTCTGACCAACTTTCTGTTAGGCTTCAACCACCACTGGAAACCTGAGTGATTTCCCTGCCATCATGAAGGCAAGATCCATGGTGGATGGAGATCCAGAATCATTCATGCTGGGAGGAACCTCTGGAGGTGTCCAGGCCAACGTGTTGCTCACAGCAGGATCAGCTATGGGGTCAGAGCAGGTAGCTCAGGCCTTCCTTCAAGTGGAGCTTGCAAAACTCCAAGGATGGACATGGCACAGGCTCTGTGGGACATCTGCTCCACTGCTTGACTGTCTTCATGGGGAAGGACATTGTCTTCCCTTGCTTCAGCTGATGCCCATTGGCCCTCATCCTCCCATCATGCACAACAGGCAAGAACCTGGCTGCCTTTTCTTGCTGATATGGCCCAAGAAGATATGGGAAGGCTGTTACTAGGTGTCCCCAAAGCCTCCTCTTCTCCTGGCTTTGCACCTTTCAAATAAGGCCCATGGCATCCTGTGCTGCATTAGGAAGAGCACTGCTCAAGGTTCGGTGGAGGTGATCTTTCCTCTCTACTCAGCCCTGCTACAATTTGTCTTGCTGACTTACCCTTGATTTCTACTTTACCAACGTCACCCATTTTTTACTGAAAGGTGACATCACATTCTTTACCACTCCTGCCTTGTCTTTTTGTTCAAAACAAGTCCAGGAGAGATTTATCACTATGTTGGTCAGGGATCATCTTCCACCTTCCCTTCAACCAAGCCCTTCAAGTACAGGCCCCTTTCTCTAGCCATCTAAAGGAGATGTTGTTCTCCTTCTAACCTTCATCAGGAGGTTGAGAGAATCTGAGCAGAAGACCTTTGCATATGGAGGACTTAGTGATGAGTGTCACAGGAAACCTGAGCAGGCCTGTGCTGTGCTCCACGTACCTCTTGGCCTTCAGGCTGAGCTGTGCTGAGTGTGTCCCTGGGTTGCAGAATAAGCCGTATTGGAAGAAGAAATCTGCAGGAAGCTGCTGGTGAATGGCCAACCCCACGCCCTTACCTTTACCTGAGACTGCAGTTACCGACTCCCAAGTGAACATCTCCTCTTAGAACACGAGAAGTGATGACTAGAATGGGTTTCCCTGACAGAAAACACTTCAAGAGCTGACAGGAGCAGTGTGGGATAAGCCTTCTGCAGGCAGGATCTGCACAACTTGCTGCACCACTCTCCCAACGCTGGAAACTCCGTGTTCCCGGCCTCGGAAGGGACGGCATACAGCTGACACGGTTGTCTCTGTGTGTAGAGAGTTTGCTCTAACCAAGGCCATTTGAAATGACACTTTGTCTCAGAGTCCAAGTGCCTTTCTTACTGCAGCCATAACCAGCTGGGCTGTTGATGGCCCATCCCCCAAGGAAGCTGGACACTCCAGGGACCTCAAACTTGCCTTCATGGCCACGTGCCTCCTACTGGCCTATGAGCTTCTCAGATGTAATGGGTGTCATAATGATAGCCCAGATCATCAGCCTGCTTGTGGCCTCGGTTACTCCTTGGTCAGCGGTTCCTGAACTGGAGAAGGCAGTGATAAAGAGATGCACAGGAATGGAAGAGATGGGCAAGGACCCTGCAGGTGCCACGAAGGCTTTGCAGGAAGAAGTGTGAGGAATAGCCCCTATAGCTGTGCAAAATGGAATGGCATTAGATAGGAAGCTGGCGTCTGAAGGCAGAGTCTGTGCTGTTCTTATCACCAGTTGTTGCGTATATGTAGATCAAAATGGGAATTTCTACAGATATAAAAATGATTTGGAAACATCCTAATATTTGTCATGAGTCCCAGAAAGTTCACACCTTCTCTGGAATTCAAGACATTTGGAATTCGCTGACATCCTGGTTCCCTGATTTACAGCTATGGGTTAAGAAGTTCATCTCCAGATGCCTTTCTCCTCTTCTTCTGTGATCACTCCAGTCCATTCTACCTATGTTGTTTCTGCTTTAAGGTTCAGAGAGGAAAAGTTGGACTGTGTTTCAGTAGCGTCTCTAATATTCCCTATGGGCAACTCTCAGATGTGGCAACAGACCTCATGGGGATCTGCTTGAACTAACAATTATACAACTGAGAAATATATTTTTTATTTATTAATTTCTATAACATTCCCCCCCCCCCCCCATAATTAATCCCTCTTTTATTCCTGTTTACACCCCGTTCTATAAGGAAAGCAGCCAATTATTACTGCCAAGAACTTGTTATATTCAGCTGCAGAGTTGGTTGAAGAAGTCTGATGTCAAGTGATGTCTCATGAGTCTGAGGACAAAAATATTGAGAATGGAGAGCTGAGGAGCAACGCTGTCCACGCAGTGTTTAGCTCCAGGGACTGCTTTTCCTACCTGTCCGCAACTCCTTAGGAGACACTGTGCATCAAGAGCAATTGGAAAAGCCTTCTATCATTTCTCCAAAGTGCTCATTACCTGCCTTCCTCTTTCACTGTACTGCTGAAACTTATCTCATTAAGTGTAGGAGCCAAACTTGAAGTCCAGATGTCCCTGATGGAAGAGACATGGCTCGTCAGGGCGTTCTGCCTCGTCATGAGCCCAGGGTATCTGTGGTGCTGTGGACTTCAGGTGTTCAGAGGAGACTGAAGAAACCTCTCAAGAACACCAAGTCAGAGGCAAAGCCCACAGCCCCTGGAAGCGTTAATGGGCCCCGCTGAGGGCCATGGCTGAGAAAGCCTCCCCATGGCCTTGTTAGAGCCCATCCTTGGAGGCTGTGAGGGCAGGAAGGCAAAGGTGCTGTGCAGGCAGCTCTGCTGCTGAGCAAAGCCTTGGCTTGCTTGATGAAGCAGGAAGGCCAAGCCATGACCTGCAGCCTGTGGGAAGGTCGGTGCTGTCCCTCACACAGAGCTCAGGGCTCTTCCTGGGGACCATGGAAGGTGGGCATCCAATGCCCAGTGAAGGACAGCAATGGCACAGCAACTTCCAGCTTCCCCATGGGGCTGCAAGGAGGCAATGATGCCCCCGTGCTGTGAGGACATCATGTCTTGTCATGGCCCTCAGAGGCAGAGACAGCTGCCTCTGCCAAGGGGACACAGACCTGGGTTCTGGTGGTGCCTTCCAGCCTTGCCAGTGCCCTCTGCCATCTCTATTTCAAGCTGTCCTACATGGTTGGAGCCCTGCCCCTGTTGCCCTGCAGGCTGTAGGCACCATCTCGCTGCCCTGCCTTGCTCTCACCCCAACATTGCCATACCTTCGCTGAGGTACCTCCACTCTCACCGGCTGTTCCTTGAAACACAAACCATGGGCTGATCCAGGCTCACTCTGGCTGAGCCCTTGCACCGCAGCAGGACCCTTGGTGACAGTTCTTCCTGCTGAGGTCCAGTCTCTGCTTTCCAAGTTGAAACTTGGTGACATTTTTTCCTCTCTCCTGCTGTTTTCCCCTGCCCAGGAAAGGTTTACCATCTCAGAAAATACCCTTCCAGCAGGGAACGCAGCCAGGAAGCCTTTTCTTATGCTCTGCTCTCTCACCAGAGAGAAGGAATACTCCCATGGTCTCCCAAACCACGGAACTGCAGCTTCTCCCAGAGACATGACCAAGCCCTGTGCCTGCTGCTGTCCCATCATGTCCCCAGGTGCAATGGACATGACAACCCCTACCCCAGCCCTTCTCCTGGATGGGGCCTATGGGGTCCCTTGGCAGAGGGACTGTCCCAGCCACGTTCCTGATGCTGGCCTGTCACCTCCAGAGGCAGAACTGACCTCACAGGCCCCTCACAGCCAGGCACATCCTCCTGCATGAGGAGCTCCTGAGACCCAGGTGCCCTCCTAATACCACACCCCTCCATCACCCTCCTTTTGTCCAGGGATATGACCACAGAAAAACAGGCTTGTTTTTCTCAGATTTATCAAACACCTTTCCCCCAAGACATTAGAGTGGAGAAACATTCAGATGAGCTCCTCTGTTTGTGTTAACACATTCTATATATGCTCTTACACCTCTGTGGTCTGTTTTTCAGGTTGGACTGACCTTTAACTGCGCAGCTGAGGCAGGGTCAGCTAGAACAGCCTGCTCAGCAACTCGTTTAGGTAGGCTTCCAATACCATAGAAGCACAGAAACAGAGAATCATTGAGGTTGGAAAGGACCTTCAAGATCATCACATCCAACCGTAACCTGAGTATCAGTAAATCATCACTGAACCATGTCCCAGAGCACCGCAACTGTGTATTTCTGAAACAGCTCCAGGGCTGGTGATTCCACCACCTCCCTGGGCAGCCTGTTCCAATGCTTGACCACCCTTGCAGCGAAGATGTTTTTCCTCATATCCAATTTGAACCTCTCCTGGTCTAACTTGAGGCTGTTGCCTCTTGTCCTGTCTCTTGTTATTTAGGAGAAGAGACCTACCCCCACCCATCTACAACCTCCTTTCAGGTGCTTCTAGAGAGCAGTAAGGTCCCCCCTGAGCCTCCTCCTCTCCAGACTGAACAAGCCAAATCCCCTCTGCTGCTTTACAACAGACCGGGGCTCCAGACCCTTCACCAGCCTTGTTGCCCTTCTCTGGACATGCTCCAGCACCTCAACATTTCTCTTGAAGTGAGGGGTCCAAAACAGAAACACAGTGTTCAAGGTGTGGCAAGGTCAGCTTGTCCCAGAAGGAGATCAGATTCATCAAGCAGGACCTGCCTTTCACAAACCCATGCTGGCTGGTCTTGACCTCCTGGTTGTCCTGTGCTTACTGTTGGATGGTGCTCAGGATGATCAGCTCCACAGCCTTCCCTGGCACTAAGATCAGGTTGACAGTCCTAGGAAGGATCCTCTTTTCTACGCTTCCTTCATGTGGGCACCACTTTGACTAACCCCCAGGCTTCTGGTGCCTCCCCACTTGGCCAGGACTCTTGACAGTCACCCCTGTGGTGATGCATTAGAGAAACAGACCAACGATTTTCACAGTGTTCCTGGGTCACGAGATGTCCATAGCCAAGGACGCTTTCCAAAGCATTTTGTCCTCCCTGGACATGAGGTTCACCTGCACCACAGGTCCTCTGGGGACAGTCCAGCCCTTTGTCCCTCTGGTCTTCAGGACAGCTGGGTTTGCTCTACTTAGGGACATTGCATTTCACCGTTACAGTGCCACCTGCCAACCACCCCAGTATGCTCTGCAGCAAAATTTAGCATGCATTGGACTTTGGGTACTTGGTACCCGCTGTTTTTGTTACATGTTTGATCTTGGCCCTGGTGCCACAGCTGAGGTCCAACGCGTCCCTTCTCTGCCATAAAGAACCTCAATCAGGGAGAGCAAGGGGCAAAACTCTTATTTAACCAGCCTGAGGAAGCCTTAGGATCAATGACCTCACATCTTACTGGGGACTTTAATGACCCTGTGGGTTTACATGGCAAGGGTTTGGGAGTGGTCATGGGGTTTGTAGGGCTGCCAAAGGTGAGAAGAGGTCAAGAGTTGGCCCCACGGCCAAGAAAGCCACATTCAGCTGGCTCTGAAATGGACCTGCTACCTCCCTGAGCTCATAAGAAATTCTAGTGGCACCTCTGTGAAAAACCAATGGAAGAAAGGACATAACACAGTGTGCAGCATTTGTAAGAGAGAGGCGTGAGAAACGGGGCACAGGAACAGCCCTACAAACACCAAGTGAGTGAAGAAGGAGGGGGGGCAGTGAGGGAGAGGCTTGGTGGGCTCATAGAGGCCAACGGTCAACCCACTGACCCCGACGTTCACAGGTCAGCACAGTGACAATGTTCCTTTAGGTGTCTGTAGGTTCTTTACATCAGCATTTTAGCACCACTGCCAGATGGGCCAACAGCTGTGATGCTCACCTGGATCTGAAACCCTGCGTCACCCCTGTCCACCTTGGCTCTAGGAGCAAAGAAACGGTGGAGTCTCATCTCCCAGGGGCAGTGAGGCAGGAGAGCAGCAGAGTGCAGGTGCCGGGCCTCAGAGTGGCAGGCTATGGCCAATGCTGGGAACTTTCACTGGGCAGTATCACTCAAGGGAGAAGAATTCAGTGCAAGTGGTCGCAAGGAGGCCACGAGGCCCAGGGCCACAGGACAACTCGCCTTCGCATAGGCCTTGGTGGCAGAGACAATGGCCGTACGCAAGGGGACAACCCTTGGGTTCTCTTGGTGACTTCCAGCCTTGCCCGTGCCCTTTGCCTTCCATCTCACGCTGTCCTACGCCGTCCCACAGCTGCTGCTTTTCCCCGGCAGGCTGCAGGCACCCATCTGGCTTCCCCACCTTGCTCTCACCCTGCCCTTGCCACACATGCACCGATGTCTGCCCACCCTCACACGCTGTTCCTGCAAACACACACACATGCACTGATCTCATACTCCTTCTGGACAACGTCTCCCACCACAGCACAAGCCCTTGAGTGACATTTCCTCCTCCTGACCTCCAGTCTCCACTTTCCCAGCTGCACTGGCTGGCAGTGCTTCTCCCTCCTGCTCTTCCCTACCTCCAAGGAAAGCTCCACCACCTGGGAAACCACCCTTCAGGCGGGCATCCCGACCCGTCACCCTCCTTGTGGCCTTTCCCCTGACCATGCCACGGCCTCACCACGCTCTTCCAAGGCTGCGAGCCTTTCAGCTTCTCGCATAGGCACGAGCAAGCGGTGTGCCTGCTGCTGTGCTGCCATGTTCTCAGGCAGCAGCGACGTGACAAGCAAGAATGAAGCCCCTCGGTGGAGTGAGCCCAGGTCCTTAGGCAGAGGGGATCTCACAGCCCATGTGCCACCCAGGGGCCTTCTGCTGGCCTGCCCGAGACACGGGCAGATGGAGCTTAACAGCACGTGTCCCAGCCATGAGTCAGGGGCTGCCCTACGCGCTGTTTCAGGCAGAGGTGACCTCACCGCCCCTTTCCCAGGCACATTGCTGCTGTTGGGCTGTCCCCTCCGCAGGCAGAACTGGCCTCACTGCCCCCGTCACAGCCATTGGCTTCCTGCTGGGATGTGAGTCCCTGAGACACAACTGACCACGAGATAGCGTCCTCAGCCGTCACCCTCCCCGTGGCCCAGCACCCAGCAGATGAAGGGAAGCTTCTCTCAGCCAATTTATCTCCACTGATGTCCCAACAATGGTTTGAGTGCACAAGCGTTCCCCAGAGGAACTGCCTTATCTCACTTGGTGCATTGGTACATAGCTTGAGGTTTGGCTCTCCGTTTATCCTTCTTGCTCCCGCTGTTATGAACTGAAGGAGCTCTCTAGGGAAGTGAGTCAATGAATCCTGAAATAACTCAGGTTGGAAGAGACCCCTTAAATGCCCTTGTCCTGCTATCGTGCTTAAGGCAGGGGGAACCAGATGGCATGTCTCAAGGGCTCTGCCCACTTTGTCACCATCTACAAATGGGCCAAAAAGCCATTCTGTCAACTTATCCAGGGGGTCAATAAAGGCATTCAACCCTGTTTACCCAAGTGCCTGCACTGGGGGTTGCCACTAGTCAAAGGACACCAGGAAGACTAGACAAACTGCTGACATTCGGACTTGAGCCTCCAGCCAACTTCTCACCCACAGTGTCCTCCATTTCTTCACTCCAGAAGTCACCCATCTTTTAATGGATGAAAGGAGAAAAAGTCAAAACCCTTGCAAAGGTCAAGGTACAAACCATCCCCTCCTTTCCCCTACCCATAAAGGTGCAGCAATCCCTTTTGTTGTCCCACAATTACCTGGAACTGGCTGCAGGAGTATTTCCACCGTCATTTCCCCAGACACTACGGTGAGGATGACCAGCCTGTATTTCTCCCAATTGTCCTTCTCGCTTTTCCTGAACAAAGGCTGGATCTCTGCCTTTTGCCAGGACCCCAGAACCTCCCTGATTGCTCAGACACATTTGAGGGCACCATCCAGAAAGGGTGCCATGATCACACAGAGGCACTTGCAATGAGCCTGCCCAAGGCAGGTGAGATGAATCTCCCTGGGACGGTGGCCTTTGTTCCTGCAGTCACACACAGGAACGGCGGTGCCCTGGGAGGTGTCCCCACCTCAGCTGGCCTCATGCACTGCTGGCGTGGTTGAACCCCAGCCTCACGCACACAGGGGTGCTCAGAGGCACGAGCCCGTCCCTGGCACGTGCGGAGGCAGAGCACTGCAGCGGGCACAGTGACTGCCTGGCCTCCTGCTGCCCCTGCCA
This sequence comes from Falco punctatus, assembly GCF_963210335.1. Lineage (NCBI taxonomy): Eukaryota > Metazoa > Chordata > Aves > Falconiformes > Falconidae > Falco > Falco punctatus. The sequence goes on from NW_027660164.1 coordinate 2,069,613, forward strand.
GAGGCTGGCAGCACCTCAGCCCGGGGGTGTCGTGCCCTGCTCGGCACCTCGCGGAGATGGCCCTCGTCATGAGCAATGGGCACGGGGACCTCAGTTAAAGGAAGCACGTTGCAGTGCTGCATTCAGGAGGTTTCCACAAATCCAGAACATTTGATGGAGGCCAGCACCGTCACAGAGTGCCCATTGTCTGCCCCTGCCTGCGCTCACAGGACTGCCATGCAGCACGGCGGTGAAGAAGCTGCCAGAGCACTCAGGTGTTACACCAAGGCAAGGGGTCAGAAGGGGAGTGTGTCGGTAGAAGGAGGACAGTATTGGAGACCCAAGGGCTGCTGTTCCCTGGCAGTGCTGCCATGCCAGGAACTTTTCCCCCTCCATCTCTGCACACAGGACATGTCCCTGCAGCTCCAGAAAGGCCTTGGAAGGAAGAATCCCGGGAAAAATATAGTTGCTTAATGGCCCTTAGACAAAGAGAGAGCAGGGAACCTTCAGAAAAGAAAATCACAGAAGAAATTAGAATGGGGATGACAACTTTATCAGAAATTAAATACCACAAGCAAATACGACAAATTCAGAAGAGAGTCTGGGTCTGTGATGAATTACATTATAAATGCTAGTCATAATTTTATTCCTTCAGAAAAACATCCAGCTATCAGTTTGCACATTGCACCCTTGAGTTCGTGGTTCCTCATGCTGTAGATGAGGGGGTTCAGTGCCGGAGGCACCACCGAGTACAGAACTGCCACCACCAGGTCCAGGGATGGGGAGGAGATGGAGGGGGGCTTCAGGTGTGCAAACATGCCAGTGCTGAGAAAGAGGGAGACCACGGCCAGGTGAGGGAGGCATGTGGAAAAGGCTTTGTGCCGTCCCTGCTCAGAGGGGATCCTCAGCACAGCCCTGAAGATCTGCACGTAGGACAGCACAATGAAAATGAAACAGCCAACACCTAGACAAGCACCAGCCACAATTAGCCCCACTTCCCTGAGGTAGGTGTGTGAGCAGGAGAGCTTGAGGATCTGTGGGATTTCACAGAAGACCTGTCCCAGGGCATTGCCTTGGCAGAGCGGCAGTGACAGTGTATTGGCCGTGTGCAGCGCAGCATAGAGAAACCCGCTGGCCCAGGCAGCTGCTGCCACGTGGACACAAGCTCTGCTGCCCAGCAGGGTCCCGTAGTGCAGGGGCTGGCAGATGGCCACGTACCGGTCATAGGCCATGACGGAGAGGAGAAAACACTCTGCCGAAAGGAAAAAGAGAATCAGGAAGAGCTGTGCAGCACATCCTGAGTAGGAGATGTCCCTGGTGTCCCAGAGGGAGTTGGCCATGGCTTTGGGGAGAGTGGTGGAGATGGAGCCCAGGTCAATGAGGGAGAGGTTGAGGAGGAAGAAGTACATGGGGGTGTGCAGGTGGCGGTCGCACACTACGGCGGTGATGATGAGGCCGTTGGCCATGAGGGCAGCCAGGTAGATGCCCAGGGAGAGCCAGAAGTGCAAGAGCTGCAGCTCCCGCGTGTCTGCCAATGCCAGGAGGAGGAACTGGGTGATGGAGCTGCTGTTGGACATCTGCTGCCTCCAACCATAGGGTCCTCTTTATGGAGCAAAACCAGTGACAAGTCAGGCAATACTTCTGTAAAGCCAAGTGAAAGGCATTTCTTCTATATGCGCCCCCCGTGCCCCATGTCCCCCCCTCTCCCGTTCCTGGGAGAGCTCCCTTCAGAGCCGTGGCTGGAGCTGTGCTGAGTGCTGGCCGAGTGTGCTGTGAGGAGCAGGGGCTGTGCCCGCTGGCTGCCCAGCAGTGAGCCCTGCTCTGCAGCAGGGGCTTCATGGGAACCCTGGGGGCAGGGGCCAGTCCTGGCCTGGCACTGGCTCAGCCCAAACTGCTCCCAGCGCAGAAGGGCCTGTCAGCATCTGCTCCACCCGTGCTGAGCAACGGCCACGGCCAGAGTCAGGTCAGGAGGGGTTTGTGCTGTGCTCAGGGAGAGCAGGGTGAGTGCTGAGAGGCAAGGGGACTGTCTGTGGCTTTGGCAGAATGAGGGAATCTGCTCTGTCCCTCCAGATCCTTCCCAGTTGCTGGATGAGAAGTTTACTAATGGTCTGGACCCCTTGGTCTAAAGGCTGTGCTGGGTGGGAGAGGAGAGCAGAGGTGCGTTGCTCAGGGAAGGCACCTGCATGGCAGACCATGGCCAGGAGGTGCCCCCATCTCCCCTGCATCAGGGTTCCCCTCAGCATCTCCCCCCCTCCCTGCCCAGGGCTCTGCTGCCTCCAGCTGTCCCTGCCAGCAGCTCTTTCTCTGGCCCCAGGGCTCTTCCCTGCCAGCGCTCACAGAGCCCAGCTCAGCCCCTGTGTGCCAGCTCTGCCCTGCAGCCGCTCTCTGTCTGCACACCGGAATGAACAGCTCCCCCAAAGCCTGAGGGAAAAGGAGAGCTGATGCTGGTTTCATCTGCAGCCTGCTGGGGAGGGAAGGCACTTGCTCAGCTCCCTCATCAACCTCCCTGTGATGCTTTCAGCATCTCAGCCCCTGCTCTGACCTGCACAGCTGAGTTTCTATTGAAACCAGGCAGAGCCAGAGAAAAGTGGCAGCAGAGATTCAGGCAAGCACAGAGCCAAGCAGGAAACCCCTGCCATGAACGTGCTCATGGAAAGTCCCCTTGGAAATGATCTGGCATGAGCAGGAGCTGTGAGTACCACTCACCCATGCAGCACCCACTATAAAACACTGGGCCTTCTCTTAAACAGGGTCATTCCGTTCACCCACAGCTTCTCCTCGCAGCCGCACGGGAGCCCCCCGGCAGGCTGAGAGCTGCCCCTGGCAGGCGGCAGAGCCCCTGCCCCAGCACACAGCCCCCGCGGCTGCAGGGACCCTGCTGGCAAGGACAGCCCTGGGCAGCCCTGCCTGCACAGCCACCTTCACAGCCCTGCAGCCGGCCCTGGCACAAGGCAGCCCACATGCCCTGGCCCTCCCACGCTGCAGCAGGGAAGCCCTGCTCTGCAGCACACTGGCCTCCTCCACAGCAAAAGGCTCCCACACGGTCCCACAGGCTGGGGGTGCCCCAGCTGCTGCAGACCCGGCTAGCAACTGCAGAGGCATTGCCCTGCAGCCACACACTTACCGGCTCAAGGGCTCTGCAGATTTCTCCAGCAGGGAGCTCTCAGCAGCCTCCCACCAAGGTCTGCCTTTGAGCTCTCCCTGCCTCCCTCCTCTGCCCTGGGTGCCTGCAGGCAGTGCCTCAGCCCTGCTGCACTTTGCAGAGGAGCTGCTGGTGGGCAGAGCTGTCTCTCTGCAGCGCTGCCCGCTTGCCAGGAGCTGCCTCCATGGCAGGAGCCCGGCCCAGCTCGGCAGCAGGGAGCAGCCCAAGGCAGCCCTTGCTCTGCCCCTCTGGGCTCCCTCCAGCTGTCCCTGGGGCTGCAGGGGAACCTGCTGGGCAGCAGCCTGATGCAATCACTCATGCTCCTTGCCTCCCCTGGGGGGACACACTTATTTCCAGCAGTGGCAATTCTCTTAGGAGAAAAAGTTTTGTGCATGAATACCAACTTTTGTTAACCCATTACTAGAGAGGACACCAGTAAGACTGCAGCAAAGGATCGAAGTACTCCTAAAGGAGCGTGTGTGTACGTGTGTGTCTGGTGGTTCTGCAGGCAGTGTGGGGAGGATGTCTTCAGTGCTTCAGTAAGCCCTGCAGAGCCCATTTCAGCACTTCATTGCACAGTCTGAGGGCTCAAGACTCAGCTCTCCTTTGCCCAGGCCACGTCTCTGCTCTGAAGCAAAGCCTTTGCACCCACGGGCTCGGGGACACTTGGTACCAGTTGCCTTATGGACAGGCAGAGCTGGGCTGGTGCCACAGCTGGGGGGCTTCAGCCCAGATGTGCAGCAGTGCCCTCAGCCAGGGGCCCATGCAGAGGCAGCTGGAGCCCGTCCTGTTGCAGACAGAGCTGTGACACTGAGGGAACCAAGTGCCAAGGCAGGTGGCAGAGCTCAGCACAGCTGCTCGGCAAGGACAGCAGCCTCCAACGGTTCCAACATTGAAAATGGAGTTTATGCTTGTGAGGCAATTCCAGGGCGCCCGAAGGAGTGTTCCCTCCTTCTGCACAGGCCACTGACGTGCGGAATTAGACTCTATAACTCGAAAGTTATAAAGTAGGTATGTTTATTGCGTGCAGATGCACGGGGGATCGCTCCTCCACAAGCGTGCATACCCGAAGTGAGGAACCATCCCACATTTATACAATGAAACAAATGAATATTCAATTAGCGCCTATACATATTCGTTACCTAAACCCTGCTTCGTATGTTAATTAGCTTATCAGTCCTTTGCCTGGAATGTGGTGGTCTTGCAGGTTTGTAGGTGATTCATGTTCTTGTGACCATCTAATCTTTTTCAGCAAGGAAAGGTGATTCATGTCCTTGTGACCATCCGATCTTCTCCAGCAAGGAGACTTAGCACTCCCTCCCTCTAGATAGCATTTGAATGTCTCTCATCTTCTCTCATTCTCTTTTAAATAGCCCCTTTTGTTAGAGAAAGAAGGGCAGGCGTCTCCCCGTCTCCCCTTTGTTAGAGGAAGAGGGGAATGCGTCTCCTCAAAAACTGTAGTTGTCTCCTCAGAGCTGTGTGCCTATGTGACCAGACACCGCACCCATGACTAGTCACCATACCCACATTTCTGAGTAGACATATACAATCGCAGTTGGTGTTAAGCGTCCCCATTTCACACTATTTCTCCATATCAATCCCCCCTTTTTATTAAATTAAGTAAATTCTTTTACTTAAGCAGTCTTCCCGAATGATATAAAGCATCATACATAAGTGTTACCCTTTTAAACATTCTCCAAACCCACAAATATAACATAATGGTTAGTATTAAGGAAATTCCTAAAATGATCAATAAGATCACAATGGGGTGTACCATAGTGTTAAGAATTCCTGTTGCAGAAGGTGACCAGCCAAAGAGAGTATTCCACCAACTTTCTTGATCCCCTCTATATCATAAGAAGAGTTTCGTGTCCCTTTTCTTTGGTTTCTTCCAGTATACGTTGTAAAATCTACATGTTTTAATAGTTCTTTTATACTGCTTATATTTAGTCCTATGGGGGTAGGAATTATCATCTGTGATAGGGTAAAGTTAGATGTAAAATTACAGATACAGTAATTTGAATATTGTGCAGTCTCCTTTACCTCCCCATCTACAGTTATTGTGTTACACTTAGTTCTCAAACACGCACATTTCTTTCCCTGCATATATAATTACTGTTTTCAAGTTTGCATTTGGTCAGGCCTCGAAATGGCATATTTTCTGATCTGTATCTAAACAAGTATCCTGAGCCATTATAGTATTGCCTTCACAGAGGAAGCCCTGCTGCTCTCGCATAATACAAGATTCTAAATCTACTGTTTGCCACTTGTCGCCTATCTTGCTGGCCCATGTTCTATGTTCAAAAGGATATTTTCCTAGGCATATTATAAAGATGGGCTTGGTTAAGGTAAAATTGTGCCAACATTCCCATGAATTAAAGCACATGGCTGTATTTAGAAGGGTAAATTCCTTATCTACCTTTCTGACATTAATCAGGGTGTCTCCTGAAATCTTGGTGTTATCTTTTTCATTATACGTTTGACACCCTACTTTTATCCTATCTCCTAATTTTCCCCATAATCGGTCGACTTTGTGTACATCCTCCCGATCCCATTGATTCTTTTGGTACACCTCATTTTCAGAAAAAAACACCATAGCTAGTTTCGTCTTTGAGTCCACCTTTCCCATTATTCCAGTGTGTTTTTTCTGGGCATGATTCCAAGGCCAGTTATCAGGCTCTTGGTTGTAGGCAAGAGAGAGGGTACAAAAAAACACAAATGGTTTAAACCCACTATTGATCATTTTAAGAATCTAAACGTTCCTCATATATACATATAAAATCTGTTTTGATCAAAAATATCTTTGTTTGAGTTGGGGCTTACCGATAACAAGTTGGGAAAGACTGGCCACTGGCTTAGTCCCAGACTCTTTTGTTCTATATTGTTTGTTGTGGTGCCCTTCCCATATAGTGGATCCACAACCGCTCAGGCTCACTTACTTGCCACCCACATTGTTCCCATTTGTCCGAGTAAATTTGAGTTTCAGTTCTTTTTTATCTGGGGTTACTCTCCACGAAGTTGCAGGGGCTTTCTTGATCCGGGTATGGTGAATCCAAGAATTCTGTCCCTCAACCTTGATTGCGGTGTAGGTGGTGAGTAGGACTTGAAAAGGTCCGGTCCACTGTGGTTCCAGGGTTTTATCTGCAAAACACTTAACGTATACATAGTCCCCTGGTCGTATATCGTGAACAGGTCCATCCAGACCCCTACTGCGTGTTCCCATCACATGCTTCTCAATTCTTATCAATTGTTTGTTTAGTGCCACCATATAGGAAGTCATTGTTTCTTCACCAATCTGTGAAGACGTCCCCTTTTGTACCCCATAGGGTCGTCCATACAAAATTTCAAATGGGCTAAGCCCCTCTTTTGCTCTTGGTCTAGTTCAAATTCGTGTAAGAGCTAATGGCAAAGACTGGGGCCAAGTTAGATTTGTTTCTTGGCCTAGCTTGACAATCTGTTGTTTGATTAGATGATTCATCTTTTCCACCTGGCCACTTGATTGTGGTCGGTATGGGGTATGTAATTGCCAATCTATTCCTAGATGGTGGCTGATCTGTTGCACTATTCTGGACACAAAATGTGGTCCTCTATCCGAGGACATTACCGCTGGGACGCCAAACCTAGGTATTATCTCTTGGAGCAGTATTTTGGTCACTTCCCGGGCTTTAGCAGTTCTGCACGGGAAGGCTTCTGGCCAACCTGAAAAGGTATCTGTTAGTACCAATAAATATCGATACCCCCCTTTTCTAGGAAGTTCCGAGAAATCAATCTGCCAATGTTGCCCTGGAACATTTCCTTTCCCAATTTTCCCAACTTTGGCCCCTTGGTAATCTTAGGATTAGTCTGGAGACAAAGATCACATTGTTGGGTTACTTGTCTAATAGGAGTATACAAATTTCGTGCTATTATGTTTTTAGTGAGATCCTTATATAGAGCTTCTGCCCCCCAGTGCCTTTTTCTATGTTCTTCCCGAACTACTGACCATACCATGTAGGAAGGAATCACTATTCTCCCATGTGAGATTACAGCCCACCCTTCCTCATTATATGATCCCTCTAGGTCAGAAATCAGTTTGCGATCTTCTTTAGTATAGTCTGGTTTACCTTCTAGAGATATTTGTCCATCGGGTATTAGTGCACCCTCTACCTTGATTGCTTTTCTGGCTGCCTGTTTTGCTTCCCTGTCCGCCAGTTCATTTCCTCTTTCTAATTCTGTGCTCACTTTCTGGTGTGCCTTGATGTGCATAATTGCCACCCTTTCAGGAAGCTGGACCGCATTTAGGAGTTTCAAAATTTCTTCCGCATGTTTGATGATTTTTCCTTGGGAGTTTAACAGTCCCCTTTCTTTCCATATTGCTCCATGAGCATGTACCACTCCAAAGGCATATTTAGAATCAGTCCAAATATTCATAGGTCTTCCCTGAGCTCTCTCCAGAGCTCGAGTAAGGGTTATGATTTCAGCCTTCTGTGCCAAAGTGTCAGCTGGTAGCAGTCCCGATTCTATCACTTCTTCAGAGGTTGTAACAGCATATCCGGAATGTCGTTTTCCATTCAGCATATAGCTGCTCCCATCCGTGAACCAATGTTCAGCTCCATTAATAGGAACATCCTTGAGATCTGTCCTACTAGAATAAGTGGCTTCGATTGTTTCTAGACAGTCATGATCGACTGATTCGCCAACATTCCCATTAAGAAACGAGGCCGGATTGACGATGTTTGTAGTCACGATCTCAACATCATCTTGTTCCACCATTATGGCCTGGTATTTTAGGAATCTCTGTGGGGAGAGCCAATGCCCCCCTTTTGTTTCAAGGACTGCAGACACTGTGTGGGATACTAAGACAGTCATTTTCTGGCCCAAGGTAAACTTCCGGGCCTCCTGGATGTTTAGGACGACAGCTGCTACTGCTCTCAGGCAACCAGGCCACCCTTTTGCAGTGGCATCCAGCTGTTTAGAGAAGTATGCCACTGCCCGTCTGTATGGTCCCAAATCTTGTGCCAGTATTCCTAATGCCATTCCCTGTTTCTCATGGGAAAATAGGAAAAATGGCTTACTCACATCAGGAAGTTCTAGTGCTGGTGCTGACATTAAGGCTTTCTTCAGTTCATGGAAAGCTCTGTCTGATTCAGCATCCCACTGAAGATCCTTCTGATTAGCTGCTATCAGGGAATATAATGGTTTAACAAGCAAGCCATAATTACATATCCAAAGCCTGCACCATCCTGTCATTCCCAGAAATGTCTGCAGTTCCTTTACAGTTCGTGGTCGGGGGGCTTGGCATATGGCTTCTTTTCGGGCCTTCCCTAGGACCCATTGTCCGGCACTGATCTTGTACCCTAGGTATGTGACTTGTTGTAACACCACCTGTGCCTTCTTCTTAGAAACCCGATATCCTTGTAGTCCCAGAAAGTTCAGCAGGCTCACAGTCCAAATAATACAAGATTCTTTGGTTCTGGTTGCAATAAGAAGATCGTCTACATATTGTAACACTTTCCCTTCTCCTGACGGTGGTTCCCATAACTCCAAATCCTTTGCTAATTGGTTTCCAAAAATTGTGGGGCTATTTTTAAACCCCTGTGGCAACACCGTCCATGTGAGCTGGGTCTTTCGACCGCTTCTGGGATTTTCCCATTCAAAAGCAAAATTTCTTTGGCTGGCTTCATGGAGAGGGAGGCAAAAGAAGGCATCTTTTAAGTCTAAAACTGTGAACCAAGCTAGGTCAGGTGTCAGGGTGGTTAGTAAGGTATAGGGGTTAGCTACTACAGGATACAGATCCTCTGTTATTTTGTTAATGGCCCTTAAATCTTGAACTATCCTATAAGACCCATCAGGTTTTTTAACTGGGAGGATAGGTGTGTTAAATTCTGACTCACATTCTTTTAGTAGTTTTAATTCTATGAATCGCTCTATGTTTGGACGAATTCCTTCCCTATCTTCCCTTTTCAGTGGGTATTGTTTAATTCTTATCACACTCTGTCCTTCCTTTAATTTTACTATTACAGGTGATGCATTCTTGGCACGTCCCGGTATGTCAATTGCCCATACTCCGGGATATACCTGATCAATAATTCTGGTATCAATTTCCCTTTTTATAGGAGTACTGGCCAAAGATAGGCTCATAACCTGTATGTATTGGTGATCATTTACTTCCAGAGTAACTTCCCCCTTTTTAAATTTGATTGTTGCCTCCAATTGTTCTAATAAGTCCCTGCCAAGAAGGGCCTTTGGGGAATTTGGCATTCTTGTTTGTTTTCTTAGTTTGTACTTTAAAGGTTTCAGGATGTTTTCCTGGTGGCCAGCAGCTCCCACAACTGTAACAAAAAATTATTATTTTTTTTTACTGAAGTTCAACAAATAAGTTGGTTTCGTATTCACTAAAATTCCACCTCATACCCATTCCCTGCCCTAAAGGGGCCATTACGGGTCCTGTTGTACTGCAAATGCTGCAGCAATTGGGGTGACATTGTCAGGTCCCTCAGCTCAATTGTCAGCAACAGCAACCCCCTCCTCCCCACCATCAGGAGGATTCCGGGCAGGAGATGCTGTTCCTGCTCTGCAGGTTACATAGGCCTGCCTCTGCAACAGCAGTTCTGTTTTAACTCTTTCTTACCCTGAATGCAAATCTGCTACTTGTTGCTTTAAGTCTGTGTTATTACATATCAGCCTTCGCAGGCAAATAGCAAACATCCTGCCATGCGTCCAGCGTGACTCAGCCGCACCTTCGAGGGGCTACGGGGGTTTGTACAAACTCACCCCAATACTTTAACACTTTCACAAGGTCTTTGATTCTCCACCACCCCCCACCCCCCTCAGGTTTTACATACATTAGTACAAATTTTTATCTTACAACGTGTTTCATTCTGGTTGCTCCACAGAAGGAACCTCAACCTGAGCTTTTAAACACAAAAATTTCAACAAGAACATCTTTCTAGTTTAGGTCTCAGTTGTTGTTTGGTTTTTTTTTTCTGTTTTTTTTTTTTTTTTTTTTTTTCCCATCCTTTTCTAGAGCCATAATCAAAGATCAGGTGATGTTAATCCCGCACTCTTTCTAGTGTTAGTACCATAGGATCCCGAGGGGGTACTAATCCACAGTCCTTTTGCCACTCAGGTTTGTCCTGGAGGACGAAGAACATGTCTGCATATGATACTTTGTCCCATTTTCCCTCTCTCCTCAGAAACAACATTAATCACAGGAGAGTGTTATAATCTAACGTTCCTCCCTCCTGAGGCCATTTCGCATCACTCCAATTTATACAAAACCCACCACTGATTACAATATTTAATCAATTTCCTTCTATTTTCGGTACCACCATGTCCTACGATATCACTCCAATGTTTTAATATACAACTCAAGGGCGATTTTTCACAGGGCTTACTCCTTCCATTTCCCATTTTACAATTTTAATTACTTTTTTTTTCTCCGGCCGCCTTAGCCACCCAAGGTCGGAAACGCGGATAGAGCTCCTTACTCGTATTGCACTCAAACGCGTGTCTCAAGCACTCTTGCACTCACACTCAGTCAAAATAATTAAGCTATACACGGAAAATCAAAATGCGCATCTCAATCACACCATTCACACTCTCCGGGCAGCCCTCAGTCACACAAGCAGTATGTTATATGGTACCGTGCACTTATGTACAACTTTTAGGAACACTGACAGTTCACAAAGTATGCATTTCAATGAACAATTGCCAAAAAACAAACAACAAACAAAAACCACATTTTTCCTGGTCTTAAGCAGAGTGTTAAGTTTTCCGCTATTTGCCACGAATTACCAGAATATTATTATTTTTCAACATACATTTCATAACTCCAAGTTTTGAACATGTAACAAGACAACACATAGAACAAACAAGACACAGAGCGCTATTTCAGTTGTTATATTCTAGGAATTCCCCAATTCTTAAGACAACCTAAAGGAAGTTTTTAGCTTCCCCCCCCCCTTTTTTTTTTTTTTTTTTTTTTTCTTTCCTCCTGGGGACTGCGCTGCGCGCCGGACGTCTCCATGCGTCTCACCAGCCGCCCCGTTACTAAACATACCGTTTTATCCGCGAATCCAGGGGTTCTCTTCTGCTCCCGGGTGAACAGCTGAGAAGAGGAGGCTCCTCCAAGAAAATCTCCCGGGGCGCGCCTAGGAGCGTCCGCTCCGCAGCTGGTCCCTCAGCCGAGCAGAAATCCTCCTGGCTGGCTCGCCAAACTGACATGCGGAATTAGACTCTACAACTCGAAAGTTATAAAGTAGGCATGTTTATTGCGTGCAGATGCACGGGGGATCGCTCCTCCACAAGCGTGCATACCCGAAGTGACGAACCATCCCACATTTATACAATGAAACAAATGAATATTCAATTAGCGCCTATACATATTCGTTACCTAAACCCCGCTTCATATGTTAATTAGCTTATCAGTCCGTTTCCTGGAATGTGGTGGTCTTGCAGGTTTGTAGGTGATTCATGTTCTTGTGACCATCTAATCTTTTTCAGCAAGGAAAGGTGATTCATGTCCTTGTGACCATCCAATCTTCTCCAGCAAGGAGACTTAGCACTCCCTCCCTCTAGATAGCATTTGAATGTCTCTCATCTTCTCTCATTCTCTTTTAAATAGCCCCTTTTGTTAGAGAAAGAAGGGCAGGCGTCTCCCCGTCTCCCCTTTGTTAGAGGAAGAGGGGAATGCGTCTCCTCAAAAACTGTAGTTGTCTCCTCAGAGCTGTGTGCCTATGTGACCAGACACCGCACCCATGACTAGTCACCATACCCACATTTCTGAGTAGACATATACAATCGCAGTCGGTGTTAAGCGTCCCCATTTCACACTATTTCTCCATATCACCACAGCCTGCCAGTGTGTGACCTGGGGCCTGCACTCTGCTGCTCTCCTGCCTCACTCCCCCTGGGAGATGAGACTCCACCGTTTCTTTGCTCCTAGAACCAAGGTGGACAACGAATGATGCAGGATTTTAGATCCAGGTGAGCATCACAGCTGTTGGCCCATCTGGCAGCTGTGCTAGAATGCCGATGCAACGTACCTGCAGACACCTAAAGGAGCGTTGTCACTGCGCTGTCCTGTGACTGTCAGCAGGTGGTTACTTGACCACTGGCTTGCAGGATCCCACCAAGCCTCTGTCTCGCTGCTCCCCTCCTTCCTCACTCACCTTGATGTCTTTAGGGTTGTTCTCTCACATAATTCTCACCCCTCTCCATTTGTGTTTTGTCCTTTCTGCCATAGGGTATCACAGAGGTGCCACTAGAATTGCTTATTGGCTCAGGTTTGGGCAGGGGCTGGTCCATTTTGGAGTCAAATGAAAGTGGCTGTTACGGCCATGGAGTCAGCTCTTGATCTCTTCTCACCTTTGCCAGACCTGCAAACACCTCCAAACCACTCCCAAACCCCTGCCATGTAAACCCACAGGATCTCTAAATTCCCCAAGAAGATGTGAGGTTATTGATCCTAAGGCTTCCTCACGCTGCTTAAATAAGACTTTTCCCCTTCCTCTCCCTGATTTAGGTTATTTCAGAGCAGTTACCCTGAACCACACCTGTGTCACCAGGGCCAAGCTCAGACATGTAACAACAAAAATAATAATGGCTACCAAGTGTCCAAGGTCACACACAAGCAAAATGTTTTGCTGCAGCGCATGCTGAGGTGGTGGGCAGAGGTCACTGTGAAGGTGAAATGAGATGTCCCTAAGGAGAGCAATCCATGCTGTCCCTGGGACCAGAGACATGCAGGGCTGGACTGTGCAGTGCTGCAGGAGAAGGCATTGCTGCCAGCGATGCCTCTGCAGCCCCAGAGGACATGTGGTTCCGGTGAACCTTATATCCAGAAAGGACAAGGTGCTTTTGATTGTGTCCTTGACCATGGACATCCCGTGATGCAGGAACACTTTGAAAATCATTGGTGTGTTTCTCTATTGCCTCACCACAGGGGTGACTTTCAACAGTGCTGGCTAACTGGGGAGGCCCAAGAAGGCTGAATGTTAGTCAAGTGGTGCCCACCTACAAGAAGGGTAGGAGGGAGGATCGGGATAACTACAGGCCTGTCAACCTGATCTTAGTGCCAGGGAAGGTTGTGGAGCTGATCATCCTGAGCACCATCACACAGGAGGCGCAGGAAAACCAGGAGGTCAGGACCAGCCAGCATGGGTTTATGAAAGGCAGGTCCTGTCTGATGGATCTGATCTCCTCCTGGGACAAGGTGACCTGCCTAGTGGATGAGGGACATGCTGTGGATGCTGTCTACCTGGACCTTAGGAAAGCCTTTTGGCTCCACCTCCCGCTGCATTCTCTTGGAGAAACTGGCTGCTCATGGCTTCGGTGGGTGTTCTCCACACTGGGTTAGAGCTGGCTGGACAGCCAAGCCCCAAGAGGGGTAGGAAATGGAGTGACATCCAGGTGACAATGGCCCATAAGGAGTGGTGTTCCTCAGGGCTCAGTGCTGGGGCCAGTCCTGTTTCAGAACTTCATCAATGACCCAGACAAGGGGACTGAGTTCACCCTCAGTGAGTTTGCATACAACATCAAGTGGGGTGGAAGTGCTGATGTCCTTGAGGGCAGGAAGGCTCTGCAGAGGGATCTGCACGGGTTGGACCTTTCAAGTGAGTCCAATTGTATGAAGTTCAGCCAGGAGAAGTGCCAGTTCTGCACTTGGGTCACAACCCCACACAAGGCTACAGGCTTGGGGCAGAGTGGCTGGAAGGCTGCCTGGTGGGGAGCTACCCTGAGGGTGCAGGGTGACAGATGGTTGAACGTGAGCCATCAGTGTGCCCGGGTGGCCAAGAAGGCCAATATCATCCTGTCTGGTACCAGAAACAGTGTGGCCAGCAGGACCAGGGCAGTTATCGACCCCCTGTACTCGGCACTGCTGACGCCACACCTTGAACACTGTGTTTCCATTTTGGGCCCCTCACTCCAAGAGAAATGTTGAGGTCCGGGAGCGCGTCCAGAGCAGGGCAACAAAGGTGGTGAAGGGTCTGGATCCCTGCTTGGATGAAGAGTGGCTGAGGGGACTTGAGTTGTTTAGTGTGGGTAGTAGGAGGCTCAGGGGGGACCTTACTGCTCTCTAGAAGTACCTGAAAGGAGGTTGTAGATCGGGTGGGTAGGACTGTTCTCCCAGATAACAAGTGACAGGACAAGAGGCAACAGCCTCAAGTTACACCAGGAGAGGTTCAGATTGGATATGAGGAAAAACAACTTCACTACAAAGGTGCTCAAGCATTGGAACCAGGAAGCTGGTGGAATCATCAGCCCTGGAGGTGTTTCAAAAAGAGGTAGATGCAGTTCTTCATGGCATGATTTAGTGATGGAATTGGCCGTCCTGAGTTTACTTTTGGATTTGATGATCTTGAAGGTCTTTTCCAAGCTAAATGATTCTCTGTTTCTGTGCTTCTATGATATCGCAAGCCTACCTAGACAAGTTGCTGAGAAAGTTGGTTTAGCTGACCCTGCCTCAGCTGGAGGGGTGGACTCGATGACCTCCAGAGGTCAGTCCAACCTGAAAAAAACACCATAGAGCTATAAAGGCATATATAAAACGTGTCAAAACAAATAGAGGGGCTCAGCTGAAGATGAGCTTGTGGGAAATGGCTTGTGGGAAAGATATTTGACAAATCTGATGAAACCAGCATGCTTTTCTGAGGTCAGGACCTGGGCCAGGATGAGGGTGATGGGGGTGTGTGGTATTGGGAGGGAAAATCGGTCTCAGGAGCTCCTCATGCAGGAGGACGTGCCTGGCTGTGAGGGGCCTGTGAGGTCAGTTCTGCCTCTGGAGGTGACAGGCCAGCATCAGGAACGTGGCTGGGACAGTCCCTCTGCCAAGGGACCCCATAGGCCCCATCCAGGAGAAGGGCTGGGGTAGGGGTTGTCATGTCCATTGCACCTGGGGACGTGATGGGACAGCAGCAGGCACAGGGCTTGGTCATGTCTCTGGGAGAAGCTGCAGTTCCGTGGTTTGGGAGACCATGGGAGTATTCCTTCTCTCTGGTGAGAGAGCAGAGCATAAGAAAAGGCTTCCTGGCTGCGTTCCCTGCTGGAAGGGTATTTTCTGAGATGGTAAACCTTTCCTGGGCAGTGGAAAAAGCAGGAGAGAGGAAAAAATGTCACAAAGTTTCAACTTGGAAAGCAGAGACTGGACCACAGCAGGAAGAACTGTCACCAAGGGTCCTGCTGCGGTGCCAGAGCTCAGCCAGAGGGAGCCTGGATCAGCCCATGGTTTGTGTTTCAAGGAAGAGCCGGTGAGAGTGGAGGTACCTCAGCGAAGGTATGGCAATGTTGGGGTGAGAGCAAGGCAGGGCAGCGAGATGGTGCCTACAGCCTGCAGGGCAACAGGGGCAGGGCTCCAACCATGTAGGACAGCTTGAAATAGAGATGGCAGAGGGCACTGGCAGGGCTTGAAGGCAGGAACATAAACCAGCTCTTTCTCCCCTTGGCAAAGGCAGCTGTTTCTCTCACTGAAGTCTGTGAGAAGACACATTGTCCCATGGCATTGGGACATCGTTGCCTCCTTGCAGCCCCATGGGGAAGCTGGAAGTTGCTGTGCCATTGCTGTCCTTCACTGGGCATTGGATGCCCACCTTCCATGGTCCCCAGGAAGAGCCCTGAGCTCTGTGTGAGGGACAGCATCGACCTTCCCACAGGCTGCAGGTCATGGCTTGGCCTTTCTGCTTCATCAAGCAAGCCAAGGCTTTGCTCAGCAGCAGAGCTGCCTGCACAGCGCCTTTGCCTTCCTGCACTCACAGCCTCCAAGGATGGGCTCTAACAAGGCCATGGGGAGGCTTTCTCAGCCATGGCCCTCAGCGGGGCCCATTAACGCTTCCAGGGGCTGTGGGCTTTGCCTCTGACTTGGTGTTCTTGAGAGGTTTCTTCAGTCTCCTCTGAACACCTGAAGTCCACAGCACCACAGATACCCTGGGCTCATGAAGAGGCAGAACGCCCTGACGAGCCATGTCTCTTCCATCAGGGACATCTGGTCTTCAAGTTTGGCTCCTACACTTAATGAGATAAGTTTCAGCAGTACAGTGAAAGAGGAAGGCAGGTAATGAGCACTTTGGAGAAATGATAGAAGGCTTTTCCAATTGCTCTTGATGCAGAGTGTCTCCTGAGGAGGTGCAGACAGGTTGGAAAATCAGTCCCTGGAGCTAAACACTGTGTGGACAGCGTTGCTCCTCAGCTCTCCATCCTCAATATTTTTGTCCTCAGCCTCATGAGACTTACATCACTTGACATCAGACTTCTTCAACCATCTCTGCAGCTGAATATAGCAAATTCTTGGCAGTAATAATTGGCTGCTTTCCTTATAGAACGGGGTGTACACAGGAATAAAAGAGGGATTAATTATCAGGGGGGTGTGTGTGTGTGAGTGGGTTAGAAATTAATAACTAAAAAATACATTTCTCATCTGTATTATTTTTACTTCATACAGATCCCCATGAGGTCTATTGCCACAACTGAAGAGTTGCCCATAGGGAATATTAGAGACACTACTGAAAGACAGAACAACTTTTCCTCTCTGGACCTTATAGCAGAAGCTACATAGGTAAAATGGATTGGAGTGATCACAGAGGAAGAGGAGAAAGGCATCTGAGATGAACTTCTTAACCCAGAGCTGTAAATCAGGAAACCGGGATGTCAGTGTATTCCAAATTTCTTGAATTCCGTAGAAGGTGTCAACTTTCTGGGACTCATGACAAATACTAGGATGTTCCCAAATTTTTTTTATATCTGTAGAAATTCCCCCACTTTAACCTACATATACACCGCAACTGCTATTAACAACAGCACAGACTCTGCCTTCAGACGCCAGCTTCATATCTAATGCCATTCCATTTTGCACAGCTGTAGGGGCTATTCCTCACACTTCTTCCTGCAAAGCCTTCGTGGCACCTGCAGGGTCCTTGCCCATCTCTTCCATTCCTGTGCATCTCTTTATCACTGCCTTCTCCAGTTCAGGAACCGCTGACCAAGGAGTAACCGAGGCCACAAGCAGGCTGATGATCTGGGCTATCATTATGACACACATTACATCTGAGAAGCTCATAGGCCAGTAGGAGGCACGTGGCCATGAAGGCAAGTTTGAGGTCCCTGGAGTCTCCAGTTCCCTTGGGGGATTGGCCATCAGCAGCCCAGCTGGTTATGGCTGCAGTAAGAAAGGCACTTGGACTCTGAGACAAAGTGTCATTTCAAATGGCCTTGGTTAGAGCAAACTCTCTACACACAGAGACAACCGTGTCAGCTGTATGCCGTCCCTTCCGAGGCCGGGAACACGGAGTTTCCAGCGTTGGGAGAGTGGTGCAGCAAGTGGTGCAGATCCTGCCTGCAGAAGGCTTATCCCTCACTGCTCCTGTCAGCTCTTGAAGTGTTTTCTGCCAGGGAAACCCATTCTAGTCATCACTTCTCGTGTTCTAAGAGGAGATGTTCACTTGGGAGTTGGTAACTGCAGTCTCAGGCAAAGGTAAGGGCGTGGGGTTGGCCATTCACCAGCAGCTTCCTGCAGATTTCTTCTTCCAATACGGCTTATTCTGCAACCCAGGGACACACTCAGCACAGCTCAGCCTGAAGGCCAAGAGGTACGTGGAGCACAGCACAGGCCTGCTCAGGTTTTCTGTGACACTCATCACTAACTCCTCCATGTGCAAAGGTCTTCTGCTCAGATTCTCTCAACCTCCTGATGAAGGTTAGAAGGAGAACAACATCTCCTTTATACCGCTAGAGAAAGGGGCCTGTACTTGAAGGCCTTGGTTGAAGGGAACGTGGAAGATGATCTGCAGGAGCGGGCTGGAAATTAGGACCATGCGTGGCAATCAGTTAGCTGAAGGGAATGTGCTCGAGCTTGTAGGTCACTAACCCTGGGAAGAGAAGGAGTGTGAATAGACACAACAATTAACATGATGAGTCATGCTGAGAGAGCATAGGGGAGTGGGGGACGGATGCCGTGAAGGAAAGGTAACACCTTGCTGTTAATTGATGGTAGTTAACCACCAATCTGGGATTGCCTGGTACGCAAGGCTTAGCTTCAAGAACCAATCTGTTTAAAACGCGCACCTTCAAGAAACAATCCGTTTAAAAAATGCAGCTTCAAGAAACAATCTTTTTAAAACGCGCGACTTCTGAAAGTGTGTATAAACTCGTGCTTCTGTACAATAAATTTACATTTGCTTGTATCAACCTGCGTCCCGTCTCCATCGCAGCAATGATCCCTGACCAACATGGCACAAATGCTTTGCTGGACTTGTTTTGAACAAAAGACAAGGCAGGAATGGTGAAAAATGTGGATGGCACCTTTCAGTCAAGTATGGGTGACGCTGGTAAAGTAGAAATCAAGAGCAAGTCAACAAGACAAATTGTAGCAGGGCTGAGTAGAGAGATCACCTCCACCAACCCTTGGGCAGTGCTCTTCCTAATGCAGCCCAGGATGCCATGGGCCTTATTTGAAAGGTGCAAAGCCAGGAGAAGAGGAGGCTTTGGGGACACCTAAGAACAGCCTTCCCATATCTTCTTGGGCCATATCAGCAAGAAAAGGCAGCCAGGTTCTTGCCTGTTGTGCATGATGGGAGGATGAGGGCCAATGGGCATCAGCTGAAGCAAGGGAAGACAATGTCCTTCCCCATGAAGACAGTCAAGCAGTGGAGCAGATGTCCCACAGAGCCTGTGTGTTATAAATTCAGACCACAACGGATCATAATCCAATTAAAATTTTATTAATTATAGCAAGTAGAATATGAGCAAAACCAGCGCTGGACGGCAGGGGAGTCTGCGCTCCGCCAACTGCCGTCCTGAGCAGTTCAAACAGTCCATTTTTATACATCTTTACTTCCGTGTTCATGAGGTAGTGGAGTCATGCTTCAATTGTTGTTAGGGGGTCGTTTTCTGCCTCCCGGTGGTCTTCCTCCTTTGTCCCATAGTTGACCCCTCACTCATATGTCCTTATATGGGGTTGTTTGCCCTGGTGTCTGGTTTAGTTTGTGTATTGCGGTTATCTTATCTTACACAAGCGGTGTCTGGTAGCTGTTTGCATAAGCGTTTTCATATCTTTTGTTGCCTAACCTTGACATTGAGCTTAACATAAATCTTAATAAACAATACCCTAGTCCATAGTTTCTCACAATCCCCCCTTTTTTTATTTTTATCCTATTATTGTTTATTAGGCGCTACTTTCATTCTCGGCACTGCAAGCAAACCTTTTTCCACAATCCCAACATTTATCATAACACTCACAAGGTAATACCTCACAAATACAATAGGCATAGTTCTCACGTGGCATAACGCATTCATAACAATCTTCATCCTCATTAATAGATACACTCTTATATTTTGCTCCAGACCTCGTAGTTAAAATAAGCAATTTAGCTATGTCAAACCGTTCTTTAATAAAATGTAAAATATAGCGTAATATACAAGGCCCAAATATAAGTCCCAGAATCAACATAATAAGCGGTCCTGCTAAAGCAGACAACAAAGTGGTTGGACATATATAAAATGCTTTGCATTGGGCCTGAAGCTTTGCTAGATCTGGGGTAAAAACAGGGGAGCCCTGTTCTATAGGTATCAGGGAATATAGATGCACGGAGAAATTCCACTTCCCTGGACCGATCTGAGTTTGAATTAATTTTGACTCTGGTAAATTATATAATTTCCAAGCCATAGGTTCATGAGGGTTTCCATTTGCTTGTGTTATTATCAATAACAAAACTAACGGTACACCAGGAAAAAGGGTGTCTGTCAATTTTGCCAATTTAAGTATATTTTTACCAGTCCTGGGGAAGTTTGGCCATTGCTGCTTTTGTGTCCCATTGTTCTGGTTCTTTTCTCCACAGTTTGTTCCTCCTCTGCCTTGCCCGTCGACTCGGTTGCTTCGAGCCACGGGGTGTACCATCTTCTCGGCAGCAAGGGAATTCTTCAGGAGAACAGCTGCTTCGGGCTTTCTGCCTGTTTACATAGGCTTCCCACTTTGCAGCTTTAACTAATGGGGCAAAGCAAGACACGGTTAGTACTTCCCTTCTGCACTTTATAGCCAAGATTTCAGCTACGAAAGGGGACTGGTTCGGTGGAGTGGTAACAATAATATTGAGGGCTTATTCCTTTGGTAAAAATTTCCCACCACTCATGGGATGCTCGAATAATTTCTTGTTTAGACTCTAATTGTTTTAATTTCCACTCAGTGAGAGTTCTTTGGATTTTTCAACACTGTGTGTAAACTCCTATCGGAGGGTATCCACATTCATAGTGTGTCCACCATTTATTCTGGCATACCTTACACCTGAAACAAGCAAATGGATAACAATTGCAGTTCAAATTATTACACCTAATTCGTATATCTAGAGTGCATATATTATTTACATCAGCATATCTTCTATATTCAATATTGTGTGGTTGCATAAGTTTAGCAATTTCCTTCAACACACTTTGTACGCTTCCATATATAATAGATAAAAAAAGAAATAATTATAGCAAATATAAACAGCAATACACACTTTATACCAAAAGGTAATGCGGCAAAATAATCAAATAAAGTCTCTATCATTACGTTATCTTTTCAGGGTTATCTTGGTGTCACCTGGAGTACTGATTACTTTCCAGTGGGGTCTCGTCACTGGGCCTTTAATGCAACTGGCATGAGTCCATCGATGCTCAGCAGTGTGTATGGATTTGCTACTACAGGGAACCGGGTGATAGTTCTTTTGTTTATTTCCCTTAAATCATGTACGAGCCGATATTTCCCATTTGGCTTCTTTACAGGCAGAATGGGAGTGTTAAAGGGTGACATACAAGGCTCTAAGATTCCTTGTGCTAACAATCGATCAATTTCTGGTTTTAATCCCCTCCGTCCTTCTAGGGATACGGGATATTGCCTTACCCTCACAGGTATGTGGGGTTCGGAAATTTGGATTTTAATCGGTGGGATTTCCAGTCTACTAATTGTGTCCGGAGAGTACCAGACATCGGGGTTAATTTGTTTTTGATCATCCACAGTCAAAGGATAAGCAGACACTGTTAGCTCTTGATTTTTCACTTTAATTTCTAATTGCAATTCAACAATTAAATCTCGTCCTAACAGATTAAATTCTGCTTCAGGGACGAGCAAGAGTTCACCCATTCCAAATTTATTTTCAGTTTCGAATACCACATTTTTGATTTTGCTTACTTTAAAGGGTTCTCCTTTTGCCCCAATTACTTGTACTTTTTCAGGGGAAACTTTACATCCCTCAGGTATTTGCCTAATAGTCGATTTCTCAGCCCCAGTGTCTACTAAAAAGGTGAACTCTTGTTTATGGGGACCTATTTTTAATTTTATCAAGGGCTCATGATGACTCCGGTCCCCTAAGATATAGAGCCCCTGACTCTCCTATTCCGTTTTCAATATTTCCTCATCCCTGATCCTTTCTCTGCAATTCTTCTTTATATGTCCCTTCTTTCCACAGTAAAAACAACATCTTTGTTCCTTCTTTACTACTACGTTCCCTTGTTTCGTTCCAGCAGATCTGTGTTCACCAGTCCGCCCTTTGCGATCCTCTCTGACTGCTGCTACCATCATTTTTACTTGTCGCTTGCTGCTCTCTTCTTCCCGCCTTACATAGACTTTCTGAGCTTCCCTCAATAATTCATCCAACCCTCTATTCTGCCAGTCTTCTAACTTTTCAATCTTCTTTCTGATATCTTCCCATGATTTTGCCACAAACTGACTTTTGAGGAGCGCTTGCCCTAAAGGGTCGTCTGGATTTACCCCAGAGTACAGCTGAAGGGCTTTCCTCAGTCGTTCCAGCCACTCAGTGGGGCTTTCATCTTTCTTTTGCATTTCATTAAACGCTTTATTGATATTCTGGCCACGGGGTACTGCTTCTCTAATTCCCTGAATTACTATAGTTCTCAGGTCCTGCATATGAGTACTATGCGCCGGATCCTGATTATTCTAATTAGGTCTTTGAAGTGGCCATTTAATATCTGCTTGGGGTCCCTGGGCATGCTGAGCATCCCGCAGTCTCATTCCTGCTCGTCTAATCATATCTCTTTCCTCGGTAGTAAATAATTGACCAAGGATAGATTGCATCTCATCCCAAGTATAAAGGTTTGGTCCCAAAAATTGATTTAATCTTTCTGCCACTCCGAGTGGGTCCTCAATTAAGTTTCCCATCTCGGTTTGTTTTTTTTTTAAATCTCGTAGGTCAGCCGAGTTTAGGGGTACGGAAATATATCCGATCACAGGTTGAGGTCCCCCCATGGGCATTTCTCTTAGGGGGTATATTTGAGCTGCCCCTTTTTGACTTCTAGTTACGCGTCTAGGAGGAGAGGGAGACTCTTGTTCCAACTCTGGTGGGGGAGTGGGCGCTCTGGGGACCTCTGCAGGAGCAGGAGGAGAAATGTAAGGAGGGGGGGTTAGAAGGGTTTCGTCTAACTCTTCCTTTTTTTTTTTTTTTTTTTTTTTTTTGTTTAGTTTTTATTTCATTCAGCGGGTAAAGTCTAGCTCCCGGTCTTTCTAGCCACACCTCCGCATATTGACTCTCCTCTGGGTTAAGGGTTTTTTTTTATTATTAACCCAGAGGTTTAATTGCTGTTTTACCCAATCTTCTTCTGACCCATAGACTGGCCAAAAGACATTTTTAGAAATCTTCCCTCCCCATATCTTAGTACAATATTCTATCATTTTCTGCTTATCTTTCCCTAGGGTTCCAGGGAAATATCTCCAATTGTCTAAGATATATGCCAGAGGGGTATTCTTAGGTACAGTGGGTACCCTTCCCATGGGAGTCGAAGGCTTGCTGCCCTTCGCCCCCATCTTCTGGAACATCCACAAACATACACTCACTCGCTCCCCTTGTTCCTGGCCCAGTCCCTCGCGGGAGATGGGAGACGCAGTACTTAAGAGTCCGCACTCGCTTGGTTCAGTATATCGAACCTCTCACTCGTTATATTCCAGGAAACCCAATCCCGCCCAAACGGCAAACCCGCGAACAAATTCGCAATATACTTACGCGTCCTGCGTCTTCGTCCGGACTCCCGTGCACAGAATTTTATGGGACTTTACCGGTCCTTTTTTGTTCAATATCCTAGAATTTAGGTTCGTTGGTAAGGTTGGAGTAAGCTGTTGGTCGCGGGGCCGCGAAATGTCGCGGGGCGCCTCCCCGGAGGACCAAAGCCCACTGTTCCTTATCCGAGTCACAGCACCAGAAATTGTTATAAATTGAGACCACAACGGATCATAATCCAATTAAAATTTTATTAATTATAGCAAGTAGAATATGAGCAAAAACAGCGCTGGACGGCAGGTTCAGCCTGCTCTCAGTAGCTCAGGTTCATGGAAGGAGCCCCAAGTGCTCTAACGAGGTATTTGCCTTTTTAGCATTTCCTTCAGATGTTGAAGACCTGTGCAGCTAAAATGAGCTGTTTCATGGTGTAGTTGAAAGGGAAGATTTCAAAGTGCACCAGATGATAATTCCTTTATTTATTTCATAGCTTATATTTTGCTACTCTTAAGGTTAGAGGAGAAGTTCCAGCTGCATTCTCCAAGTGATAATGATGCAGAGTGTCTTCAGTAGTTCCAGACTGGTAGGAAACGCAGTCTCTTGTGGTCTGACACAGGATGGACAAGCTTGCTTTTCATAACCCCAACCCCAACCCTTTTTCTCATTGTCCCCTGGGACTCACATCCCTTCCCCTTACATCAGACGTCTCCCCTCAATTCTGCAGGTGGGTGCAGCAGCTCCTTTGCACCATCCCCCACCTGTTTGCCATAAAGGACTGGCTGCACACATGTGCAGAAAATTGTTTTATATCTGCAAGCACTGTGAACAACAATCAAATGTCATCGACAGGAAAACATGCTCCAGAAGCACATGTCAAGTCCAAGCTGTCTCTGATGAGGTGCCTTTCTGTAAGGGACACTCTTTTGAGAAATCTCTTAGGTTGGCAGATACGGAAAGATAGATCTAATCACAAGGAAATATTTGATTATAGGGGACAGATGGGCTGTGGGAAGACATATAAACTTTTCCACCCTGAAGCTGAAACCAGCAGCACAGGTGAGGTACTTGTAGGACCAAAGAATAAAGGAGGAGAAACCTGAAGGATAATGGAAAGAGACATTGTTGAGACAGTCTGCTGAAAAGATGACTTCAGAAGTGGTCATTGTCTCCTGGTCAGGTGCAAATATGTAGAAGGTGAGAGAAATTAAGGACAGATGGTATAAAGGATTAGTGGTAGTGATGTTCTGGAGGAAAATGGGTATTTCTTAGGAATATCCTTTTGGAAACCTCCTTTTATAGGCAGAGGTCTCCTGTGCGAGAGGATGGATCAGCAGGTGTTACAACCATCTTGGAAAGAGTCCAGACATGCCACTCATGGAACCACAGGCTGCACACACTCCCACTGGTTAGGGGTGTGCCACCGGTTAGAGTCCCCTTGGGTGACATTTCTGGCACCTGAGAGAGTAACTGTCCAGGTGATTTTCCAAGGGTAAATCCTGCCTCGCCAACCTGACAGCCTGCGGCTGTGCGTGAGGAGCTCCACAGTGGATGTCATTTCCCTCGGCTTCAGCAAAACTCTGGCCATGGTCTCCCTCAGTGTTCTTCTGCCCAAGTGAGGCCGTGACACTCTGGGTGTGATCAGAAAGAGATGGGTAAAACACCAGCGGGATGGTCAGGCTGAGAGAGCAGTGAGGAAGGGCTCACGCCCCACCTGGAGGGCACTGGGACATACTGGGGCAATGTGGGCACCACAGGGGACTCTCCGGCTTACAGTTTAAGGGCTGTATAGATGACCCAGTGGAGGCAACTCTCACAATGTCTGTCGGTGGCACCAAACTGAGAGGACCATCCCTGTGCCCTAGGGATGCCATGGAGGGGAACCCTGGCAGGTGGGGTGGCCGCCCTGTCAGGAGCTGCAGAGATGCAGGACGGACCAAGGGCAGAGCCTGCACCTCCCTCGCATGGACTAACACCCTGCAGCTGCAGGGCCTGGGACCTGCCTGGCTGGGCAGTGTCTGTGCAGAAAAGGCCCTGGTGGTGCTGGGGGACAGAAGGCAAAACACAATCCCAGCCCGTGACCTGGTAGCAGAGGCAGCCAGCAGTGCCCTGGAGCGTATGAAGAGGTGCCTTGCCAAGAGAGTGCGGGAAGTGATTGTGTGTCCCGTACTCATCGCTTGTCAGACCACCTGTCCGTGACTGTGTTCATTTTGGGGCCCTGACTGGGGAGGGAAGGAGGGAGGGAGCAGCTGGGTGGCTGCTGGGCTTTTGGCCAGAGACAAGCCACTACAGGAAGGAAGATGTGTATGACTGGGAGTGAGTTCAGTGAAGGGTCACTGAGATGCTCAGGGGCTGGAACACTTTCCTGGGAGGGAAAACTGAGGGCAAGGGCCTTGTTCAGCCCGCACAAGGGAAGGACTCGGGAGCACCTGCCGGTCACAGTGAGGACGTTGACAGGAAGATGAATCCAGTCTTGGAACTGTGTTGTGTGACAGCAGTGTGATAGGCTGTCATCAGATGTGGAAATAAGGAGGTTCTTGTCCAGAGGTGATGCAATGATTTATCTCCAGAGCATGGGGTGCTTGAAGCTGTAAACAAAACAGAAAAAAAGCTCTACTTGGAAGTTCTCTACTTCTTTGCTACAGCTGGGGGAGGTAGAGGAATCTCAGTGCTTTCTGGTTGCTGTGGAAGAATGAAGACCTCCATGAAAAGAGGTGAAGGTAACAGTTTTGCTTCCCACTTTCAGTTCTTGACACGCAGCAGCCTCATGTGCTTTTCCTTCCTCTCCTCCCAACAACTGACCAGTTGATGTCAATAAAGGAAGCAGAGAAGCCTGGACTTGGAGGGTCATAGTGTCATTTCATTGGACACCCAATTAAGAAAAAACCTGAGAAGTGAGCCTGCAAGGCCGAAGGAACAGGGTCCATGGACAGGCCAGGCTGTGCCTATGGTTGTGCCTGGAGACCCGCACACCTACAGCACAGGTTGTGCTGGGGCTGAATCTCCTGCCTGGCTTCAGTGGCCTCCTGGAGCCATGGAGAAAGCTTTGGGTGGAGGCCCCACATGAGGCTGGTCAGGGCCAGGAAGGCCTAGGGATGCTCTCAGGGCCCTGCCCCCATGGGATCCCACCTGCCAGTGCCCTCAGCAGGCCAGGTTCTCCTTCCCTCCTTTCCTGGGCTACGCTCTGCTGCTCTCCTTCCACACATGCTTGGGCATCCCCTGATGCACCACACCACAACTGCACACTACTACAACCAAGGTGGCATAGCTCTTCACATCCCTGAGCATCTTGTCCTCTTTGGGGAGACACAGGTGCAGGTGAGCATCAGAGTGGGTGGCCTCTTTGGTCTGGGGAACTTGCCCACAACCCCTGGGCTCCTGGCATCCTGGCTTGCCTGTGCAGTGATCACCAAGGAGACTGATTCCCCCAGAAGAGCCAGGCTCTGTGATCCACAGGTTTCCTCAGGTCATTTCAAGAAGACATTGTTCATGCCTCACCCTGACTGTATGACCTGTCGCTCTGTCCTGGCTCGGGCTGGCATGGAGTGCATTTTCTTCACAGCAGCCCTTCTGGTGCTGTGCTTTGCGTCTCTTCCTAAGGCAGCGCTGACCACACACCAGTGTTTTGGCCACCGCTGCAGAGCAATCACCAAGGCTTCTCTTTCTCACACTCTGCCTGCGCTACAAGGAGACTGGGGGGATGCAAGAAGCTTGGGCAGCTGACCCGAAAATGACCACAGGGATATTGCATATCCCAGGATGTTGTGCTCATCAATAACAGCTCAGGGAAAGGAGGATGAAAAGAGGACATTCGCGGTCATGGCATTAGTCTTCCCGTGTCACTGACAGATGTGCTGAAGAGCAGCTTTTCTGGAGATGGCTGAACCCCTGCCTGCCCATGGCAAGGGTGAGCGAATTGCTCATGTTGCCCTCCTTGCACACAAAGCTTTTGCTTCTCCTGTTGAACTTTGTCCTGACCTGTGAGTTTTCTTCTGATCCTCTCCCCCATCATGCTGGGCATGTAAGGGGTCAGTGAACAACTGATTCTGGGCATTTGGGTGCTGGACAGGGCCAAACCACAACTAATTCCTCCCAAAGTGCCACCCTGGCTGCTCTCCCCTTGATCCACACACAAGCTCCCACCTCACCCCTTGGCCCATCCACTAGAAGAGCTCCATCTGTCTGAGCTGCCCTGACCTCACACAGAGCATCCCCCTCCCCTCATCTTTCCCGTAGGTCTCCCCTACAGACCTTGTGTCTCCATCCACCGCCAAAGGCATGGGAGCTGCCCTGCCCCTCCTCAGCGCTTACGGCACTGATGTCACAGCTCTGTGGTGGCACTGGGGGCTCCTGCTGCCCGTGCCCCAGGCGGTGGGCTCTGGGGCCCATGTGGGCTGCAGCACCTCAGGTGTGGCACCAGGGCCAAGGGCAGGCTTGTCACACGGACACCGGTACCCAGGGACGGGAGCCCTTGTGTGGGAGGGGTTTGCTGCCCAGCAGAGGATGCTGGAGCGGGTGGCAGGGGGCAGCAGAAGGATGAAGGAGGTTCCCACCACGAGAGCAAAGGCTGCAGTGGCCAAGGCCAGAGGGAAACAGGCCTGGGCTGCGCAGCCCTGGCAGGAGAGGGCTTTGCTCTCCCAGGTGACTCTGTAGCACCCTGTGGCCTGTGCCAGAGCTGAAGCTCATCTCCAAGATGGGCAAGATGCTGCTGCTGGTGCTGAGCAAGCCCCTGGGGGAGGCCAGCCCGTGATCCAGCCCTCCTGGGGCTATCCTGCTGGTGGCAGGCCGGCCAGAGAGCAGCTCTGCAGAGAAGGACCTTTGGGTGCCAGAGGACAAGCAGCTGAGCAGGAGCCATCGATGCACCCTCATGGCAAAGGCCAACAGCCCCCGGGCTGCATTAGGACAAGCATCGCTGGCCGATGGGGGGAGGTGATCCTTCCCCTCCTCTCAGCACTGCTGAGGCCACATCTGGAGTGCCGTGACCAGGGCTGGGCTTCCCAGGGCAAGGGAGTTGTTGACCTACTAAAGTAAGTTCTACAAATGGCCACCAAGCTGGTGAAGTGACTGGAGCATCTGTCAAAGGAAGAAAGTGTGAGAGACATGGACAGTTTCATTTGCCAAAGAAAAGCCTTGTGAGGGTCACATTAGTGTAGATAAAACTCCATCCGAACTCAAGGAAATGATTTTGGACTCTGAGGGTGATCAATCACGGGAAATGATTGCCAGGAGCATTTGTGGAATGTCCATCCCCGGAGATATTCCAAACCCACCTAGGCAAGGTCATGAACAACCTGCTCAAGCTGAGCTTGCCTCATCTGAGGATTGTACTGGATGATCTCCAGACGTCCCTTCCAATCTTGATTCTCTGTCATTCTGGTATCATCAAAGAGTAAAGTAAGACAGAAAGAAATGTAATGCATATACCTTTGACCATAAAGATGGTGGGGTCCATAGAGAAACCAAGCTGGAGCAGAGGAAATGTGTGAGGAGCGAGGAGCAACAGAGGTGTTCTGTGCCATGACCCCCTTTTCACTATCGCCCCTATGCAGGAGGGGGCCTGGAAATCAGGACCATAAGTAACAATCCGTTAGCTGAAAGGAACGTGCTCGAGCTTGTAGGCCACAAACCCTGGGAGGATGGCTACAAACCCTGGGAGGATAAGGAGGGTGAATAGATAACAACCAACAGGATGAGTCTGTCCTGGCTGAGAAAAGATAAGGAGATGAGGAACCGATGGTGCCAAGGGGAAGTAACACTTTGCTGTTAATTGATGAGTGTAAAAACTTACTGAAAGTGTCCTTTGTTTGTAGTTAACCAAACAGGGATTGCCTAGTATGTAATGTTTAGTTTTAAGAACCAATCTGTTTAAAGCATGCGGCCTCTGATAACATATATAAACTCATGCTTCTGTACAATAAATCGGCATTTGCTTGCATCAAGCAGCGTCCCAACTATCCATCGCAGCCAACTGGTGACCCCGACGTGATGGGTTTATGAACCGCCAGGCTGAGCGGCAGGCTGCAAGTCCCACAGAACGTTGAATGAGCTGCTGAAAGGAAGCAGGAGCCGGCAAATGAAGTCCCTCTGGAATTGAGAGGTGAGCTGTGGGAAACATGGGAATCAAGTGTCTTCCACTATGAGAGTCTTCTAGTCAGATCCGGGAGCCCATGCCTCGATCTCCTCAAACGGTGACCCCTATGGTGGTTGTCCGAAGCCTTGGAAGAATAAGGACGGAAATGGTCGATAAAAAGGACAGCTCGTGGAAGAGGGCTGCGTTCTGGAGGAGACGGCTTGGCTGAACGATCGTCTTGCTGGCTGGACCAGGCAGACAACCTAAGCCGCGAGGATAACACCTGTATGCATCGAGACAGGTGAGCAGCCAAGAAACTTTAGAGACTTTAAAAGAAATGAAAGTGTTCAGCAGACAATTGTATGATGCTGCCGCAGAGGGGGACTCTGCATCAGGAATGCATTTAGCACCTTGGTGGCAAATTCCAACTACTCTTTGCCAAGTGTGGACGAATTCTACTAACGGTGCTAAACCAGAGGAAGCTGTAAATTCCACCAACAGCGAGACTCTTCTCAACACACCGTCAATGATGGCGATTCCGTCCACACCTCCTCTGCCCCCAAAGCTCCTGTCACTGATTGCAGCGACCCTCACAACACAGGACCAAGCACGGGAACAGGACAACTTGGACAATGATGCCATTGACACTGATAAACCTTTTGATCCAGGTCCTATAGATCTGGACAAGGAATTAACCCTTCCCCCCCCACCTCCCCCCACCCCCCACCACCTCTCCCATGACTGTACTTTCGGGGAGGGTGAAAAGGGGGTCTGAGGGATTGGTGGCAGGAATGCAAGTGGGAAACACTTAAGTGATGGGTTTTGGGAGTCGCTATGGCATGTTCAGTATTTTCTCGGATAAAGCAACCTCGAGAGTGGCAGCCTGTGCAATACGAGGCTGTTAAAGAGTTAAAGCAGTGCGGGAAGGGAGGATTCATAATACATTTGCTATGTGCCTTCTTGAAGCGGTGGCAGAGCCTTATACACTCACACTGCATGACTGGAAGTCATTGCTTTGTATGGTACTAACTCTGACACAATTTATGATGTGGTTATCTGATTTTTGTGAACTACGTGTAGTGGCCTTGATTGAAAACCTTAATTGGGGAATTGCTGTTAACTACGAGCAGTTGGCTGGAGAAAATAGCTGTGCCGATTCTGTGACCCAGGCAAGGTATCCCTGGGGCAACTATTTGCAAATGAAGGAGATGGCTATTAAGGCAGTCAGGATGCAGGAGGCTGGGCCAGCCTCTAGTGAGTCATTCGCCACAGTCTTGCAGGGTCCTAGAGAGTCATGTACTAACTTTATTGATCGGCTTCAGAATATTTTGCAACAAGTCGAACATCTGGAAGTGTGGATAACTGGCTAGCTGAAAAGGGTCACATAGCCATAGTCCAGCTGGCTGGACAAAAATGCACATCGCTCTCAGCTTATCTGAAGTACAGCAAAATACACTGTCTTTGGCTGTTCTTGTTACACAATAACAGGAAGATTTCGGTGGGAAAAGAATGTTGCAGGTGGGAACAGAAAACTACAGAAGAGAAACAAGGGGCGGACTTGGTATTTAGGCAACTAACCAATAATGAGCTTAACTTTTGTAATATGTATGAGCTAATTATAACAAGGCATAAAAGGTGACTGTAAGGGACAATAAACGAAGTCTGCTGATCACTCATATTGAGTGACTGTGTCTTCCCTCCGTCGCGACAAATGGCGCCCGAACAGGGACCCTAGAGAGGGCTGAACCTGCGAGCCACGGTTCGACGGAGATTCGGGTACCGGTCCTGAAAGCAGCGCAGGAGGCGGAAGGGCACAGTCCCCGCGCCCGGGAGCACCTACAGAGGGTCCCGCCGGCCACGCGTCGCCGAAGTCTCGCAAAGGCTGCAACAGCGCTGACGAAGGTGTGGAGAGACAAGCGACGTACGATTCGCTCATATGCTTTTTAGAAAAGCGGAGCGTGCAGGACATAGATTGTAACAAAGAATTACTCGGGTTATTAGCGTATGGGACAGCATCCGGGTCCCCCGCAGCAGCGGCAAGCGGCGGCGCGGCCCGGCAGGCCCCTTCCCGGCCGCGGTTTCTCTCCAAGGTGCCCCCCCCCCCCCCCCCCCCCCGATTGGCACCATGGCGATGCAAGCGGCCAAGCGAGCTAACATCCGGCTGCCCCCAGAGATCAATCGGATCCTTTATATTCGGACCCTGCCGTATAAAATCACAGCGGAGGAAATGTATGATATTTTTGGGAAATACGGACCTATTCGACAAATCAGAGTTGGAAACACTCCTGAAACAAGTGGAACAGCTTAAGCTTCTCAAGTAAAAATACGGAATTGATTACAAACCCACCAAAAAAAAAGTGCTTCAGATGTCCCCTACAAGAAATGGGTTTCTGCCTTGAACTAGCAAACATCTCTGTGCTTAAAGAGAAGCCTTTTTGCCTTGATGGAGATAATTTATTCTGTATTCTGTATTTATGCTGTATTCTGAATGTAGAAATTGGTTGGGACTAGGAGGCTGGCTTAAAGGCATTTTGCAAACGGGATTATTATTTTTGATCATTATTGTAATAATAGTTTTTTGATCAAAACCAGCCAAAATTATTTGTAAGCATTAGGCCTATCTGAAGAGAATGCCTTTATTCGAATCAGCAGTTAAGGTGTAGTTTAGTCTGATGCTGTGGTTTTATCTGCTCCTGGTGAATTTTTGAAGTGATGAAATCAGAGATACAAGGTATACTAAGAGTTACGAGGTAATAAGGTAATAATCTAAGTAAGGGTGCTGTCTTTTTATATCTACAAGCGCAATATGCTTTTATGTAGCAGAGAGAAACTTTAACAATAATGTTGCTTGAGCGAGATGTGCATGTGACAACTTGGGAAAAGGGATATCACAACTGGAGTGCAACAGTGTTTCTATGTCTGGCAGAGTGAAATCTTTTAAGACCTGAGTTTAGACAGTCTAAAATAAATTGTTAGTATTCAGAAAACCCATCTTCAGCCTCTTTTGTGTACATAGTGTTATGGAAGTCAACTGCTATTGTAGATAATTAATGATTTTTTAATACATATTAACAAATACTACTATTTTAACTTGAGGCAGTTGAGTGAGAAGTACTCACGTGTAGCATTTGAGGGAATGTCAGCATAAATAGCACTTACAGTAAGACTGCATTTTTAATTACTGTACTCGTTAAGATTCGATGATGCCATAAGGCTAAGGCCTTTTATCACAGATCAGTTCTGAACTAAAAGGTGTGTGCACATGTAGATATGCACATTTGTGTTATTTTCCTTAATTGGCTACAAAATAATATAATTAGGTTGGGGACTAGATCTTGGGAATTTGTCTATTATACTTCTGTTTGTTAAGGAACGTGCATAACACACAGCACCCATGTAGGCTTGGCTTGTGGCATAGTTGTCAAATTTAGCATAGACATTCAGACAGATAAGCAAGGTACTCTTCCTGTGTGTATCACCTACAAGCCATTATGGCTTAGTGTGTAAATCTGTATGTAACTATTGAAAAATCCACTTATGAATGTATATAGCTTAGAACTAATTTTTTCCCTTTGTTAATTCTTTGATATCAATGAGGTATTCTTCAGAAAATGTATGGACTGGTTGGTTGTATGAGGGCAGTTGTTATTTGGACAGAAAATTGTTAATGGTCAGGGATTTTCCACTAAAATATTTGCAAATATTCCTAGTCAAACATCAGTTTGGTTTCTTTTTGGGTTTTGAGCTTGCATTAGTCCATGTTCAGAACTTTAAAATTACCTTTGAATTTTTTAAACTTTTTATGTCACTGGAACAGAAAGAGCATCTAAATTAAAGCTTCAAGCTAACTTTATTTTTCAAGTATTTCAGGAATTATACTTCTGAACTGAGATTTTATAAGCTGGCTGTGTATTTTCCTGTGTTAAAACACTGTTATTGAAAATGGTCAACCAAGCCTATGTCGCCCAAAATAAAAACAGGGGAATTGTGGATAACTGGCTAGCTGAAAAAGTTCATAGCCATAGTCCAGCTGGCTGGACAAAAATGCACATCGCTCTCAGCTTATCTGAAGTAAAGCAAAATACACTGTCTTTGGCTGTTCTTGTTACACAATAACAGGAAGATTTCGGTGGGAAAAGAATGTTGCAGGTGGGAACAGAAAACTACAGAAGAGAAACTAGGGGCGGGCTTGGTATTTAGGCAACTAACCAATAATGAGCTTAACTTTTGTAATATGTATGAGCTAATTATAACAAGGCATAAAAGGTGACTGTAAGGGACAATAAACGAAGTCTGCTGATCACTCATATTGAGTGACTGTGTCTTCCCTCCGTCGCGACACAGATCCTTTTTCGACTCAGGCATTTTGATCTGTTCTAAGGAAGCAAGGGTATCTGGTGGGATGCATGTCATTCCCCCTTTCCACCAGATTCCTAAGCATTTCACTTCTTGTGAGGGCTTTTGGACCTTTTCTGAAGGGATCTGCAAACCCAGATTTTCCAAATGTGAGGTTATGTTCTGTTGGGTTGCTCCCACATCCTCTGTTTCATCCCCCCTCCACAAGAATATCATCAATATACTGATAAACAGCTATGCCTTCGGGTTTTGGTATTTTTTCCAGCTCCTGGGCTAAAGCATGATGAGCCAGCGTGGGGGAGTGTTTGTATCCTCGAGGAAGGTGGGTGAAAGTAAATTGTTCCCCTTCCCACGTGAAAGCAAAACGTTCTCTGTCTTCTGGTCACAAAGGAATGATAAAAAACACATGTCTTTAACATCTATTGTTGCCATGATTGGATGGGCTTTTTCCTGGATTATTATTATCAACTCAGCCAGATCAGGGACTGCAGCAGTTAAAGGATCGGCGTTAGCATTCAGTCTCCCAAAATCTACTGTAAGCCGCCACTTCCCATTAGGTTTTCTTACAGGCCACACTGGAGAATTAAAAGGGGAATGGATATTTATCAGCACTCCCATTTCTCGTAACTCCTGCATGACTGGTTTAATGCCCTCCTTTGCTCCCAAGGGAAGGGCATATTGTTTAATTACTCTGCTGAACGGCAGTGGGGGTGCGGTTTGAAGCAATCTGACATGCAGTGGCGGTGTTCCAAAGGTCCACAACAATCCTTCAGAGTCCTCCCACTGCTTTCCCCTGAGGGCATCCATTCCTAACAAATTTGTTGGAATGTCTCCGACCACCATTATGATAGTCATCGTCCCTCCCTCTCCTGGAAGAGTCAATCTTACCGGGGCAGCTTTCATGATTTCTGTCGACCCTAAGGCATTCAGAACACAAAAATGGCGCTTCAAGGGAAAACCCCCACATCTTTCAGCATCTTCCTCTGTCAGAGCAGAGACCTGTGCACCAGTATCAATTAGAAAA
This sequence comes from Falco punctatus, assembly GCF_963210335.1. Classification (NCBI taxonomy): domain Eukaryota; kingdom Metazoa; phylum Chordata; class Aves; order Falconiformes; family Falconidae; genus Falco; species Falco punctatus. The sequence goes on from NW_027660164.1 coordinate 2,104,133, forward strand.
GTCACTGGTGCACGCTTAGGGCCAGCTATAGCTGTGATTAGCAAATCTCCTCCTCTAGCTTTCATGAGCTGTCAGATATAAATCCATCCTTCATTCCCCCGCCCACTACTAGGGAACGGAGGTTCTAGTTTCCCTGCTTATGGGAAACAGCTTCCTCAGCGGGGGGAGCTGAGGGTGCATCGGGTGATATTTCTTTCCTACGCTGTGTATGAGAGGGTTGTTTTGGATTATACCACTTTAACACTACCTTGCTCAATTTACCAAAGGGTAAGCCATCCATTATATCCCTGGGGACTCCTTTTTTAATTCCCCAAAGCCACCACTGTTGTCGAGTCATGGACTGTCCTCCCTCTCCTGTTTTATGGTGCGGATGTTCCTTTTTCGGGACAGCTGCAGCAGCTACAATTTTACCGGTGGGGAGGGGAAAATCCTCAACTTCTATTTGGCGGATTCCCCTTGACTTTTCCTCCAGAATTTTTGCAGGACCGTATTTCCTACTATAATCTATCAATTCTTGTGCTACATGTCCCCAGGTCCACACCTTTTTATTACTTGATGCTGGAGTCGTATGGTGGGAAAAAACTGAATCTGGTGTGGCATCAATTTCATTTCTCTGGCTTCTAATAAAACCTTCCAGCCTTTCTACAGCACCCATCTATGCCATGGTCCTCTGAAGGCTAACCCCCGTAGGTCTGAGTGACGCTGGAAGTCCCCTTATCAAGGGGGTCATGATTTCAGGATTCACCGGCAGCATCACTGGGGATTCACATCTGGGAATTAATTTTCTTTCATGTATCATCTGTAAACAAGCTGCTTTGTGTACACTTTTGAACAATTGATCAGCTGTGCCAGTGATTGCCAGGGGATCCCCTCTGTCCAAAGGGTTCAATCCTCCAGCCCAATAAGCAGCTCGCTGGGTTAAAGACCATGGGGCACGTTTATCTCCTGTTGTCAAGAAAACTCCGTGACCCCAATAGCCACCAGCTTCCTTTTCACTCAATCGAATTTGGTCCCCCCCAGTTAGGGATATGTGCCACACGTACTCTGTTTCGGACTCTTTAGGAAGACGTCCATACTCTCTTTTCTGTTTGGCTAACTCGGTGGCAGTAGATGGTATCTCTTTGGTTGTAACGTGAGGATCATCATCATCCTCATTCAGATAAGTATATTCTGTTTTAATTAGGGGCCTCACTTGAGGGTTGTCCACAAAACTTTTTCTTGCCTCCACCAATCCTTCTGAGGGTATATGGGGTTAATGAGTCGAATACCCTTTTCCTCTACTTCTGGCTCCATTTCACTCAGGACTTCAGTGTTTTTAGAGCATGCTGCCTTCAGGGTGGTTTTTAACAAGTGGTTTTCTTCCCTTTCTTTCTCTAATTGTTGTTCTAAGTCATAATTCATTGTTTGCAGAACTTTCACCAAATTTTCAAGGGATTCTCTAATTTTGTTTTCATTGCTACCTTTTCTAAGGTGATCTTCAATTGCTGCGACCAGGCTGGCTCCTAAAATGGCACAGACTATAGATTTGCCCTTACCTGATCTAACCTTAGCTTCAGCCTGTAAGGACGTCACTTGGTCCACTACATTCTGCAAGTTTGCCCAATCATCTAGAGCCCAGTCTTCTCCGGGCACAGAGGGTCAAGCCCCATACTTTGCCAGAAATGTGTAAAACATGTCCCGACCTTTCATTAACAAAGGATTTTGTTTATCAGTTTTTTTGGCCATTCTTACTACGAATGGACCAAACCCACTTCGAGGAGGCTAGACTTAGTTACAAACACACAGCCACTGCTGTGTCACCCATCTCTTCCCTGAATGGTTGAAGGGACCAAAAATCTGCTTCGGGAAGGCAGCTTGTAGTTACTACAAGGTAGTTCCTTCACTTTCCCGAGCAGAGCAGACAAATACTCATTAACACGAGGGCAGCCCCCCTTTATAGCACTTTCCCCCTTTTCCACTTTGAGTTCTTTTAGTTTGATCCCAACAGACAGAGCCCTCAATCAGAGTTTGGAGTGCTAAGGCCTAGGCGTGTGTGGTGTGTGGGAAATTCGAGTCGCCCCCCTTGCTTTCTGGACACCTCTCACCCAGGTGGGTGTAGGGCCAGGTGCGGCTAGAACAAAACGTCCTTCCCCTGTTACAAACCACACACAACCTGCACTCCTCTGTCTCTCAGGATCCTGTCCGTGACGCCAGTTTAATGTCACGGTCCACTCAGTGGACTAGTGAAGGTTCGTTAACTATGATCTCGAAGAGCAAAGAAGCAAGGCAACCACACCAAGGGGTTATGCTTCAATCAAAAAGCACAATTTTTTTGTTTGCCCTTAAAGTGGTGTGCAATAGGAGGAAAGACAGAAAGTGAATAAAGGTAAAGTAAAAAGAAAAGGAAAGAGGAGTATAGCTACCACCACAGGTCCAGGGCATCCATATGGTCCCAGGTCCAGGCAGCATCCCACTGGTCCTTCCGATCATCGTGATACTTGGTGGGGAAGATGTCCAAAGTTCAGTTGCTAAGAAGGCATCTTTTTATGCCAGGCAACACACCTTGCTCCTCCTCTGGTCCATGGACTGCCGCCAGTCTCTGCCCTCTCGAGCCAGGTTATCTTGCTCCAGTGGCTGGTAGCTTCAGACCAGGAGGCGTATTCTTGTGTTTTCTGGTTCGTTGCTATGACCACGGTTGTGATCCATCTTCTGGACAGCTGTTATGCGGCCTTATTCAATCCCAGGTGGCAGGGAGCGGCATGCAGTTCTCCTTCCCAGGGTGTATTTGTTCCTTTCAGTCCCAGTTTGCAGGGAGCAGCATAGTACTCCTCATACCGTGCAGTTCTCTTTCCCAGGGTCTTTGTGTCTTGGTGTCCATGAGGACCACATTCCATCTCCAGGTCTCTGTTGACAACGTTGAGACAATATTGCTCTTTTTAGACTGACTCTTAAAGACCCCACCATCTTTATGGTCAAAGGTATATGGGTTACATTTCTTTCTGTCTTACTTTACTCTTTGATGTTACCAGAATGACAGAGAATTGAATTTTGAAGGGACTTCTGGAGATCATCCAGTGCAATCCTCAGATGAGGCAAGCTCATCTTGATCAGTTTGTTCAAGTCCTTGTCTAGGTGGGTTTGGAATATCTCCGGGGATGGACATTCCACAGCTGCTCCTGGCAATCATTTCCCGTGATTGATCACAATCCAAGTCCAAAATCATTTCCTTGAGTTCGGATGGAGTTTTATCTACACTAATGTGACCCTCACAAGGCTTTTCTTTGGCAAATGAAACTGTCCATGTCTCTCACCCTGTCTTCCTGGGACAGATGCTCCAGTCCCTTCAAGAAGCTTGGTGGCCATTTGTAGAACATGCTTTAGTAGGTCAACAAGTCCCTTGCCCTGGGAAGCCCAGCCCTGGTCACGGCACTCCAGATGTGGCCTCAGCAGTGCTGAGAGGAGGGGAAGGATCACCTCCCCCCATCGGCCAGCGATGCTTGTCCTAATGCAGCCCGGGGGCTGTTGGCCTTTGCCATGAGGGTGCATCGATGGCTCCTGCTCAGCTGCTTGTCCTCTGGCACCCAAAGGTCCTTCTCTGCAGAGCTGCTCTCTGGCCGGCCTGCCACCAGCAGGATAGCCCCAGGAGGGCTGGATCACGGGCTGGCCTCCCCCAGGGGCTTGCTCAGCACCAGCAGCAGCATCTTGCCCATCTTGGAGATGAGCTTCAGCTCTGGCACAGGCCACAGGGTGCTACAGAGTCACCTGGGAGAGCAAAGCCCTCTCCTGCCAGGGCTGCGCAGCCCAGGCCTGTTTCCCTCTGGCCTTGGCCACTGCAGCCTTTGCTCTCGTGGTGGGAACCTCCTTCATCCTTCTGCTGCCCCCTGCCACCCGCTCCAGCATCCTCTGCTGGGCAGCAAACCCCTCCCACACAAGGGCTCCCATCCCTGGGTACCGGTGTCCGTGTGACAAGCCTGCCCTTGGCCCTGGTGCCACACCTGAGGTGCTGCAGCCCACATGGGCCCCAGAGCCCACCGCCTGGGGCACGGGCAGCAGGAGCCCCCAGTGCCACCACAGAGCTGTGACATCAGTGCCGTAAGCGCTGAGGAGGGGCAGGGCAGCTCCCATGCCTTTGGCGGTGGATGGAGACACAAGGTCTGTAGGGGAGACCTACGGGAAAGATGAGGGGAGGGGGATGCTCTGTGTGATGTCAGGGCAGTTCAGACAGATGGAGCTCTTCTAGTGGATGGGCCAAGGGGTGAGGTGGGAGCTTGTGTGTGGAACAAAGGGGAGAGCAGCCAGGGTGGCACTTTGGGAGGAATTAGTTGTGGTTTGGCCCAGTCCAGCACCCAAATGCCCAGATTCAGTTGTTCACTGACCCCTTACATGCCCAGCATGATGGGGGTGTGGATCAGAAGAAAACTCACAGGTCAGGACAAAGTTCAATAGGAGAAACAAAAGTTGTGTGTGCAAGGAGGGCAACATGAGCAATTCGCTCACCCTTGCCATGGGCAGGCAGGGGTTCAGCCATCTCCAGAAAAGCTGCTCTTCAGCACATCTGTCAGTGACACGGGAAGACTAATGCCACGACCACGCATGTCCTCTTTTCATCCTCCTTTCCCTGAGCTGTTATTGATGAGCACAACGTCCTGGGATATGCAATATCCCTGTGGTCATTTGGGGTCAGCTGTCCCAAATTCTTGTGTCTCCCCAGTCTCCTTGTAGCGCAGGCAGAGTGTGAGAAAGAGAAGCCTTGGTGATTGCTCTGCAGCGGTGGCCAAAACACTGGTGTGTGGTCAGCGCTGCCTTAGGAAGAGACGCAAAGCACAGCACCAGAAGGGCTGCTGTGAAGAACATGCACTCCATGCCAGCCCGAGCCAGGACAGAGCGACAGGTCATACAGTCAGGGTGAGGCATGAACAATGTCTTCTTGAAATGACCTGAGGAAACCTGTGGATCACAGAGCCTGGCTCTTCTGGGGGAATCAGTCTCCTTGGTGATCACTGCACAGGTAAGCCAGGATGCCAGGAGCCCAGGGGCTTGTGGGCAAGTTCCCCATGACCAACAGCCCACCCAGTCTGATGCCCACCTGCACCTGGGAGTCCAAAAAGTAAGAAATCCTCAGTGATGTGAAGACCCAGTGCCAGCCTTTTGTAGTGACTGTGAAGTGGTGGTGTCCCTGATGCCCAGGCACGTGGGGAAGGAGAGCAGCAGAGCACAGCCCTGGGAGAGGAGGGAAGGAGAACCTGGCCTGCTGAGGGCATTGACAGGTGGGATCCCATGGGGGCAGGGCCCTGAGAGCATCCCTAGGCCTTCCTGGCCCTGACCAGCCTCATGTGGGGCCTCCACCCAAAGCTTTCTCCATGTCTCCAGGAGGGCATTGATGCCAGGAGGAGATTCAGCTCCAGCGTGATCTATGCTGTGGTTCTGCAGGTCTCCAGCAAATATTTTAGACACAGCGTTGCCTGTCCATAGACCTTGTTCGTTTGGCCTTGCAGGCTCATTTTCCCTCTTGATACTAGATGAGATGTCCAAGGAAATGCCACTCTGACCCTTTAAATCCTAGGGGCTCTCTGCTTCCTTACTTCCGATCCCTTCATCAGTTGTTAGCAGGAGGAGAAGGATAAGCAGGTCAGGCTTCTGGGTGTCAGGGACAGAAAAGGAGGATCAAAAAAACCCCAAAGCTTCAGCTCCTTTCATAGAGGTATTAAATCTTTCACAGGAACCAGAAAGCACTGAGATTTCTCTGCCTCCCGCCTTTTAGCAAAGAAGTTCACACTATCCAAGTAGAGCGTTTGTTTGCATTCTGTTGACAGCTTCAGGCACCCGATGATGTGGAGGTTGGTCACTGCATTACCTCTGGCCAAGAACATTCTTATTTCCACATCTGACGATTGCACCACAGTTCCAAGACTGGTTTCATCTTCCTGACCACCTCCCCATTGGGACTGGCAGGTCACTAGGAGGCTCCCGAGTCCTTCCCTTGTGCAGGCTGAACAAGGCCCTTGCCCTCAGTTTCCCCTCCCAGGAAAGTGTTCCAGCCCCTGAGCATCTCAGTGACCCTTCACTGAACTCATTCCCGGTCATACACAGCTTCCTGGCTGTAGTGGGTTCTCTCTGGAGCCATCCAGCAACTTCTTCCCTCCCCAGCCAACACCAAAAATTAACACAGCAGTCTACTCATGGTCTAACAAGCGATGAGTACGGGGCACAATCACTTCCCGCACTCCCTTGGCAAGGCACCTCTTCATACGCTCCAGGGCACTGCTGGCTGCCTCTGCTACCAGGTCACGGGCTGGGATTGTGTTTTGCCTTCTGTCCCCCAGCACCACCAGGGCCTTTTCTGCACAGACACTGCCCAGCCAGGCAGGTCCCAGGCCCTGCAGCTGCAGGGTGTTAGTCCATGCGAGGGAGGTGCAGGCTCTGCCCTTGGTCCGTCCTGCATCTCTGCAGCTCCTGACAGGGCGGCCACCCCACCTGCCAGGGTTCCCCTCCATGGCATCCCTAGGGCACAGGGATGGTCCTCTCAGTTTGGTGCCACCGACAGACATTGTGACAGTTGCCTCCACTGGGTCCTGTGTACAGCTCCTAAAAGTCACAGCGTAGGGTACAGAAGACACCCCTGTGCTGCCCACACTGCCCCAGTGTGTCCCAGTGCCCTCCAGGTGGGGCGTGAGCCCTTCCCCACTGCTCTCTCAACCTGACCATCCCGCTGGTGTTTTACCCATCTCTTTCTGATCACACCCAGAGTGTCATGGCCTCACTTGGGCAGAAGAACACTGAGGGAGACCATGGCCAGAGTTTTGCTGAAGCCGAGGGAAATGACATCCACTGTGGAGCTCCTCACGCACAGCCGCAGGCTGTCAGGTTGGCGAGGCAGGACTTACCCTTGGAAAATCACCTGGACAGTTACCCGCTCAGGTGCCAGAAATGTCACCCAAGGGGACTCTAACTGGTGGCACGCCCCTCACCAGGGGGGGTTGTGCAGCCTGTGGTTCCCCGAGCTGCACTTACGGACTCCTTCCAAGACAGTTGCAACACTTCCTTGTCCTTTCTCACAAGTGACCTCTGCCAATTCAAGGAGCTTTCAAAAGCGATACTTCAAAGAAATACTGATTTTATACCAGAACTTCACCATCATTATTACAGTTATACCACGTCCTTATTTTCTCTCATCTTTAACATATTTGCACCCGAGCAGGGGACAGTGATGACTTCTGAAGTCATCTTTTCAGCAGACTGTCTCAGCAAAGGCTCTTTCAGTTATTCACCGGTTTTCTTCTCCCTTTATTCTTTGGACTTACAGGTACCTCTCACCTGTGCTGCTGTTTTTACTTCAGGAAGGAAAAACTTGCATGTCTTCCTGCAGCCAAACTGTCTCCTTACCAAGATCTTCCCTTGTGTTTAGATCTATATTTCCGTATCTAGCACCTAAAAGTTTTCTCATGAGAGTGTCCCTTGCAGAAAGGCACCTCATCAGAGACAGCTTGCACATGGCATCTGCTTGTGGAGGGTGTTGGCTCATTTATGACACTTGATCATTCTTCACACTGCTTGCAGATTTGAAAAATTGTTCTGCACCTGTGTGCCGCCAGTCCTCTAAGGCAAACAGGTGAGGATGGTAACAGCATAAGGAACTGCAGGACACTACAGATAATGAAGGGAGGCAGTGCTTCAATGGTATTGCTGACCTTGGCAGGCATTCCCAAGGTGAACAGCTCAGAATCCCCAAAGGAAGACAGACAATGTCCAGGGAGAAGAAGCGGGCTGCTTGCATGGGAGAATACAAGGGTGGTCAAGGAGAATCAGCTGTGCATGGGAAAAGAGCTACAAAAGAAGGAAAGGGTGAAGAACGGGAATCAGTCAGGGCTGTTTGGGGGTCTCTTCTCATGGCTGGGAAACTTTAGGCCATGGATCAAAAGTATTACAGGATTTATTATAATTATCTTTAACCACTGCGACGAGCGAGGGGAAGCGAGCAGCCGACTCAATGTGAGTGATAAAGCAAGCTTCGATTTATTACGGCGCGATTATGTCTTATATACAGTTCCAGTTAATTATGCCTACAAGTCATCTGCTAATTGGCTAAGCTCTAAAGGGTTACATTTTCATACGTCCTCCTACTTGCGGTTTCTGCGGATAGCTAGCTACATATATTTTTTTCTCTCTTGTCTACGCGAATTCCTCAAAGTTATTTACAACATTAGGCACAAGGTCAGTGTTTTTCTCAGCTTCCTTATCTGCATGCCTCAGCACAGCTGCAAGGCCTGCTTCAGCTAACTTACGCTAACTTTGTTTCACAAAGATCTTTAAGGGAGTCATGGCCGTGATCACACAGCCATTCTGCAACAAACCACCTTATTGATGTTTGCCTTTTATCTCCCGTGCCTTTTTTCCTGTATTCAGTGTTTAGTTGATTGTAACATAAATCAGCTCATGGTCACCCAGCTACACACAGCCTTTGCCTCTTCGCAATTAACAAGCAAAAAAGAGGAGGATAGAGAATCTCTGAAGAGAGATATAGGAGAGGAAGATGGAGAATATTTCACCTAACAAGAGGTGAGAGAACAGCTGGGTATTGTGAAGGAGAGTAGGAAAGATGAACATGGTTATCTAGTGACAAATAGGTGTCTGCATGCTTGTAGTGATATATAGCTATGTAACTGCTGAATGATTTCTGCCCTGAGCCTGGTGCCTGGTGCAGCATACAGCTGCGGTTTGTGTGCGGGCTCAGAGATGTAAATAAGGGCTTCTCTGTTATGGTAAAGTGTCTCATTGCATATATAGAAGAAAAAAAAAAAAGGAGGGGGGGTGTCAGGGGGTGCTTGGGGAATGAAGGGAATGACCCCAGAGGCACGTTCAGAGAAATCATGCTGTGTTTTGAACTTTTTGAAAATCTCTGCCGACCATGCGGTGTCTCCCATTTTGACTTTGTGTCAGTTGGTGATAAGCAGCCAAAGCACAAAGGCCTCTTAGGCATGAAAGACCCTTGTACCAGGCAGTGGTCAGGACCGCATGGATGTTAACTTGGGGGAGAGGTGATGCTTGTGTCTCTACAGATGAAGGTCCGCAGTAGATACCTGCTCGCTGTGTGCAGCCTGAGCTTAGCGTGCCGGATCGTGGGAGCACTGCTGTCGCCAGTCAACCCAACTGATGTGTGGGTCTCCTTACTGAACCAGTCCTTGTTTGGTGTGCCCTTCCTTGAAACTGACTTGCAGACATTGTTGCAAAAAAGTGAATGTATGTGGGGAATGAAGAATCTTACTGAAAGCCTTGATAGCTGGGGTAATTGATTACCTCTGTATAAAGTTAATCCAAATGATATTGTTTGCACTTTGAATGTCGATAGTTGTCTTTATGTAGATGCTAGTGTAGTAGGAGGCCATGATGGGACCATGCCACCCACATAAATCAACACGTGAACATGTTGATAAGCATAATGCGCTCAAACGCAATGTAACTTTGGATGAAGCAGGTAATGATGTAGTTGATTTATGGAACTGATGGGAACGTATTGCAGCAGTTCTTCTCTTACCCGAAGTAACAGCAGAGAAAGCATTAAAGAGTTAAATACCTTGTTTGTTAGGTAGTTAAGAATCTGAGTCAAATTTGCCACTATGACGTACAAAACCAAAGCAAGTATTGGCTTTTTGTTGTTGGCTCAAGGACATGGCTCTGAGGATTTTGATGGTATGTGCTGAATGGATTTTAGGTGCCCCATTGCAGCAACATGTTAGCAAAACCTGAGAAAATGTCAGCCTTTTTGGCATCCATTCACTCAATTGGCAGTATTGTTTGCTATTGCCTTGGTTGCCTTCATGTTTGCAAGGGCCCCGCAAAACACGGCAAACCTGGTACTAGCTGTTCAAAAACAAAAAGGGGAAATTGTAGAACTGTACAGAATAGAGACAGTGGGTTGTTTTAACATTGATAAAGTGCAGCTTTGGCCTTGCTTTGATGATGTGCAGCTTCGATCCTGCAGCAAAGAGTTAAATAACTTTGAGGGAGTATGAGAAGAAACCAGGATGTGGCAGAAACAAAGGAGGAATGTGATGTCACCTCTAGAAGATAAGGAAACAGCATGAACAGTAGAGAGTAGCCTATAGTGAACAGCGCTAAGGGAAGTGTTGTATGAATTTGACTGATCGCTCAAACTCTATTCATAAGCAGCTTGCTGAGTTAAAAAAAAGTACAAGCCATAAAGATTGAGAACGGGTTACCGGACTGGCTACAGAGTTTAGGAATTACCGGAGGGTTAAAAGATTTGTTTCTGCACGGGATAACGGTATTAATTGCCATTGTAATCTGTTGAGTGATATTGGGCTGTGTGTGGAATTGCTTTATGAGAATGATGAACTGAATGATAAAAGGGGTCTGGATCACTCAAAAACAAAAAGGGGGATTTGTGGAGTGGCTGGAAGACAATGGACATATAATGAGCAATCCAGACCAAGTAACTTTGTTGTAATAGCAGGCCGAGCAGGCCGCAGCTCTAACAAGCTGCAGGTGTTGTGAAGGACATATGCAAGGCCAAGGGAGACAAAGAAACTGCATTCGCAGAGAGATAAGAGAGCTGGACAGAAAGACGAGAGAAAACAGGATGCCTGCACAAGGGGGGAGCGGCGTGCGGGCGCCACTCCGGGACCAATCAGATGGAGTGTGATGCCGCATGGATAACAGCTAGGTGACATAAAAGATGCCAGAAAAGGCTGATGTAACCAAGCGATGAAACGAGGTGTTTACATTGAATTATTTGTCCCTCACAGAAGGAAGAGAAGGGCCCCCGTTGTTATACATCCTCAGGCTATTCAGGGAAGTCAAACACAGGCCATTCCTGGGTTACAGGTTCATTCTAAGAACATGACTACAGGCAACTGGAAAGGATCCAGTCCAGTGTTGTTCATCGGTAGAGGATATTTTTGTGTTTCCACAGATAAAGGACCTCTATGGGTCCCTAGCAGGTTTGTCCACCCTGCATGTCAACTCCAGAAGAACGGAGAGAATATAGACGACAGCTTTATCTCCAACCAGTCTTTAACAAACTCTGTGCAGAACTTGGGCCAGTCCCATCCACCATAGAAGACGTGCTGTTGACAGCAGCAAGAAGACAATCATTTGGGTCACGAGCTTGTAATGCTGTGTTGAAAAAAATTTGTAATACGAAGAATGCTGTTTGTGGAAACTATAGGGAACGAGCAGCAATAATATTAAGTTGTGGTAACTGTAGACAGAATTTTGTTATAGGTTGTAGCCGCTTGCGAAATGATTATGCTTTGTACTTAGACTGTCAAAAGAGCTTTGCTAATATTACTTTGAAAATACTTGTAGGGAATTTTTGAACCTTAAGCCAAATCAACATTTTCCAGAAATATGGATGCCAGAAAGTATTGACAGCAGAATAGAAGCTATCTCTTGGCGGGCCTTGACAAAAAACTTAACTGTTGTTTTAGCTACAAAGAAAACACAAGCTCTTGGCTTGTGGTGCTTGTTTTGTCAGTTGGGAACAAGATTGCGACGTAATGAAATTGTTTGATCTGCTTGTAGGGCTGATAGGAATCATCAGCATGCCCTCACAAGGAACAGCATGGGTTCCTGTCCAACCACAAATGAACATGTGGGTTACCTGGGCCAACAAGACAGGGCAAGATTCATTTTGCTTATCGTTAGCTACCCCATCTGGCCCATTTCGTACCTGTTTGATTGGGGTCCCTTTAAACCATGTGAAGGAGTTTGGGCACTGGACAACAGGTAAAATATACTCCGACTACCTCGACCAAGCAGCAAATGACTTTTAGACCATCAACAGTGGGTCTGTGCAAGCCGATTGGTGCCAATCACTTGGTATTCCAAGGCACCCCTCGGGGGCTCAAGCGTTCCAAATTGCTCAGGGCCTGAATGTTACCGGCATGGAACCTCAGGAGCTTGACATCTTAGGATCTATGCTGGGAAACTACTGTTTATTTTTTGGGTTTTACAAGAAAGACATTGACTCCAGTAATTTTAGGATCCACAAACCAAGAAATTACAATACTTGGATTGCCCCTGGGTCCCCCTGGCATTCTAACATCACCGGTTACTGTAACGGTTGGACTTGGCCTGTTTCATGGTCTGGTGAGACAAATGAAAAAGCAAAGACGTTGCCTCGGGGAGTATTCCTCATTTGTGGAGATGGTGCCTGGCCCGCCGTACCCGCAAGGGCTCAGGGAGGACCATGCTAATTTGGCAAACTAACATTATTTGCCCCTAGTATCCATCAAATGCTTAACATAAGTAACAAGTTTAAACGCGTCAGACGTAGTGTATACCAATTGGGACCTGAATGTAAACATGATGTTGAGTTGTGGGAACGTCCATCTGTCATTTTAGCATCACTCTTTACACCACAAGTTGCTTCTGCCAAGGCTCTCACTCAGTTGAGACAGTTGGCTTGTTGGAGAGAGAACAAATTAACATTACCTCCAGAGTATTAGATGACTCACCACTGATGTTGACAGTATACGACATGCTTTAATACAAAATCGAGCTGCCATTGACTTTCTGTTATTAGCACAAGGACACGGCTGTGAGGATTTTGAGGGAATGTGCTGTATGAATCTTGCTGATCATTCCGAGTCCATTCACAAAAAGCTTTCCCAACTGCAAGATAATATGAAGAAACTCCGTGTTACTGAAAAACCTTATGACGATTGGCTTAAGGGATGGGGAATCACTGGCTGGTCAAAAACCTTATTGATGGAAGGGATGAAATTTTTGTTATTATCTTTGCTGTGCTAGTTATCTTTTGTTGTATTTTCTCCTGTATGAAGAAAGATTTGGAATCAATTGTTGATAGAGCCTGGGTTGTCCAAAAAGAAAAAGGGGGATGTGTAGGGGAATTCTTGGCAGAACAAGGGCATACTGTACCCTTGCAGGAGTTGGACAACCCTGGCCTGCAGATTACAAAGTTATTTGAAGAAATTGTACTGTCCTTGAATAGGCAGAATAAAGAATAATGAGCATTGTACAAGAAGAAGGCCGGATGCCAAGCAAGATATGAAAACCGCTAGGTTAGCACAACCTTGTTAGGCGCCTGCAGCATGACAACCAATCAACAAGTAACATGAATACGTAACCGACAACCAATGACTGTCAGGCAGCTGCCGCGTGAACAGTGTATTAGAAGTATAAATATGACAAAGTTGCTAAATAAAGTAGGACGACATGTAGCCACATTGGTGTGATTGTTGTTACTTGGCTGACTTTCTGATTGGGACCTTCTTCAGCCCACAGTGCCCCAGTATGTCCCAGTGGCCTCCAGTGGGGTGTGAGCCTTTCCCCACTGCTCTCTCAGCCTGACCATCCAGCTGGTGTTTTACCCATCTCTTTCTGATCACACCCAGAGTGTCATGGCCTCGCTTGGGCAGAAGAACACTGAGGGAGATCATGGCCAGAGTTTTGCTGAAGCCGAGGGAAATGACATCCACTGTGGAGCTCCTCACGCACAGCCGCAGGCTGTCAGGTTGGCGAGGCAGGACTTACCCTTGGAAAATCCACCTGGACAGTTACCCGCTCAGGTGCCAGAAATGTCACCCAAGGGGACTCTAACTGGTGGCACGCCCCTCACCATGGGGGGTTGTGCAGTCTGTGGCTCCCGGAGCTGCACTTATGGACTCCTTCCAAGACAGTTGCAACACTTCCTTGTCCTTTCTCACAAGTGACCTCTGCCAATTCATGGAGCTTTCAAAAGCGATACCTCAAGGAAATAGTGATTTTATACCAGAACTTCACCATCATTATTACAGTTATACCACGTCCTTATTTTCTCTCATCTTTAACATATTTGCACCCGAGCAGGGGACAGTGATGACTTCTGAAGTCATCTTTTCAGCAGACTGTCTCAGCAAAGGCTCTTTCAGTTATTCACCGGTTTTCTTCTCCCTTTATTCTTTGGACTTGCAGGTACCTCTCACCTGTGCTGCTGTTTTTACTTCAGGAAGGAAAACCTTGCGTGTCTTCCTGCAGCCAAACTGTCTCCTTACCAAGATCTTCCCTTGTGTTTAGATCTATATTTCCGAATCTAGCACCTAAAAGATTTCTCATGAGAGTGTCCCTTGCAGAAAGGCACATCATCAGAGACAGCTTGGACATGGCATCTGCTTGTGGAGGGTGTTGGCTCATTTATGACACTTGATCATTCTCCACACTGCCTGCAGATTTGAAAAATTGTTCTGCAGCTGTGTGCCGCCAGTCCTCTAAGGCAAACAGGTGGGGATGGTGCAAAGGAGCTGCAGCACCCACCTGCAGAATTGAGGGGAGAAGTCTGATGTAAGGAGAAGGGATGTGAGTCCCAGGGGACAATGAGAAAAAGGGTGGTCTTGGGGACATTCAGAGCAAGCTTGTCCATCCTGTGTCAGACCTCAAGGGACTGCATTTCCTACCAGTCCAGACCTCCTGAGGAGACCCTCTGCATCATTATCACTTGGAGATTGCTGCTAGAACCTCCTCTCTAACCTAAAAAGTATCAAAATGTAACCTATGAAATAAAATATAATTATTTTCAAGTGCACTTTGAAATCTCCTTTATCTACATGAATGGAACAGGTCCAATTAGCTACACATGTCTTGAAGATCTGAAGGAAATGACAAAAAGGCAAATACCTCATTAGGGCATTGGAGGCTCCTGCCATGAACCTGAGCTACTGAGAGCAGGCTGAACCAACCACTGAAGGAATGTAAGTCAGAAGCAACACTGAAAATACCTTCAAACATTGATGGGTCCCGCTGAGGGCCATTGCTGACAAAGCGTCCCCATGGACTCGTTAGAGTAGCTAATTAGAGGCCAGAACTGCAGGTAGGCAAAGGCACTGTGTCGGTGGCTGTAATGCTGCAAAACACATTTGGATTTTTTTTGTGAAGCAGAAGGACCAAGCCCTGACCCCTAAGCTCTTGGAGGGCAGAACAGAAGACCCTCCAAATCAAGTTCCGTGTCACAGGCCTTGGTGGCAGAGGCAGCTGCCAGTGCCAGGGGGACAGAGGCCTCAGCCCCCTGTGGGGCCATTCAGCCTTGCTGCAGCCCTGGGCCATCTCCACTGCAAGTTGCCCTACACTGTCCGTGTGGCACCTCTTTCCACTCTGGGGGTTGGACTCTTCCTTGCTTTCCCACCCAGCACTGACACCCACATTTCTCTGCCTTTTCTGCAGTTTCTCCCCTCATCCCTGCTTGTTCCTTGAAACTCAAAGCCATGGGACGATCCAGGCTGCCTCTGGGTGAACTCTGGCATCAGAGGGCAACCCTCCGAGGGACATTTCTTTTTCCTCACATCCAATCTTACCCTTCCAAGCAGCACTTTGTGGAGGTTTTCTCTTCCTGCCGCTATCAGGAATCACTCTCTTATCTCTGACATCCCCCTTCAAGCAGGTGCATGCTATTACTGTGGTGCCCTGAGGCTTCACTTTGCCAGTCTCAAGGAATCCAGGACCTTCAGTCTGGTTCCACAGGCTCCATCCAGGCAGGTATCCTCCACAGCCTCTCCAGTTTTTCCCCATTCCTCCAGAATGAGAAACCTCAAAGTCCAGGCAAAGATAATCTGGATGTGGCCACAACAGTGCTCTGTCAAGGGGGATGATGCTGAGTCAAGGGGGATGATCAGTCCCTCTTCTGAGTGGCCACCTATGGTGAAAACCTGCAAAGAATCACCAAAGGAGGACAGACAAAGGCCAGGGAGGAAAGAGAAAGGAGGGGAGGGCTGCTTGCGTGGGAGGATACGAGGGTGGTCAAGGAGAAGCAGTTGTGCGTGGGAAAGGAGGGAAAAAGGTAGGAAAGGGTGAAGAATAGGAATCCATAGGAAGCAGCCAAGCAGCCCTGCATCTGAGCAGCAAAGCTTGGAGTGGGAAAAGAACGTCGCAGGTCGTCTGACCAACTTTCTGTTAGGCTTCAACCACCACTGGAAACCTGAGTGATTTCCCTGCCATCATGAAGGCAAGATCCATGGTGGATGGAGATCCAGAATCATTCATGCTGGGAGGAACCTCTGGAGGTGTCCAGGCCAACGTGTTGCTCACAGCAGGATCAGCTATGGGGTCAGAGCAGGTAGCTCAGGCCTTCCTTCAAGTGGAGCTTGCAAAACTCCAAGGATGGACATGGCACAGGCTCTGTGGGACATCTGCTCCACTGCTTGACTGTCTTCATGGGGAAGGACATTGTCTTCC
This sequence comes from Falco punctatus, assembly GCF_963210335.1. Lineage (NCBI taxonomy): Eukaryota > Metazoa > Chordata > Aves > Falconiformes > Falconidae > Falco > Falco punctatus. The sequence continues at coordinate 2,120,297 of NW_027660164.1, forward strand.
CTTGCTTCAGCTGATGCCCATTGGCCCTCATCCTCCCATCATGCACAACAGGCAAGAACCTGGCTGCCTTTTCTTGCTGATATGGCCCAAGAAGATATGGGAAGGCTGTTACTAGGTGTCCCCAAAGCCTCCTCTTCTCCTGGCTTTGCACCTTTCAAATAAGGCCCATGGCATCCTGTGCTGCATTAGGAAGAGCACTGCTCAAGGTTCGGTGGAGGTGATCTTTCCTCTCTACTCAGCCCTGCTACAATTTGTCTTGCTGACTTACCCTTGATTTCTACTTTACCAACGTCACCCATTTTTTACTGAAAGGTGACATCACATTCTTTACCACTCCTGCCTTGTCTTTTTGTTCAAAACAAGTCCAGGAGAGATTTATCACTATGTTGGTCAGGGATCATCTTCCACCTTCCCTTCAACCAAGCCCTTCAAGTACAGGCCCCTTTCTCTAGCCATCTAAAGGAGATGTTGTTCTCCTTCTAACCTTCATCAGGAGGTTGAGAGAATCTGAGCAGAAGACCTTTGCATATGGAGGACTTAGTGATGAGTGTCACAGGAAACCTGAGCAGGCCTGTGCTGTGCTCCACGTACCTCTTGGCCTTCAGGCTGAGCTGTGCTGAGTGTGTCCCTGGGTTGCAGAATAAGCCGTATTGGAAGAAGAAATCTGCAGGAAGCTGCTGGTGAATGGCCAACCCCACGCCCTTACCTTTACCTGAGACTGCAGTTACCAACTCCCAAGTGAACATCTCCTCTTAGAACATGAGAAGTGATGACTAGAATGGGTTTCCCTGACAGAAAACACTTCAAGAGCTGACAGGAGCAGTGTGGGATAAGCCTTCTGCAGGCAGGATCTGCACAACTTGCTGCACCACTCTCCCAACGCTGGAAACTCCGTGTTCCCGGCCTCGGAAGGGACGGCATACAGCTGACACGGTTGTCTCTGTGTGTAGAGAGTTTGCTCTAACCAAGGCCATTTGAAATGACACTTTGTCTCAGAGTCCAAGTGCCTTTCTTACTGCAGCCATAACCAGCTGGGCTGTTGATGGCCCATCCCCCAAGGAAGCTGGACACTCCAGGGACCTCAAACTTGCCTTCATGGCCACGTGCCTCCTACTGGCCTATGAGCTTCTCAGATGTAATGGGTGTCATAATGATAGCCCAGATCATCAGCCTTCTTGTGGCCTTGGTTACTCCTTGGTCAGCGGTTCCTGAACTGGAGAAGGCAGTGATAAAGAGATGCACAGGAATGGAAGAGATGGGCAAGGACCCTGCAGGTGCCACGAAGGCTTTGCAGGAAGAAGTGTGAGGAATAGCCCCTATAGCTGTGCAAAATGGAATGGCATTAGATAGGAAGCTGGCGTCTGAAGGCAGAGTCTTTGCTGTTCTTAATACCAGTTGTTGCGTATATGTAGATCAAAATGGGAATTTCTACAGATATAAAAATGATTTGGAAACATCCTAATATTTGTCATGAGTCCCAGAAAGTTCACACCTTCTCTGGAATTCAAGACATTTGGAATTCGCTGACATCCTGGTTCCCTGATTTACAGCTATGGGTTAAGAAGTTCATCTCCAGATGCCTTTCTCCTCTTCTTCTGTGATCACTCCAGTCCATTCTACCTATGTTGTTTCTGCTTTAAGGTTCAGAGAGGAAAAGTTGGACTGTGTTTCAGTAGCGTCTCTAATATTCCCTATGGGCAACTCTCAGATGTGGCAACAGACCTCATGGGGATCTGCTTGAACTAACAATTATACAATTGAGAAATATATTTTTTATTTATTAATTTCTATAACATTCCCCCCCCCCCCCCCATAATTAATCCCTCTTTTATTCCTGTTTACACCCCGTTCTATAAGGAAAGCAGCCAATTATTACTGCCAAGAACTTGTTATATTCAGCTGCAGAGTTGGTTGAAGAAGTCTGATGTCAAGTGATGTCTCATGAGTCTGAGGACAAAAATATTGAGAATGGAGAGCTGAGGAGCAACGCTGTCCACGCAGTGTTTAGCTCCAGGGACTGCTTTTCCTACCTGTCCGCAACTCCTTAGGAGACACTGTGCATCAAGAGCAATTGGAAAAGCCTTCTATCATTTCTCCAAAGTGCTCATTACCTGCCTTCCTCTTTCACTGTACTGCTGAAACTTATCTCATTAAGTGTAGGAGCCAAACTTGAAGTCCAGATGTCCCTGATGGAAGAGACATGGCTCGTCAGGGCGTTCTGCCTCGTCATGAGCCCAGGGTATCTGTGGTGCTGTGGACTTCAGGTGTTCAGAGGAGACTGAAGAAACCTCTCAAGAACACCAAGTCAGAGGCAAAGCCCACAGCCCCTGGAAGCGTTAATGGGCCCCGCTGAGGGCCATGGCTGAGAAAGCCTCCCCATGGCCTTGTTAGAGCCCATCCTTGGAGGCTGTGAGGGCAGGAAGGCAAAGGCGCTGTGCAGGCAGCTCTGCTGCTGAGCAAAGCCTTGGCTTGCTTGATGAAGCAGGAAGGCCAAGCCATGACCTGCAGCCTGTGGGAAGGTCGGTGCTGTCCCTCACACAGAGCTCAGGGCTCTTCCTGGGGACCATGGAAGGTGGGCATCCAATGCCCAGTGAAGGACAGCAATGGCACAGCAACTTCCAGCTTCCCCATGGGGCTGCAAGGAGGCAATGATGCCCCCGTGCTGTGAGGACATCATGTCTTGTCATGGCCCTCAGAGGCAGAGACAGCTGCCTCTGCCAAGGGGACACAGACCTGGGTTCTGGTGGTGCCTTCCAGCCTTGCCAGTGCCCTCTGCCATCTCTATTTCAAGCTGTCCTACATGGTTGGAGCCCTGCCCCTGTTGCCCTGCAGGCTGTAGGCACCATCTCGCTGCCCTGCCTTGCTCTCACCCCAACATTGCCATACCTTCGCTGAGGTACCTCCACTCTCACCGGCTCTTCCTTGAAACACAAACCATGGGCTGATCCAGGCTCCCTCTGGCTGAGCTCTGGCACCGCAGCAGGACCCTTGGTGACAGTTCTTCCTGCTGAGGTCCAGTCTCTGCTTTCCAAGTTGAAACTTGGTGACATTTTTTCCTCTCTCCTGCTGTTTTCCCCTGCCCAGGAAAGGTTTACCATCTCAGAAAATACCCTTCCAGCAGGGAACGCAGCCAGGAAGCCTTTTCTTATGCTCTGCTCTCTCACCAGAGAGAAGGAATACTCCCATGGTCTCCCAAACCACGGAACTGCAGCTTCTCCCAGAGACATGACCAAGCCCTGTGCCTGCTGCTGTCCCATCACGTCCCCAGGTGCAATGGACATGACAACCCCTACCCCAGCCCTTCTCCTGGATGGGGCCTATGGGGTCCCTTGGCAGAGGGACTGTCCCAGCCACGTTCCTGATGCTGGCCTGTCACCTCCAGAGGCAGAACTGACCTCACAGGCCCCTCACAGCCAGGCACATCCTCCTGCATGAGGAGCTCCTGAGACCGATTTCCCTCCCAATACCACACACCCCCATCACCCTCATCCTGGCCCAGGTCCTGACCTCAGAAAAGCATGCTGGTTTCATCAGATTTGTCAAATATCTTTCCCACAAGCCATTTCCCACAAGCTCATCTTCAGCTGAGCCCCTCTATTTGTTTTGACACGTTTTATATATGCCTTTATAGCTCTATGGTGTTTTTTTCAGGTTGGACTGACCTCTGGAGGTCATCGAGTCCACCCCTCCAGCTGAGGCAGGGTCAGCTAAACCAACTTTCTCAGCAACTTGTCTAGGTAGGCTTGCGATATCATAGAAGCACAGAAACAGAGAATCATTTAGCTTGGAAAAGACCTTCAAGATCATCAAATCCAAAAGTAAACTCAGGACAGCCAATTCCATCACTAAATCATGCCATGAAGAACTGCATCTACCTCTTTTTGAAACACCTCCAGGGCTGATGATTCCACCAGCTTCCTGGTTCCAATGCTTGAGCACCTTTGTAGTGAAGTTGTTTTTCCTCATATCCAATCTGAACCTCTCCTGGTGTAACTTGAGGCTGTTGCCTCTTGTCCTGTCACTTGTTATCTGGGAGAACAGTCCTACCCACCCGATCTACAACCTCCTTTCAGGTACTTCTAGAGAGCAGTAAGGTCCCCCCTGAGCCTCCTCCTACCCACACTAAACAACTCAAGTCCCCTCAGCCACTCTTCATCCAAGCAGGGATCCAGACCCTTCACCACCTTTGTTGCCCTGCTCTGGACGCGCTCCCGGACCTCAACATTTCTCTTGAAGTGAGGGGCCCAAAATGGAAACACAGTGTTCAAGGTGTGGCGTCAGCAGTGCCGAGTACAGGGGGTCGATAACTGCCCTGGTCCTGCTGGCCACACTGTTTCTGGTACCAGACAGGATGATATTGGCCTTCTTGGCCACCCGGGCACACTGATGGCTCATGTTCAACCATCTGTCACCCTGCACCCTCAGGGTAGCTCCCCACCAGGCAGCCTTCCAGCCACTCTGCCCCAAGCCTGTAGCCTTGTGTGGGGTTGTGACCCAAGTGCAGAACTGGCACTTCTCCTGGCTGAACTTCATACAATTGGACTCACTTGAAAGGTCCAACCCGTGCAGACCCCTCTGCAGAGCCTTCCTGCCCTCAAGGACATCAGCACTTCCACCCCACTTGATGTTGTATGCAAACTCACTGAGGGTGCACTCAGTCCCCTTGTCTGGGTCATTGATGAGGTTCTGAAGCAGGACTGGCCCCAGCACTGAGCCCTGAGGAACACCACTCCTTATGGGCCATCGTCACCTGGATGTCACTCCATTTCCTACCCCTCGTGGGGCTTGGCTGTCCAGCCAGCTCTAACCCAGTGCGGAGAACACCCACCGAAGCCATGAGCAGCCAGTTTCTCCAAGAGAATGAAGTGGGAGGTGGAGCCAAAAGGCTTTCCTAAGGTCCAGGTAGACAGCATCCACAGCATGTCCCTCATCCACTAGGCAGGTCACCTTGTCCCAGGAGGAGATCAGATTCATCATGTCCACCTTGGTTCTAGGAGCAAAGAAATGGTGGAGTCTCATCTCCCAGGGGGAGTGAGGCAGGAGAGCAGCAGAGTGCAGGCCCCAGGTCACACACTGGCAGGCTGTGGCCTGTGCAGAAGGAGGGAACGCTCCTTCGGGCGCCCTGGAATTGCCCCACAAGCATAAACTCCATTTTCAATGTTGGAACCGTTGGAGGCTGCTGTCCTTGCTGAGCAGGTGATCTGAGCTCTGCCACCTGCCTTGGCACTTGGTTCCCTCAGTGTCACAGCTCTGTCTGCAACAGGACGGGCTCCAGCTGCCTCTGCGTGGGCCCCTGGCTGAGGGCACTGCTGCACATCTGGGCTGAAGCCCCCCAGCTGTGGCACCAGCCCAGCTCTGCCTGTCCATAAGGCAACTGGTACCAAGTGTCCCCGAGCCCGTGGGTGCAAAGGCTTTGCTTCAGAGCAGAGACGTGGCCTGGGCAAAGGAGAGCTGAGTCTTGAGCCCTCGGACTGTGCAATGAAGTGCTGAAATGGGCTCTGCAGGGCTTACTGAAGCACTGAAGACATCCTCCCCGCCCTGCCTGTAGAACCACCAGACACACACGTACACACACGCTCCTTTAGGAGTACTTCGATCCTTTGCTGCAGTCTTCCTGGTGTCCTCTCTTGCAACGGGTTAACAAAGGTTGATACTCATGCACAAAACTTTTTCTCCTAAGAGAATTGCCACTGCTGGAAATAAGTGTGTCCCCAGGTGAGGCAAGGCGCATGAGTGATTGCACCATCCTGCTGCCCAGCAGGTTCCCCTGCAGCCCCAGGGACAGCTGGAGGGAGCCCAGAGGGGCAGAGCAAGGGCTGCCTTGGGCTGCTCCCTGCTGCCGAGCTGGGCCGGGCTCCTGCCATGGAGGCAGCTCCTGGCAAGCGGGCAGCGCTGCAGAGAGACAGCTCTGCCCACCAGCAGCTCCTCTGCAAAGTGCAGCAGGGCTGAGGCACTGCCTGCAGGCACCCAGGGCAGAGGAGGGAGGCAGGGAGAGCTCAATGGCAGACCTTGGTGGGAGGCTGCTGAGAGCTCCCTGCTGGAGAAATGTGCAGAGCCCTTGAGCCGGTAAGTGTGTGGCTGCAGGGCAATGCCTCTGCAGTTGCTAGCCGGGTCTGCAGCAGCTGGGGCACCCCCAGCCTGTGGGACCGTGTGGGAGCCTTTTGCTGTGGAGGAGGCCAGTGTGCTGCAGAGCAGGGCTTCCCTGCTGCAGCGTGGGAGGGCCAGGGCATGTGGGCTGCCTTGTGCCAGGGCCGGCTGCAGGGCTGTGAAGGTGGCTGTGCAGGCAGGGGTGCCCAGGGCTGTCCTTGCCAGCAGGGTCCCTGCAGCCGCGGGGGCTGTGTGCTGGGGCAGGGGCTCTGCCGCCTGCCAGGGGCAGCTCTCAGCCTGCCGGGGGGCTCCCCACAGCTCTGGGGGCGTATGGACTGAGCCCCGAGAGGGAAGGATCTCTCTGCTGTTGAGAGTGTGCTGCATGGCTGAGTGCTGCTTACAAGGATAGGTTACCCTCAGAATGTGTCTGGATGAGACTTTTCGTATCGAAGGTCAGCGCAGGGATTGCTATGATAAATCCAGGGCTCTCCTCAATCTGTGTTTTCAGTTTTCTGTTGTTGGGGGCAGGAGAGGGAAGGCAGAAATGTTAATGGAGATCTCGAGTTTGAAGATGTCACTGACACTCCCAGCTGTAGCTCTGAGTGATGAGGAGGTCTGCCAGGAGCCTCCTGAAGTGCCCTCAGCCACTCCTCCGCCTATGAACAGCAGCAGCAGCACCTTTGCTGGGGCCATCAGGGTCGTTCTGAGCTGCCCTTTCCCCCTGCGGACAGGACCCTGCGCCCATACAGTGCCCTGCAGAGAGGCAGGTTTGTGTGGGGCCAGTGCACAGAGGCTGGGATGGGGTCTGTGAGCACTGACAGGGAAAGACCTGGCACAGGGAGATACCTCCCACAAGGAAAATCTCCTGACATCCAGGATATTGCATGGACTGATAGGAAACTTCAGACAGAATTGTTGTTGAAAGCAGAATCAGAAAGCTCTCTATGCCCATGTGCAGTGCAGACCCCTTTCTCTGAGGCATCCCCCTGGCTGCTCTCCCCCCAGCAAAGCCTCTGCCCTCAGGGCTGGGGGTCCCGAGGCGTGAGCCACCCCCTCTGCAGCCAGAGCTCCAGCAGAGCCGCGGTGCAGCTCTGCAGCCACGTGCCCCGGCCCCTCTGCAGAGCACAGGGGCTGAGAGCAGCTGCCCGGCAATGTTGGTGTGTGGGAGGTGGCGAGCAGAGCTGGGCAAGGGCAGCGCTGCCCTCAGTGCCCGGCACGCTCGCCCTGGCCTCTCTCAGCCGCACCCTCACTCTGTTTTGCCTCTTTTCTCCATTGTCTCTGTTATTTGTTACTGTTCCCTTGCTCTTGCTGTCAGGCTCTCTGGGGATGGGTGTTTCAGCTGCAGAGTCGCACACTGATCTTGTGGGTCCATTCCTGCAGCTGTGTCCATGGGAACAAGTGTCCCAGCTTTCCTGCCACCTGGGGGTCTGTGGGCAATGCCTTCTGTGGGGATGGGCATTGAGCTGGTTGCCCCTGAATTAGATGCTATATTTAGGGTCCTTTTGTACCTCCCTGACATTTGCTTCCAAGCAGTGAGTTGCCCTCCAGAATACAAACCTGTCCCCTCCCACCCTTTGTGATCTGAAAGCCCCACGGAGAAGCGCAGGGATGCTGTGACAGAGAAAATGCAGTTGGGTGGGTGAAATGAGCCCTGTGTGTCCTTGGCTGCAAGTGGGGTGCTGAGACCTCAAGAAAGGGTGAGGGGTCTGTGGTGGGTCAGGCTGCTCTCAGTGGTGCCTGGTGGATTTTAAGGGTGACATGGCAGTGTGGTCACCCTCCACCCTTAGGAAGGTGCAAGCCCAGAGACAATGGGAACCAGATGGACAGACCACCTCCCCACACTGGGCGCTCACCCACAGGCAATCCTCTTGCCTCGCAGAGCTCTCTGTGTTCCCCCTGAGGGCAGCAGCAATGCTGAGAGTTTCTGACATCCAAGAATACTCACCAAAAGGAGAGAGGGTAGAGATTTTAAACAAGAATATTCTCAAAGTGTCTTCACCATTCCCATTCTGTAGCCCTGGCAGTGCAGGTGCTGACAGGCATTTCTACTCTGGCACGGGTTTCACATGACAAAGTTGAAATCAGGACTGGTCCCTGCCCCCCCCCACACACACTTCTGCAGAATGGGGCTGACTGATCAAGACCCCGTGGGCACATGCCCTGCTCTTCATCACCCACAGGACCAGCACCAAGCAAGGCTCCAGCCACACAGCTGCAGGAAGGTCTGCTAGGAAGAGTAAAGGATGTCTGTGTGCGAAAAGGGGCAGGGGAATGGTCTGTGGGAAATGGCATTGATTTTGCTCAGGGAAGTCTCCCTTCACTTGTCACTGTCTTTTTTTTCCTGTGACAGGTTCCCATGCCCAGAGGCACCAGATGTCCAACAGCAGCTCCATCACCCACTTCCTCCTCCTGGCATTGGCAAACACGCGGGAGCTGCAGCTCTTATCCTTCTGGCTCTTCCTGGGCATCTACCTGGCTGCCCTCATGGCCAACGGCCTCATCATCACCCTCGTAGCCTGTTACAAAATCCTTCATACCCCCATGTACTTCCTCCTCAACCTGTCTCTCCTTGACCTGGGCTCCATCTCCACCATTGTCCCCAAAGCCATGGCCAACTCCCTCTGGGACACCAGGGCCATCTCCTACTCAGGATGTGCTGCACAGCTCTTCCTGATTCTCTTTTTCCTTTCAGCAGAGTGTTCTCTCCTCACCGTCATGGCCTATGACCGCTTTGTGGCCATCTGCCAGCCCCTGCACTACGGGACCCTGCTGGGCAGCAGAGCTTGTGTCCACGTGGCAGCAGCTGCCTGGGCCAGTGGGTTTCTCAATGCTGCGCTGCACACGGCCAATACACTGTCACTGCCGCTCTGCCAAGGCAATGCCCTGGGACAGGTCTTCTGTGAAATCCCACAGATCCTCAAGCTCTCCTGCTCACACACCTACCTCAGGGAAGTGGGGCTAATTGTGGCTAGTGCTTGTCTAGGTGTTGGCTGTTTCATTTTCATTGTTCTGTCCTACGTGCAGATCTTCAGGGCTGTGCTGAGGATCCCCTCTGAGCAGGGACGGCACAAAGCCTTTTCCACATGCCTCCCTCACCTGGCCGTGGTCTCCCTCTTTCTCAGCACTGGCACGTTTGCCTACCTGAAGTCCCCCTCCATCTCCTCCCCATCCCTGGACCTGGTGGTGGCAGTTCTGTACTCAGTGGTGCCTCCGGCACTGAACCCCCTCATCTACAGCATGAGGAACCAGGAGCTGAAGGATGCACTGAAGAAGCTGATGCATTCAAGACTCTCTCAGCAGCCCTGAACTGCCTGAATCTCCTCACAAGGCATTTCCTGGTCATCTCTGGAACATCCTGTGCATTTATCGCTTTTAATGTCACAATTGTGTTTCTCCTAGAATGTTTGCATGCACTCCACTTCTTCAAAAGAACGAACCCAGCCTGCCTGACCCAGAAGCTTTTGTACTTTTGCATCCAGGATGGTGCAACTGGACTCCTGTGTCACATCTCTGTAATTTAAGGGGCTTGTGTAGTGGAGATATCTATCAACTTCCCAGGAGAGTAAAGCACCAGTGTAGACCTCAGCTGTGTGAGTGTGCAAAGTTGGGGCAAATGACAGGGTGGGGGCACACGGCAGGGCGTCCTGGTGAAAATCCCGTGGTCATGGTGAAGGAAGCATGGCACTAATCGGGTGGGACACAGGGCTCTGCTCAGTGCCATGTTCCCTGGATATCCATCCAGGGGAAGCTGCCCCAGGTGCCCCAAGATGTCCTAAGCACCAGTCATTTCCTTTGCTTGTTGTACACCCCAGTCCCTACGAGGAACATTTGCTGCATGGTCAGCTCTGTCATCCTTAGTGGCTCAGTGATACCCAACTCCATTGCAACTCTAAATGTAAATGGAGCCACTTTCCTACTGTCACTTGTTACACACAAGTCCTATAGCTCTTGCCACAGTTGGCCACTCAGCCAAGGCTGTGGTCAGACACTTCCAGCCAGATCATGTCCTCATGGCTTTGCTTTGACAAATAGTGAAGTAAACCACTGACTGAGATCCCACCAACTGACCTGGGTCCAGTCTTTGACTCTAAATGTTATCTCAAATAAACCCCAGTTTCTCAGCCTCTTCTTGTTCATAACATGATCCCGGTAACAACCATCCTTCTGGACTCTGCAGGACTTGCTCCATTCTGTCAGGGTCTTTCTTGTGCGGGGGAGCCCCACTGTGGGCTCAGCAGTCCTGATGTGGTCCTGTGGTGGGGTTAACCACAGCACCCAGCCAGCCCCACAACTGCTCATCCGCTCCCCTGACTCAACAGGAAAAAAGAAGAAATTATACCAGCAATGCTCATGGGTCATGGCCAAAATGTGTCATATTAAAATTCAATTTAATTTATTGCTAATTAAAAAACACATGGATTGTGAGAAACCAGGACTGAAACATAAAGACCATTCCCCTGACAGTTTCTCCAAGGCCCAAATTACTCCATTGCTCCCAATTCATCTACACACCAACACCCTGAAAGGTGCAAGGGTGCTGCGATGGAGAGACGGGACGCTGCTTGATGCAAGCAAATGCTGATTTATTGTACAGAAGCACGAGTTTATGTATGTTATCAGAGGCTGCATGCTTTAAACAGATTGGTTCGTTAAGCTAAGCATTACATACTAGGCAATCCCTGTTTGGTTAACTACAAACAAAGGACACTTTCAGTAAGTTTTTACAGTCATCAATTAACAGCAAAGTGTTACTTCTCCTTGGCTCCATCTTTTCCTCATCTCCTTACCTTTCCTCCGCCTGACTCATCCTGTTGGTTGTTATCTATTCACCCTGCTTATCCTCCCAGGGTTTGTGGCCTACAAGTTCAAGCACGTTCCTTTCAGCTAACTGATTGTTACTTATGGTCCTGATTTCCAGGCCCCCTCCTACATCTCCCCCTTCTTGTTTTTGAGCAATCCAAATCCCATTTGTTGTAAACATGCATTCGATCAAGTTACTCATCACTCCTTGTAAGCATTGAAAGAAACAAGGAACACATAATACTAAAACCAACAATACTGTCAATACCATCAATGCTCCTTTGATTATGGTTTGTAACCAGCCCCCTAACCCAAGGCTTGAAAGCCAGTCAGAAAAAGGATCATGTCCTTCAGTAACATGCTTCATATTCTTGTGCAGTGCTGCTAATTTCTGAGCTATGCTTTTTGAGTGATCAGACAAATTCATACAACACATTCCGTAACGATGTTCACCACAGGCTACTCTCTAATCTTCATGCTGTTTCCTTATCTTCTAGAGGTGACATCACATTCCTCCTTTGTTCTGTCTCATCCTAGTTTCTTCTCATACTCCCTCAAAGTTATTTAACTCTTTGCTGTAGGATCGAAGCTGCACATCATCAAAGCAAGGCCAAAGCTGCACTTTATCAATGTCAAAACAACCCACTGTCTCTGTTCTGTACAATTCTACAATTTCCCCTTTTTGTTTTTGAACAGCTAGTACCAGGTTTGCCGTGTTTTGCGGGGCCCTTGCAAACATGAAGGCAACCAAGGCAATAGCAAACAATACTGCACATTGAGTGAATGGATGACAAAAAGGCTGACATTTTCTCAGGTTTTGATAACATGTTGCTGCAGTGGGGCGCCTAAAATCCATTCAGCACATACCATCAAAATCCTCAGAGCCATGTCCTTGAGCCAACAACAAAAAGCCAATACTTGCTCTGTTTTGTATGTCATAGTGGCCAATTTGACTCAGATTCTTAGCTGCCTAACAAACAAGGTGATTTAACTCTTTAATGCTTTCCCTGCTGTTACACTGGATAAGAGAAGAACCGCTGCAATACATTCCCATCATAGCCTCCTACTACACTAGCATCTACATAAAGACAACTATCGACATTCAAAGTGCAAACAATATCAACTTCATTTGGATTAACTTTATACAGAGGTAATCAATTACCCCAGCTATCAAGGCTTTCAGTAAGATTCTTCATTCCCCGCATACATTCACTTTTTTGCAGCAATGTCTGCAAGTCAGTTTCAAGGAAGGGCACACCAAACAAGGACTAGTTCAGTCAAAAAGTTTGAAGCATCGCATGCCTTCTCTGAACATACCTCTGGGGTCATTCCCTTCATTCCCTCTCTTTTTTATGCAAAGAGAAACACTTTCATCAAAACAGAGAAGCCGCTATTTACATCTCTGAGCCAGGACACAAACCGCAGCTGTATGCGCCACCAGGCTCAGGGCAGGAATCATTCATGCAGTTACATAGTTATATATCACTACAAGCATGCAGACACCTATTAAACACTAGATAACCATGTTTATCTTTCCTACTCTCCTTCACAATACCTAGCTGTTCTCTCATCTCGTTAGGTGAAATATTCTCCAGCTTCCTCTCCTATATCTCTCTCCAGACATTCTCTATCCTCCTCTTTTTTGCTTGTTAATTGCGACGAGGCAAAGGCTGTGTGTAGCTGGGAGACCATGACCTGATTTATGTTACAATCAATTAAACACTGAATACAGGAAAAAAGGCATGGGAGATATGAGGCAAACATCAATAAGGTGGTTAAAGATAAATATAATAAATCCTGTAATACTTTTGATCCATGGCCTAAAGTTTCCCAGCCATGAGAAGAGACCAACGGCATTCCGCCCCTGGCTCTGCTGCAGATTTTTAAGGCTTTTAAGTTTTGTGTGCTTTTGTGAATTAATTCAGAGTGGTCTCTCAGATTCACATAGCACATCCTATCAAAGTCTTCACACTCGTGTCCCTCTTTTAATAATAAAAGTTAATAGCAACTCGATTCTGTAGCAAGATATGATGGACAGAATCAACTTTAGTTAATAAAAAAAAAGAACAGTATTTGTAGTATTACTTTGTTTAGCAAGCTAGCAGCCTGGTTTACTAAGCAAGTTAAGAGTGTGTACTATTCTACAGAAGAGATTAGAGAAGCAAAAAAATGTTTTATGCTGCATTCCAGAACACAAGCTGAGAGTTACAGTCTGCTGTGAGTTCTGTGTTATAATCATTTGACACATGTTTGCGTTGCGATTGTGAAAGTTGCCCGTTTACAATTTTCATTGGCATTATCATATGTCGCGACGGAGGGAAGACACAGTCACTCAATATGAGTGATCAGCAGACTTTGTTTATTGTCCCTTACAGTCACCTCTTATGCCTTCTTATAAATAGCTCATACATATTACAAAAGTTAAGCTCATTATTGGTTAGTTGCCTAAATACCAAGCCCGCCCCTAGTTTCTCTTCTGTAGTTTTCTGTTCCCACCTGCAACATTCTTTTCCCACCGAAATCTTCCTGTTATTGTGTAACAAGAACAGCCAAAGACAGTGTATTTTGCTTTACTTCAGATAAGCTGAGAGCGATGTGCATTTTTGTCCAGCCAGCTGGACTATGGCTATGAACTTTTTCAGCTAGCCAGTTATCCACAATTCCCCTGTTTTTATTTTGGGCGACATAGGCTTGGTTGACCATTTTCAATAACAGTGTTTTAACACAGGAAAATACACAGCCAGCTTATAAAATCTCAGTTCAGAAGTATAATTCCTGAAATACTTGAAAAATAAAGTTAGCTTGAAGCTTTAATTTAGATGCTCTTTCTGTTCCAGTGACATAAAAAGTTTAAAAAATTCAAAGGTAATTTTAAAGTTCTGAACATGGACTAATGCAAGCTCAAAACCCAAAAAGAAACCAAACTGATGTTTGACTAGGAATATTTGCAAATATTTTAGTGGAAAATCCCTGACCATTAACAATTTTCTGTCCAAATAACAACTGCCCTCATACAACCAACCAGTCCATACATTTTCTGAAGAATACCTCATTGATATCAAAGAATTAACAAAGGGAAAAAATTAGTTCTAAGCTATATACATTCATAAGTGGATTTTTCAATAGTTACATACAGATTTACACACTAAGCCATAATGGCTTGTAGGTGATACACACAGGAAGAGTACCTTGCTTATCTGTCTGAATGTCTATGCTAAATTTGACAACTATGCCACAAGCCAAGCCTACATGGGTGCTGTGTGTTATGCACGTTCCTTAACAAACAGAAGTATAATAGACAAATTCCCAAGATCTAGTCCCCAACCTAATTATATTATTTTGTAGCCAATTAAGGAAAATAACACAAATGTGCATATCTACATGTGCACACACCTTTTAGTTCAGAACTGATCTGTGATAAAAGGCCTTAGCCTTATGGCATCATCGAATCTTAACGAGTACAGTAATTAAAAATGCAGTCTTACTGTAAGTGCGATTTATGCTGACATTCCCTCAAATGCTACACGTGAGTACTTCTCACTCAACTGCCTCAAGTTAAAATAGTAGTATTTGTTAATATGTATTAAAAAATCATTAATTATCTACAATAGCAGTTGACTTCCATAACACTATGTACACAAAAGAGGCTGAAGATGGGTTTTCTGAATACTAACAATTTATTTTAGACTGTCTAAACTCAGGTCTTAAAAGATTTCACTCTGCCAGACATAGAAACACTGTTGCACTCCAGTTGTGATATCCCTTTTCCCAAGTTGTCACATGCACATCTCGCTCAAGCAACATTATTGTTAAAGTTTCTCTCTGCTACATAAAAGCATATTGCGCTTGTAGATATAAAAAGACAGCACCCTTACTTAGATTATTACCTTATTACCTCATAACTCTTAGTATACCTTGTATCTCTGATTTCATCACTTCAAAAATTCACCAGGAGCAGATAAAACCACAGCATCAGACTAAACTACACCTTAACTGCTGATTCGAATAAAGGCATTCTCTTCAGATAGGCCTAATGCTTACAAATAATTTTGGCTGGTTTTGATCAAAAAACTATTATTACAATAATGATCAAAAATAATAATCCCGTTTGCAAAATGCCTTTAAGCCAGCCTCCTAGTCCCAACCAATTTCTACATTCAGAATACAGCATAAATACAGAATACAGAATAAATTATCTCCATCAAGGCAAAAAGGCTTCTCTTTAAGCACAGAGATGTTTGCTAGTTCAAGGCAGAAACCCATTTCTTGTAGGGGACATCTGAAGCACTTTTTTTTTGGTGGGTTTGTAATCAATTCCGTATTTTTACTTGAGAAGCTTAAGCTGTTCCACTTGTTTCAGGAGTGTTTCCAACTCTGATTTGTCGAATAGGTCCGTATTTCCCAAAAATATCATACATTTCCTCCGCTGTGATTTTATACGGCAGGGTCCGAATATAAAGGATCCGATTGATCTCTGGGGGCAGCCGGATGTTAGCTCGCTTGGCCGCTTGCATCGCCATGGTGCCAATCGGGGGGGGGGGGGGGGGGGGCACCTTGGAGAGAAACCGCGGCTGGGAAGGGGCCTGCCGGGCCGCGCCGCCGCTTGCCGCTGCTGCGGGGGACCCGGATGCTGTCCCATACGCTAATAACCCGAGTAATTCTTTGTTACAATCTATGTCCTGCACGCTCCGCTTTTCTAAAAAGCATATGAGCGAATCGTACGTCGCTTGTCTCTCCACACCTTCGTCAGCGCTGTTGCAGCCTTTGCGAGACTTCGGCGACGCGTGGCCGGCGGGACCCTCTGTAGGTGCTCCCGGGCGCGGGGACTGTGCCCTTCCGCCTCCTGCGCTGCTTTCAGGACCGGTACCCGAATCTCTGTCGAACCGTGGCTCGCAGGTTCAGCCCTCTCTAGGGTCCCTGTTCGGGCGCCATTTGTCGCGACGGAGGGAAGACACAGTCACTCAATATGAGTGATCAGCAGACTTCGTTTATTGTCCCTTACAGTCACCTTTTATGCCTTGTTATAATTAGCTCATACATATTACAAAAGTTAAGCTCATTATTGGTTAGTTGCCTAAATACCAAGCCCGCCCCTAGTTTCTCTTCTGTAGTTTTCTGTTCCCACCTGCAACATTCTTTTCCCACCGAAATCTTCCTGTTATTGTGTAACAAGGACAGCTAAAGACAGTGTATTTTGCTTTACTTCAGATAAGCTGAGAGCGATGTGCATTTTTGTCCAGCCAGCTAAACTATGTTTATGTAAACTTTTTCAGCTAGCCAGCTACCCACAATTCCCCCGTTTTTATTTTGGGCAACATGGACTTGGTTGACCATTTTCAATAACAGCGTTTTAACACAGGAAAACTACACAGCTAAGCACTACTAAAACTATTATAATAATGATCAAAACAATAACCCCGTTTGCCATGAGATTGTATCTTTGTTGTCAAAAGTTCGAGTTTTTCACGCATGATCCTCTGTGTGTGGGATTGGAACAGATGTCGAAATAGATTCCAGAACAGGGCCTATCGCAAAGTGTAGGCAAAACAGCGTTCTCGCGTCGAGCTCCTCCAGCGTGCTCTACAGCAGGTTTTACCCAACGGCTGGGAACCCAAATAGTGCCTGAATTGGTAGAAATACAGACATAACCACGCCCCACATAAATCACCTCCCCAGGGCCTACCCATTGTCCTGTTTTTGCATCCTTATACAATACTTTCATGTGTGGTGGCCTGGGGGGTTCTGAGCCAGCGTGGTGCCTTATTATAGGCGGCTCATTACTGTCCCCAAACACACACAAATGATTAAGCACAAAAAGGGCCTTCTCTACCCTTTCTCTTACATCCTGAATCTCTTTGAACTTTTCTATATAACGTTTTAACGTCCCGTTAGCCCGCTCTACAATTGCTTGTCCAGTTGGAGAATGAGGGATTGCAGTAACATATTTAATATTCCACATTTGCATAAAGCGTTTAAGCAATCCGCTACCATATGCAGGACCGTTATCAGTTTTAATAGTAATAGGCACCCCTAAAACAGCAAAGCAACTAGTTAAATGCCGGCGCACGTCCCGGACCTTTTCTCCGGGCTGTGGTGTGGCCCATAACATATGGCTATAGGTGTCTATAGTAACATGCACATATTTCAATCGACCGAATGCAGGAACATAAGTAACATCCATCTGCCAAACATCATTAGACTTTAGTCCTCGCGGGTTGACCCCGCAACCAAGCCCCAAGCCTGAGTTATGGTGACTACATATAGGGCAAGCCTTCACAATGGCCCGAGCCTCCTCCACAGAGAGTTTGTAGGCTCGTGCCAGCCCCTTCGCGTTTTGATGGAAGATCGAATGGGCTTCTCGAGCTCGACAATGTGGTGCTAATGGGGGTTCAGTAGTGATTGTGACGAGACGATCAGCTCGAGCATTGCCCTCTCCGAGGCCTTCTTCCCACTGGTGGCTTCGGATATGGATTACCGCATACGATTCCGATCTCTGTGTGATTGCAAGCTGCAAGCTCACAAGCAGTTCTGTCAAGCATTGATTCTTTAATTCACGCACGCTTGCATCTTCAATCCGGCTGATTATGCCAGCAACATAGAGAGAATCTGTGACTACGTTCAGTGGAACATCTCTCCATCTAATAAATGTCCAGACCACTGCATAGAGTTCTAGCGTCTGTAGAGAATCCTTTGGCTGCGCTTGTAGAATTTGGTGTTGCCACCCTTGCTCATCTTTCCACGTTATGGCAGCGGTCCTAGAGCGTCGACCCGCATCAGTAGAGGCCGTGAGAGCGTGCGGGATAGGCTGGCTGGATCGCTTTGGCTTAACAATCCAGCCCATGTTCTCCATCCACGACAGGATGGGCGATGGGAGTGGTTTAACTATTATTGCTGCTCCATCGTGGAGTAGTGCAGCCTGCAGTTCCTCGGAGTTCCGCAAGTACCACTCCAAGTCGATCTGTCTCATCGGCACCCATATCGTGCCAGGAGGAGTGCCATCCACCTGTAAAATACGACAGCGACCTTTCTTGATCAGCTCCATCAGTGTCGAGATCTTGTCTTGTATTGTGCGTCGTGGTTGCAGTGGGGGAGCTATCCATTCCAATACGATGGTGGAGTACTCCCCTTTCTCCCCCGTTTTTATTATTTGCTGTGTTAGAGCACCCATGAGGTACTGAGTGCCACATAAGATAGTCAAATCGATGGGTAACCCTACAACACGCCGATGCGTGGAGCACGTAGTCACCATTGATGCTATTTGTTGTAACGTTTGTTCTTGCTGTTCAGTAAGCTGTATTGGGGCTGAAGGATCTGTCCCTCTCAACAGGGGGCGTAGTTGATTCAATAGTTCATTGAGGATGCCCACTACAGGCCGGAGCCATTGCAGATCACCGAGCAGTCGTTGGGCGTCGTGAAGGGTTTGGATATCCAAGTGGAGTGACAACTTTTGAGGCTGAATTGTTGTGTCAGTGATACGCCACCCCAAATACTTCCAGGGGCTTGATTCTTGCACCTTTTCGGGTGCTACTACCAAGCCTCTAAGCTTGAGTTGATCAGTTAAAACCTGTTTTTGTTGTAAGGAGAAGGGTGCCGGCTGTGCTAACAAGATGTCATCCATATAATGGTAGATTAAAGTCTTAGCCCAGCGTTGTCGCAAAGGTTGTAGAGTGGCAGCAACATAGAGTTGACACAAGGTGGGCGAATTTCTCATTCCTTGCGGGAGGACCGTCCATTCAAAGCGTTGGTCCGGTCCCTCCTGGTTGATCGCGGGTAAGGTAAAGGCAAATCTGCGCTGGTCATCTTCATGTAAAGCAATTGTGAAAAAGCAGTCTTTCAAATCTACAATGAGTAAATGCCACCCTTCCGGTATCATAGCTGCGTTGGGCAAGCCGGGTTGTAAGGCTCCCATATCATGCATCTGTTTGTTTACCGCTCGCAGATCATGAAGCAATCAATATTTTCCAGACTTTTTCTTGATAACAAAGATGGGGGTATTCCAGGGGCTCGTTGACAGACGCAAATGACCTTGTTGATACTGCTCTTTAACCAGTTCATGCGCCTGTTCTAGACTTTCCCTTTTTAACGGCCACTGCTCAATCCACACTGGTTCCTCTGTCTTCCATCGGAGTGGGATCGAGAAAGTCCAAGCAATGGCCGCTCCTAGAAAGGGAGGTCTGAAGTGAGGACCATCCCCATTTGGGCCAAGATATCGCGGCCTATCAAAGCATGCACCCCCTCAGGCAGTGGAATAATCGAGACACAACAGTTTATAACTTTGTCAGCTATAGTCCATCGCAGAAGGGGGGATTTGCGAGCGAAGGTCAATCCCCCCACTCCTGCAACTGTGGCATTGGTCGTACAGGTTGGCCAATGCGCCGGCCATTTCTGTGCACTGATTATAGAGACATCAGCGCCAGTATCCAACAGCGCAGTAATCGAGAGTGTCTGGTCTCCATACTGCACTGTGACCAATCGCCGTGGCCGTTGACGCAGGCCAATAGTCAATAAAGCCATTTGCCCTGTAGACCCAAAGTTACCTTGCCCTCGAGGTTGTTCTTGCAGTGGTTGGAGGGTGCCTGCAAGATGCGGTAGTGGAATCAGCTGGGCTATCTTGGTCCCTTTAGGTATAAAGAGTGGGGGAAACAGCGTCTGAGCCATAATATGAATTTCTCCGTGAAAGTCCTTATCAATCAGTTCCACCAAAACATTGAGTCCCAACATCGTGGCTGATGAACGCCCTGTGAGTAATGCTCCAACAGCTCGTCCGCCTATACAAACAGGACCTTGTATGCCAGTAGCAAGTTTTGTAGGCTTTGAGTCCAAGAGGGTACAATCTACTGCTGTTGCCAGGTCCAAGCCGAGGCTTCCGCTGGTTGCAGGTCGGAGAGGAAAGGATTTTGTGCTACTGGGCAGGCAGCCGCTTTTTGTGTCAGCGCGGGGCGGCTCTTCCCGCTGGGTCGCTCGTTTCCCAATCGACGGCAAGCAGCTTCATTGTGAGTGTCCGAGCGACAGTTTCGGCACCATACGGAGTTGACATTGCAGTCCCGTCTCATGTGTCCGGTGGCACCGCAACGGAAGCACCGTAGACAAGATGGGCCGCGGTCATTTGATCGCCCAGCAAAGGCTTGCAAAGGAGCAAGGGCTGCCAAGACCTGACTTTGGGTGGACTGCGCCTGTTCTTTTAAAGCACTCCCTAGTTCTTTTATTGCCTCGACTAACATAGCCTGGGGCCCGACTGGCACCTGTGCCATTCTTTCCAAAGCTTCTTCTATGGTCCATGTCCCTGGTAGCGTAGCTAGGATGTTACGTGTGGCTGGGCTACAATTCTGTATGGCACACTGCTTTAAAATGGAGCCTTTGAGATAGTCTTGCACCCCAGCCGCCTGTATGGCATTTGCTACCCGATCAATAAATAACCCAAATGGCTCCTCTCTTCCCTGCTTTATTCCCATATATGAAGGGATTCCCCCAGGCTCCTTTATACGGTCAAGCATTCGCCTAGCTAGCCTCATCGCTTCCTTTGCCTTATCCGGTCCCATCAGTGCCTGAGCTTCGGTTCGAAAATAGGGCCCTAAACCCATCAGCTCCTGTAGAGTAACCCCATGCAGTGGGTCCCCTGGCTGTCTAACCACTGCTACCGATTCCTGACAAGCAGCCTGCCAATGAGCGTTAAACAGAAGCTGCTGATGTTGGCTCAAGATTAACTTCATTATACTGTGTATGTCACTCGGGAGTAAGATATTAGTTCCCCAAAGATAATCTAACATTTGTCTGGTGGGTTCCCCTTTTAAACCTGACTCACTCACTGTAGCCCGTAGCTGAGTTAATAATTTCCAATCTAAGTTAGTGAGAGAAACCATGATATTCCCCTGCGCATCTGGCTGTGAATATGTGACTGGGAAAGCCTCATGCACAATTCCCGCGGCAAAATCGTGTTCACCCTCAAGCATAGCACTGTCTGCTATCTGCTTCCAGACCTTTTGTCTATTTTGGGCAACCTGAAGACATTCTGCAAAAGGATTCGTACATTCCCTACTCTCTACCGGGTTTTTACGGTCTAGCTCCTCGCTTACATTATCATTCCCCGACGGAGGGGCTGAGGGATTCGAAGAGGGCGGCGACGGGAGGGGCGACTGGTCCCAGCTTCCCGCAGCCCCCTGCTGAACCGTCAGCGTACGCACCGAGGGAGGCAGCGGGCAGTCGGGGGGGTGAAGCCGATTCCCCCTGCCGTGTGGCTATTGCAGTCCCGCTTGCAACTCCCAGCCGCTCAGATGCAGCAGCAGCCGCTTTCTGTTCGGCTCGATGTTGCAAAAGGGCATTAGTGACAGCCTGCCACAGTTTCATCAGTTTTTTGGCAGTTTTATTGTCGGCTATTACTTCAGCAAACAGTGTGTCCCCATAATTACGCCACTCTGCATGCTCGAAAACCGTATCTGGATTCCCAAAATGACCCCTCGCTACCCCATAGGCTAATAACCCTGGTAATTCCTTTTTACAATCTATGCCCCGAATGCTCCGCTTTTCTAAAAAGCATATGAGCAAATCATACGTCGCTTGTCTCTCCACACCTTCGTCAGCGCTGTTGCAGCCTTTGCGAGACTTCGGCGACGCGTGGCCGGCGGGACCCTCTGTAGGTGCTCCCGGGCGCGGGGACTGTGCCCTGCCGCCTCCTGCGCTGCTTTCAGGACCGGTACCCGAATCTCCGTCGAACCGTGGCTCGCAGGTTCAGCCCTCTCTAGGGTCCCTGTTCGGGCGCCATTTGTCGCGACGGAGGGAAGACACAGTCACTCAATATGAGTGATCAGCAGACTTCGTTTATTGTCCCTTACAGTCACCTCTTATGCCTTGTTATAATTAGCTCATACATATTACAAAAGTTAAGCTCATTATTGGTTAGTTGCCTAAATACCAAGCCCGCCCCTAGTTTCTCTTCTGTAGTTTACTGTTCCCACCTGCAACATTCTTTTCCCACCGAAATCTTCCTGTTATTGTGTAACAAGGACAGCCAAAGACAGCGTATTTTGCTTTACTTCAGATAAGCTGAGAGCGAAGTGCATTTTTGTCCAGCCAGCTAAACTATGTTTATGTAAACTTTTTCAGCTAGCCAGCTACCCACAATCATAGCTGGTTGTTTTAAAAGCAACCCTTGAGCTTCCTGATGTTCGACTTGTTGCAAAATATTCTGAAGCCGATCAATAAAGTTAGTACATGACTCTCTAGGACCCTGCAAGACTGTGGCGAATGACTCACTAGAGGCTGGCCCAGCCTCCTGCATCCTGACTGCCTTAATAGCCATCTCCTTCATTTGCAAATAGTTGCCCCAGGGATACCTTGCCTGGGTCACAGAATCGGCACAACTATTTTCTCCAGCCAACTGCTCGTAGTTAACAGCAATTCCCCAATTAAGGTTTTCAATCAAGGCCACTACACGTAGTTCACAAAAATCAGATAACCACATCATAAATTGTGTCAGAGTTAGTACCATACAAAGCAATGACTTCCAGTCATGCAGTGTGAGTGTATAAGGCTCTGCCACCGCTTCAAGAAGGCACATAGCAAATGTATTATGAATCCTCCCTTCCCGCACTGCTTTAACTCTTTAACAGCCTCGTATTGCACAGGCTGCCACTCTCGAGGTTGCTTTATCCGAGAAAATACTGAACATGCCATAGCGACTCCCAAAACCCATCACTTAAGTGTTTCCCACTTGCATTCCTGCCACCAATCCCTCAGACCCCCTTTTCACCCTCCCCGAAAGTACAGTCATGGGAGAGGTGGTGGGGGGTGGGGGGAGGTGGGGGGGGAAGGGTTAATTCCTTGTCCAGATCTATAGGACCTGGATCAAAAGGTTTATCAGTGTCAATGGCATCATTGTCCAAGTTGTCCTGTTCCCGTGCTTGGTCCTGTGTTGTGAGGGTCGCTGCAATCAGTGACAGGAGCTTTGGGGGCAGAGGAGGTGTGGACGGAATCGCCATCATTGACGGTGTGTTGAGAAGAGTCTCGCTGTCGGTGGAATTTACAGCTTCCTCTGGTTTGGCACCGTTAGTAGAATTCGTCCACACTTGGCAAAGAGTAGTTGGAATTTGCCACCAAGGTGCTAAATGCATTCCTGATGCAGAGTCCCCCTCTGCGGCAGCATCATACAATTGTCTGCTGAACACTTTCATTTCTTTTAAAGTCTCTAAAGTTTCTTGGCTGCTCACCTGTCTCGATGCATACAGGTGTTATCCTCGCGGCTTAGGTTGTCTGCCTGGTCCAGCCAGCAAGACGATCGTTCAGCCAAGCCGTCTCCTCCGGAACGCAGCCCTCTTCCACGAGCTGTCCTTTTTATCGACCATTTCCGTCCTTATTCTTCCAAGGCTTCGGAACACCACCATAGGGGTCACCGTTTGAGGAGATTGAGGCATGGGCTCCCGGATCTGACTAGAAGACTCTCATAGTGGAAGACACTTGATTCCCATGTTTCCCACAGCTCACCTCTCAATTCCAGAGGGACTTCATTTGCCGGCTCCTGCTTCCTTTCAGCAGCTCATTCAACGTTCTGTGGGACTTGCAGCCTGCCGCTCAGCCTGGCGGTTCCTAAACCCATCACGTCGGGGTCACCAGTTGGCTGCGATGGATAGTCGGGATGCTGCTTGATGCAAGCAAATGCCGATTTATTGTACAGAAGCACGAGTTTATATATGTTATCAGAGGCCGCATGCTTTAAACAGATTGGTTCTTAAAACTAAGCATTACATACTAGGCAATCCCTGTTTGGTTAACTACAAACAAAGGACAATTTAAGCAAGTTTTTACACTCATCAATTAACAGCAAAGTGTTACTTCCCCTTGGCACCATCGGTTCCTCATCTCCTTATCTTTTCTCAGCCAGGACAGACTCATCCTGTTGGTTGTTATCTATTCACCCTCCTTATCCTCCCAGGGTTTGTAGCCATCCTCCCAAGGTTGGTGGCCTACAAGCTCGAGCACGTTCCTTTCAGCTAACGGATTGTTACTTATGGTCCTGATTTCCAGGCCCCCTCCTGCATAGGGGCGATAGTGAAAAGGGGGTCATGGCACAGAACATCTCTGTTGCTCCTCGCTCCTCACACATTTCCTCTGCTCCAGCTTGGTTTCTCTATGGACCCCACCATCTTTATGGTCAAAGGTATATGCATTACATTTCTTTCTGTCTTACTTTACTCTTTGATGATACCAGAATGACAGAGAATCAAGATTGGAAGGGACGTCTGGAGATCATCCAGTACAATCCTCAGATGAGGCAAGCTCAGCTTGAGCAGGTTGTTCATGACCTTGCCTAGGTGGGTTTGGAATATCTCCGGGGATGGACATTCCACAAATGCTCCTGGCAATCATTTCCAGTGATTGATCACACTCCGAGTCCAAAATCATTTCCTTGGGTTCAGATAGAGTTTTATCTACATTAATGTGACCTTCAAAAGGCTCTTCTTCTGCAAATGGAACTGTCCATGTCTCTCACGCTTTCTTCCTTTGACAGATGCTCCAGTCACTTCACCAGCTTGGTGGCCATTTGTAGAACATGCTTAAGTAGGTCAACAACTCCCTTGCTCTGGGAAGCCCAGCCCTGGTCACGGCACTCCAGATGTGGCCTCAGCAGTGCTGAGAGGAGGGGAAGGATCACTGTTGGGGCTCTTGCTGTATTGAATGATTATACTGAACTTTGAAGGAAGTGGAAAAATACTGAAGAAATAAGACGAGGGCACGATCAGAACAGTGGAATGAAGAGGGAGGAACAAATTGCAGGTGCTTGCACAAAACCAGGGCCAGCAGGACGCGATAAGAGGAGCTGGAAACAACAGAAAAGAGCCTACGTGCCTGAAAAAGTAGAAACAGAAATCTTGCCAATAAACAATTGTTAACCAATCATATTACTATACGCTTGTAAAATAGCCATTCATATTATCACACGCTTATAGAGTGCCTTATAAAAGTTACTTGGTTTGTACAATAAACGGATCAGATCTTGAACTCCATGAGTATTTGAATCTGACTCCCGCTCGCCCAGAATGCCCGCAGCATCGTGTGACCCCGACGTGTGGATCGGTCAAAAAGTCAGGAGGATTCATTAAGGATCGTGTTACAAGCTGCGGAGCCGGCGAGGATCCTGCTGCCAGCGGAGAGAGAGCTGGGCGCCCGAAGAAAGGCGGAACGTGCACGGCTGACCGGTGAGTCAGGAAACTTAAGCAGGATGGGGATCACTGCATCAGTGGTGGAAAAAGCAATCGTAGACAGTTTAATGAAACTGGCAGAGAAAACTGAAACGCCAGTCTCACGGCAGGCAGTAATTGATCTGCTATGTTGGAGTCGCCGCCGTGGTTTCCTTGCTTCTACGCAAGATGTATATAGTACTGAAACATGGAAGAAAGTGGGAGAGGACTTATGGGAATCTGTGCAAGTCGGGACTAAGGGGGTAAAGACTTTGGCTCGCACGTATCGGGCTGTACGGGGTATGATCGCGCAGTTACACGGCGAGGCACAAGTCGCTGCAGCTGTTAAAGCTGCAGTGCGGTCTCCCGGCGATTCTGCCGCTCAGTCGGAGGAAGAGCCAGAGGGGCAGCCTCCATGCAAAACCCCCCCCCGATTATACATCTAAAGCTTATCCAGTACTGACTATTGCTGAACGAATAGCGTGGGGATTAGATGATGAATTGCCACCCTGGTGTCCTGAAAAGGAACAAACGGCAAGCGGCAGACAGACATTAATACCGGCAGTTACGAGTACTGGATGTAAGACTGCTGGGATGGGAATAACACAGCCCACAGCTCCACCAGGGGAGGAAATGGAGACTGAGCCTGAACTGTTTGGCAATCTGCCTCCTTTACCTCCCGAAAGTGGCAGTCTTTGCAGTAGTGATGAAGAGGCAGCACCGACGCCTTATTCGGCACTACGGAGAGAGCTGCGACAGCAGGAAAAGAAGATGTCCGACCTACTACATCATATGGAGAGGCTCGACAAGGACTTTAAAAAGAAAGATGTTAAAAAGGCGTATAAAAGTGCCCATAAGGCTATAATTGAGGGGTTAGAGGCTCTGGGGGATAAAATTGAACAAGATGTGCGCGCGGTACCTATAGACCCTAATTTTGACCCTCGAAGGCGATACAGGGGCCTGGTAGAGAATTGTACCATAGAAGGGGATTTTTCGTTTACCCCATTAGCTGCCCCTGTAGTGTTGCGACAGGGTCAGCCGACATGGGAACCCCTGGATTGGAAATTGGTGCAGGGCATTCAAAAAGCTATAATGCAGTATGGCCATAATAATAAATTAGTGAGAAATCAAGTAACAGCCTTAATTAAGTATACTGAGTTGGTGCCGGCCGACCTAAGAGCAGTTATGGAGCTTATCCTGTCTCCAACAACATTCATGCTTTGGTTAGCAAAGTGGCAGGAGTATCTAGAGGTGAAACTTATAGAAAACATTCAATTGCCACAAGGAGATCCCTTACGAGTAGCGCCGTTAGATGCCTTAATGGGTGCAGGTCCTTATCGTGATGGACCTGCACAAGCAGCGTTACATACCAGGGTGTTACAACAATCGAAACAAGCTGGGTTAGCAGCTTTCTTGGCGTTACCTCAATTGCATACACCAACCTTACCATATACCAAAATCTTGCAGAAACCTAATGAATCTTTTTTTAGTTTTGTTGACAGGTTAAGAGACGCCATTGATAATGCTCCTAACGTCACTCCAGATCTCAAGATTATGTTGACTAAAGAGATCGCTGTACAAAATGCAAATGTCACTTGTAAGCAACTTATAGCATCCTTACCCCCTGGGGCATCCATCGCTCAAATGATAGAGGCATGCTCAAGGGCTCCTTTGGTTGAGGAAGAGGAAAAGGCAAAAATACATGCCAATGCTCTAGCAGTAGCTCTAAACAACAACAAGGTACAAGGCCGAGGGGACCGGGGTCCTAAGCCAAAATGTTATCAATGTGGACAGGAAGGTCACTTTAAACGTGACTGCAAAAAGAATCTAGGAGGAAAGTCTCTGTTGAAGGGAAATTGTTTGCGTTGTCGAAAATTTGGTCATAAAGCGGCCGATTGTCGCTCAAAATTTAGAAAAGATGGTACACCCCTCTTTGTTCCGGGAAACGGGAACAGCCGCGTTCTGAGGGACGCGGCCAAGAAATATCCCCAGAACCCAACAAATTTCATGGCTGCCTCGGCGAGCTGTATTCAGCCACCAGAGGAAGCGCAGGAGTCGATTTGGCCGTGGCAGAACCTGTAAATATCACTGATGAAAAGGTACATGTACTTCCTTCTACAGTTAGTGGTCCTTTGGGTTATGGTTTATCTGCACTCCTTATAGGACGCTCTTCTGCGTCAAAAAAGGGGATTTTTGTTCTTCCTGGTTGTATTGATGCCGATTATACCGGACCTATTGGAATTATGGTAAAAGTTTTTTCTCCACCTGTTCATATTCCAGCAGGAAGCACTATTGCACAGCTCATTCCATTCCAAGCTACTGTCCCTCAAAAAGGAGAAAAGGACAGGGGTCAAGGTGCATTTGGCTCAACGGGTATGCCTAACATTGCCTTTTGTCAACTTATTGGTGCCGAGCGGCCAAAATGTAATGTTAAGATATCTGGTCCACAAGGTGTAAATCTTCCTAATGTTTCAATGATGATTGATACTGGTGCTGATGTTACTGTTCTTCCTTTTTCAGTTTGGCCTACCATGTGGGAATTAGATAGTGCGGGTTCAACCATTTCAGGCATTGGGGGAAGTCGTCTGACACAGGTCAGTAAAAACTTCATTCTTTTCACGGATCAAGAAGGACATCAAGCATGGGTAAAACCTTATGTCCTACACACATCCTTGTCCTTGTTAGGTAGAGATGTACTTTCCCAATGGGGAGTGAGAATATCTACAGATTTTTGATTGGGGCCATTGATAGCAGCTCTCGCCCAACCTTAAAATTAAAATGGAAATCAGAAACTCCCGTATGGGTTGATCAATGGCCCTTACCTCAAGAGAAGCTGCAACACATTCAAGAATTAGTCCAAGAACAATTGGATTTAGGCCACATCAGACGTTCTGTTAGCCCATGGAATACACCCATTTTTACAATTCAAAAGAAATCAGGAAAATGGAGATTATTACATGATTTAAGAGCAATAAATGAAAAAATGGTTGACATGGGTGCCCTTCAGCCTGGACTGCCTTCTCCCACTATGTTACCACAAAAATGGGACCTATTAATTATTGATTTAAAAGATTGTTTTTTCACTATTCCTCTGCATGAGGATGATTGTGAAAATTTGCATTTACAGTACCAGCTATAAACCGTGCCGCTCCAGCAAAAAGGTATGAGTGGGTTGTACTACCTCAGGGTATGAAAAACTCCCCAACAATATGTCAGTGGTTTGTGGATTTAGCTTTACAATCCTGGAGAGAGAATAATCCTAACCTTATTACCTATCAGTATATGGATGATCTCTTAATAGCCAGCCCTCACACACTAGCCCCTGAAAAAGAACAGGAACTTATACAGAGTCTGCGTACCTTTGGATTGGTTATAGCAAAAGAAAAGGTACAAAAACTAGCGCCCTGGAATTGTCTTGGTCTGCGCATCTCAGAAACAAGAATCCAGCCACAAAAAATTATTAGTGTCCCAAATATAAAAAACGTCAACGATGTCCAGAAACTAGTCGGAGACATTCAATGGTTAAGAACTTTCTGTGGAATTACCAATATGGATTTGGCTCCTTTATTGGCATTATTGAAGGGTGGCTCGTCACCCGCTGATCCCAGATCTCTTTCACCTGAAGCTGAAAAAGCCCTAGAGAAAATTACACAGAAAATTCAAAATGTTGGAGTGGACAGGCGACTATTGAATTGTCCATTTACCCTACTCGTGTATAACCAAGACACAGAAATTGTGGCTATAATAGCATAATTGCCCGTTGATCGATCTATGATTCTGTTAGAATGGGTTTTCCACAGTAACACCTTAAAAGCCACAGTTACTACTAGAGCGGATGCAGTAGGACAGTTATTGCTGAAGGCACGAGAACGTTTGCGTACTCTCGCAGGCTGTGACCCTGAAAAAATTATTTTACCTGTGAAAAATTTGTCCTTGGCTGACTGGTGGATTCAGATTTCTGAGTGTTTTGCAGTGGCAACCCTAGGTATTCAATTAGATAATCATTATCCCAATCATCCCTTATTTAAAACTTCCTTAGTATTGGAGGAAAAATCTTTACAGCAACAAAATCCTATAAAAAATGCACTTACGGTTTTTACCGACGCTAGTAGCAAAACTCAAAAGTGTGGCTATGCCTATAGGGATGACAGGAACAATTGGATTTCTCATATAGAACAAATGGAAGGTTCAGTTCAAGTTTTGGAATTAAGAGCAGTGCTAATGGTGTTTCAGGAATTTCGCAATGTCCCTCTTAATGTTGTAAGTGATTCTAAATATGTTGTTGGAATAGTTTCGCGTCTTTCGCGTTCCCTTTTAGGGTCTTTTACGAATGACAGACTTATGGCCCTAGTTATTCAGATGTGGAATGAAATAAATTTTAGACAATTTCCTTGGTGGATTACGCATATCAGAAGTCATCTGGATTTACCTGGTGTCTTATCAGAAGGTAATGCTTATATAGACACTCAGGTGGCATCCCCAGTATTACAAAATTCTCCTCTAAAACAAGCAACAGAGTCACATGCCTTTTTTCACCAATCTGCCCGGTCTCTCCAAAAACAGTTTGGTCTGTGTCGTCAAGACGCTAGGACTGTCATAGCGGCCTGTCCTGATTGTGCCAGGTTAACACCTCTTCAACAGGAAGGTACAAATCCTAGAGGGTTACAACCTCGACAAATCTGGCAAACTGATGTTACAGAATTCACCCCATTTGGAGTACTTAAATATGTCCATGTCACAATTGATACCTGCTCGAAAGCTATTTGGGCGACTGCTCATAAATCTACCAATGCTGTTGCCTGTATTCAGCATTGGACGTCAGCCATGGCTGTGCTGGGCCGCCCAGATATGGTAAAAACAGATAATGCCCCTGCATATCTTAGTGCCAGAATAAAGACCTTTTTGCTGCAATGGCAGGTGAAGCACGTTACCGGAATTCCGAATAATTCTGGTGGTCAGGCAATTGTTGAACGTGCCCATCAATCATTGAAACATTACCTGTCTGTTTTTCGAAAAGAGGGGGAGAGGAGTCCTCATGTAATAGTGGCAAAAGCATGCTATGTACTGAACTGGTTGAATCCCAGAACGGAATGTACTGAACAGCCGATTTTCTATCACTTTTCTAACAATCCCAACGATTTTTCGAATCGTGACATAGTTGTCCAGGTATTTGACCCTGTCTCAAATTGTTGGTCAGGGCCTCATAATTTATTAACGTGGGGTCGGGGTTATGCATGTATCTCCACAGGGGCAGTGACCAAGTGGATTCCGGCAAAATGGGTTCGCCCGTGGATTGAAAACCGACCCACTGAAAAGAAAGAGCAGGGTGACTACGACAGGATTGACTCCTAAATGAATAGGAGGGATCAGTGGGCTCAGTGGGCACAGCATCGAGAAAGGTTATTCCGACCGCCACGACCAAATGAAGAAAAGCGGCTTGTAGATAAGTTAACATACATTATTCTGCCCATCTTGCAGCAGTCACCTCGGGAGATACAATGTCAATTACCCTCCAGTGAATTGTCTTTGTTACACTGTGACCGTATCGTGCGTGCGTTGCAGGATCTTTTTGGGCAAGGACCGATAGAAACAGAAAATTCTTGTCCTATATGTGCTACTTCTTGTAATTCAACAGTTACTCTATATTGTGGATATTGTAAAAGGGTTGGAGCATATAGGCGGAAGGCTTTACACTCTTGGCTGTGTCCACCCTGTCGGTATAGTATCCTACGTTTTGGTTCCGGCGGTTTTTCCCTTCTTACTGGGACACATGCCCCTACTTTTTCAGGTATAAACGAGGCCTTACAATCTTATGAAGCCTTCAAACAGATATTTTTAGCAGAACATCGAAACGAACTCATCTTCTGGGTTCGCATTATCAGAAAAAGTTTTGAATCTCATATAATACAACATCATTGTAAATGTGAATGATGGCATTATTTTTAGGAATAGGCCTAATGAATATTGCTTTTGCTTCTGCTTTGCATAGTATATTGTTGTTTGTTATTCTTTTGTTACTTTTAGTGCCTTGCCTTTTACAATGTTTCCAAAGCTGTGTGGAACGCAGTATTAATGCTGTATTTAAAAAGAAAGGGGGAGGTGTTGGGGCTCTTGCTGTATTGAATGATTATACTGAACTTTGAAGGAAGTGGAAAAATACTGAAGAAATAAGACGAGGGCACGATCAGAACAGTGGAATGAAGAGGGAGGAACAAATTGCAGGTGCTTGCACAAAACCAGGGCCAGCAGGACGCGATAAGAGGAGCTGGGAAACAACAGAAAAGAGCCTACGTGCCTGAAAAAGTAGAAACAGAAATCTTGCCAATAAACAATTGTTAACCAATCATATTATTATACGCTTGTAAGATAGCCAATCATATTATCACACGCTTATAGAGTGCCTTATAAAAGTGTACCTGGTTTGTACAATAAACGAATCAGATCTTGAACTCTACGAGTATTTGAATCTGACTCCCGCTCGCCCAGAATGCCCGCAGCAGATCACCTCCCCCCATCGGCCAGCGATGCTTGTCCTAATGCAGCCCGGGGGCTGTTGGCCTTTGCCATGAGGGTGCATCGATGGCTCCTGCTCAGCTGCTTGTCCTCTGGCACCCAAAGGTCCTTCTCTGCAGAGCTGCTCTCTGGCCGGCCTGCCACCAGCAGGATAGCCCCAGGAGGGCTGGATCACGGGCTGGCCTCCCCCAGGGGCTTGCTCAGCACCAGCAGCAGCATCTTGCCCATCTTGGAGATGAGCTTCAGCTCTGGCACAGGCCACAGGGTGCTACAGAGTCACCTGGGAGAGCAAAGCCCTCTCCTGCCAGGGCTGCGCAGCCCAGGCCTGTTTCCCTCTGGCCTTGGCCACTGCAGCCTTTGCTCTCGTGGTGGGAACCTCCTTCATCCTTCTGCTGCCCCCTGCCACCCGCTCCAGCATCCTCTGCTGGGCAGCAAACCCCTCCCACACAAGGGCTCCCGTCCCTGGGTACCGGTGTCCGTGTGACAAGCCTGCCCTTGGCCCTGGTGCCACACCTGAGGTGCTGCAGCCCACATGGGCCCCAGAGCCCACCGCCTGGGGCACGGGCAGCAGGAGCCCCCAGTGCCACCACAGAGCTGTGACATCAGTGCCGTAAGCGCTGAGGAGGGGCAGGGCAGCTCCCATGCCTTTGGCGGTGGATGGAGACACAAGGTCTGTAGGGGAGACCTACGGGAAAGATGAGGGGAGGGGGATGCTCTGTGTGATGTCAGGGCAGCTCAGACAGATGGAGCTCTTCTAGTG
The DNA here is from genome assembly GCF_963210335.1 of Falco punctatus. Lineage (NCBI taxonomy): Eukaryota > Metazoa > Chordata > Aves > Falconiformes > Falconidae > Falco > Falco punctatus. The sequence continues at coordinate 2,152,628 of NW_027660164.1, forward strand.
GATGGGCCAAGGGGTGAGGTGGGAGCTTGTGTGTGGATCAAGGGGAGAGCAGCCAGGGTGGCACTTTGGGAGGAATTAGTTGTGGTTTGGCCCAGTCCAGCACCCAAATGCCCAGATTCAGTTGTTCACTGACCCCTTACATGCCCAGCATGGTGGGGGTGAGGATCAGAAGAAAACTCACAGGTCAGGACAAAGTTCAACAGGAGAAGCAAAAGTTGTGTGTGCAAGGAGGGCAACATGAGCAATTCGCTCACTCCTTGCCATGGGCAGGCAGGGGTTCAGCCATCTCCAGAAAAGCTGCTCTTCAGCACATCTGTCAGTGACACGGGAAGACTAATGCCACGATCACAAACATTCTTTTTTCATCCTCCTTTCCCTGAGATGCTATTGATGAGCACAATGTCCTTTTATATGCAATATCCCTGTGGTCATTTGGGGTCAGCTGCCCAAGCTTCTTGCGTCCCACCAGTCTCCTTGTAGTGCAGGCAGAGTGTGAGAAAGAGAAGCCTTGGTGATTGCTCTGCAGCGGTGGCCAAAACACTGGTGTGTGGTCAGCGCTGCCTTAGGAAGAGACGCAAAGCACAGCACCAGAAGGGCTGCTGTGAAGAACATGCACTCCATGCCAGCCCGAGCCAGGACAGAGCGACAGGTCATACAGTCAGGGTGAGGCATGAACAACGTCTTCTTGAAATGACCTGAGGAAACCTGTGGATCACAGAGCCTGGCTCTTCTGGGGGAATCAGTCTCCTTGGTGATCACTGCACAGGCAAGCCAGGATGCCAGGAGCCCAGGGGTTGTGGGCAAGTTCCCCAGACCAAAGAGGCCACCCACTCTGATGCTCACCTGCACCTGTGTCTCCCCAAAGAGGACAAGATGCTCAGGGATGTGAAGAGCTATGCCACCTTGGTTGTAGTAGTGTGCAGTTGTGGTGTGGTGCATCAGGGGATGCCCAAGCATGTGTGGAAGGAGAGCAGCAGAGCGTAGCCCAGGAAAGGAGGGAAGGAGAACCTGGCCTGCTGAATGCACTGGCAGGTGGGATCCCATGGGGGCAGGGCCCTGAGAGCATCCCTAGGCCTTCCTGGCCCTGACCAGCCTCATGTGGGGCCTCCACCCAAAGCTTTCTCCATGGCTCCAGGAGGCCACTGAAGCCAGGCAGGAGATTCAGCCCCAGCACAACCTGTGCTGTAGGTGTGCGGGTCTCCAGGCACAACCATAGGCACAGCCTGGCCTGTCCATGGACCCTGTTCCTTCGGCCTTGCAGGCTCACTTCTCAGGTTTTTTCTTAATTGGGTGTCCAATGAAATGACACTATGACCCTCCAAGTCCAGGCTTCTCTGCTTCCTTTATTGACATCAACTGGTCAGTTGTTGGGAGGAGAGGAAGGAAAAGCACATGAGGCTGCTGCGTGTCAAGAACTGAAAGTGGGAAGCAAAACTATTACCTTCACCTCTTTTCATGGAGGTCTTCATTCTTCCACAGCAACCAGAAAGCACTGAGATTCCTCTACCTCCCCCAGCTGTAGCAAAGAAGTAGAGAACTTCCAAGTAGAGCTTTTTTTCCGTTTTGTTTATAGCTTCAAGCACCCCATGCTCTGGAGATAAATCATCGCATCACCTCTGGACAAGAACCTCCTTATTTCCACATCTGATGACAGCCTATCACACTGCTGTCACACAACACAGTTCCAAGACTGGATTCATCTTCCTGTCAACGTCCTCACTGTGACCGGCAGGTGCTCCCGAGTCCTTCCCTTGTGCGGGCTGAACAAGGCCCTTGCCCTCAGTTTTCCCTCCCAGGAAAGTGTTCCAGCCCCTGAGCATCTCAGTGACCCTTCACTGAACTCACTCCCAGTCATACACAGCTTCCTGGCTGTAGTGGCTTGTCTCTGGCCAAAAGCCCAGCAGCCACCCAGCCGCCCCTTCCCCCGCTCCCTCCCCAGTCAGGGCCCAAAAATGAACACAGTCACGGACAGGTGGTCTGACAAGCGATGAGTACGGGACACACAATCACTTCCCGCCCTCTCTTGGCAAGGCACCTCTTCATACGCTCCAGGGCACTGCTGGCTGCCTCTGCTACCAGGTCACGGGCTGGGATTGTGTTTTGCCTTCTGTCCCCCAGCACCACCAGGGCCTTTTCTGCACAGACACTGCCCAGCCAGGCAGGTCCCAGGCCCTGCAGCTGCAGGGTGTTAGTCCATGCGAGGGAGGTGCAGGCTCTGCCCTTGGTCCGTCCTGCATCTCTGCAGCTCCTGACAGGGCGGCCACCCCACCTGCCAGGGTTCCCCTCCATGGCATCCCTAGGGCACAGGGATGGTCCTCTCAGTTTGGTGCCACCGACAGACACTGTGAGAGTTGCCTCCACTGGGTCCTGTGTACAGCTCCAAAAAGTCACAGTGTAGGGTACAGAAGACACCCCTGTGGTGCCCACATTGCCCCAGTATGTCCCAGTGCCCTCCAGGTGGGGTGTGAGCCCTTCCTCACTGCTCTCTCAGCCTGACCATCCCACTGGTGTTTTACCCATCTCTTTCTGTACGCACCCAGAGTGTCATGGCCTCACTTGGGCAGAAGAACACTGAGGGAGACCATGGCCAGAGTTTTGCTGAAGCCGAGGGAAATGACATCCACTGTGGAGCTCCTCACGCACAGCCGCAGGCTGTCAGGTTGGCGAGGCAGGACTTACCCTTGGAAAATCCACCTGGACAGTTACCCGCTCAGGTGCCAGAAATGTCACCCAAGGGGACTCTAACTGGTGGCACGCCCCTCACCAGGGGGGGTTGTGCAGCCTGTGGTTCCCCGAGCTGCACTTACGGACTCCTTCCAAGACAGTTGCAACACTTCCTTGTCCTTTCTCACAAGTGACCTCTGCCAATTCATGGAGCTTTCAAAAGCGATACTTCAAAGGAATACTGATTTTATACCAGAACTTCACCATCATTATTACAGTTATACCACGTCCTTATTTTCTCTCATCTTTAACATATTTGCACCTGAGCAGGGGACAGTGATGACTTCTAAAGTCATCTTTTCAGCAGACTGTCTCAGCAAAGGCTCTTTCAGTTATTCACCGGTTTTCTTCTCCCTTTATTCTTTGGACTTACAGGTACCTCTCACCTGTGCTGCTGTTTTTACTTCAGGAAGGAAAAACTTGCGTGTCTTCCTGCAGCCAAACTGTCTCCTTACCAAGATCTTCCCTTGTGTTTAGATCTATATTTCCGTATCTAGCACCTAAAAGATTTCTCATGAGAGTGTCCCTTGCAGAAAGGCACCTCATCAGAGACAGCTTGGACATGGCATCTGCTTGTGGAGGGTGTTGGCTCATTTATGACACTTGATCATTCTCCACACTGCCTGCAGATTTGAAAAATTGTTCTGCAGCTGTGTGCCACCAGTCCTCTAAGGCAGACAGGTGGGGATGGTGCAAAGGAGCTGCAGCACCCACCTGCAGAATTGAGGGGAGAAGTGTGATGTAAGGAGAAGGGATGTGAGTCCCAGGGGACAATGAGAAAAAGGGTGGTCTTGGGGACATTCAGAGCAAGCTTGTCCATCCTGTGTCAGACCACAAGAGACTGCGTTTCCTACCAGTCTGGAACTACTGAGGAGACCCTCTGCATCATTATCACTTGGAGATTGCTGCTAGAACCTCCCCTCTAACCTAAAAAGTAGCAAAATGTAACCTATGAAATAAAATATAATTATTATCAAGTGCACTTTGAAATCTCCTTTATCTACATGAATGGAACAGGTCCAATTAGCTACACATGTCTTGAAGATCTGAAGGAAATGACAAAAAGGCAAATACCTCATTAGGGCATTGGAGGCTCCTGCCATGAACCTGAGCTACTGAGAGCAGGCTGAACCAACCACTGAAGGAATGTAAGTCAGAAGCAACACTGAAAATACCTTCAAACATTGATGGGTCCCGCTGAGGGCCATTGCTGACAAAGCGTCCCCATGGACTCGTTAGAGTAGCTAATTAGAGGCCAGAACTGCAGGTAGGCAAAGGCACTGTGTCGGTGGCTGTAATGCTGCAAAACACATTTGGATTTTTTTTGTGAAGCAGAAGGACCAAGCCCTGACCCCCAAGCTCTTGGAGGGCAGAAGAGAAGACCCTCCAAATCAAGTTCCGTGTCACAGGCCTTGGTGGCAGAGGCAGCTGCCAGTGCCAGGGGGACAGAGGCCTCAGCCCCCTGTGGGGCCATTCAGCCTTGCTGCAGCCCTGGGCCATCTCCACTGCAAGTTGCCCTACACTGTCCGTGTGGCACCTCTTTCCACTCTGGGGGTTGGACTCTTCCTTGCTTTCCCACCCAGCACTGACACCCACATTTCTCTGCCTTTTCTGCAGTTTCTCCCCTCATCCCTGCTTGTTCCTTGAAACTCAAAGCCATGGGACGATCCAGGCACCCTCTGGGTGAACTCTGGCATCAGAGGGCAACCCTCCGAGGGACATTTCTTTTTCCTCACATCCAATCTTACCCTTCCAAGCAGCACTTTGTGGAGGTTTTCTCTTCCTGCCGCTATCAGGAATCACTCTCTTATCTCTGACATCCCCCTTCAAGCAGGTGCATGCTATTACTGTGGTGCCCTGAGGCTTCACTTTGCCAGTCTCAAGGAATCCAGGACCTTCAGTCTGGTTCCACAGGCTCCATCCAGGCAGGTATCCTCCACAGCCTCTCCAGTTTTTCCCCATTCCTCCAGAATGAGAAACCTCAAAGTCCAGGCAAAGATAATCTGGATGTGGCCACAACAGTGCTCTGTCAAGGGGGATGATGCTGAGTCAAGGGGGATGATCAGTCCCTCTTCTGAGTGGCCACCTATGGTGAAAACCTGCAAAGAATCACCAAAGGAGGACAGACAAAGGCCAGGGAGGAAAGGGAAATGAGGGGAGGGCTGCTTGCATGGGAGGATACGAGGGTGGTCAAGGAGAAGCAGTTGTGCGTGGGAAAGGAGGGAAAAAGGTAGGAAAGGGTGAAGAATAGGAATCCATAGGAAGCAGCCAAGCAGCCCTGCATCTGAGCAGCAAAGCTTGGAGTGGGAAAAGAACGTCGCAGGTCATCTGACCAACTTTCTGTCAGGCTTCAACCACCACTGGAAACCTGAGTGATTTCCCTGCCATCATGAAGGCAAGATCCATGGTGGATGGAGATCCAGAATCATTCATGCTGGGAGGAACCTCTGGAGGTGTCCAGGCCAACGTGTTGCTCACAGCAGGATCAGCTATGGGGTCAGAGCAGGTAGCTCAGGCCTTCCTTCAAGTGGAGCTTGCAAAACTCCAAGGATGGACATGGCACATGTGAGAAACTATGGACTAGGGTATTGTTTATTAAGATTTATGTTAAGCTCAATGTAAAGGTTAGGCAACAAAAGAGATGAAAACGCTTATGCAAACAGCTACCAGACACTGCTTGTGTAAGATAAGATAACCGCAATACACAAACTAAACCAGACACCAGGGCAAACACCCCATATAAGGACATATGAGTGAGGGGTCAACTATGGGACAAAGGAGGAAGTCCACCAGGAGGCAGAAAACGACCCCCTAACAACAATTGAAGCATGACTCCACTACCTCATGAACACGGAAGTAAAGATGTATAAAAAGGGACTGTTTGAACTGCTCAGGGCGGCAGTTGGTGGAGCGCAGACTCCCCTGCCGTCCAGCGCTGTTTTTGCTCATATTCTACTTGCTATAATTAATAAAATTTTAATTGGATTATGATCCGTTGTGGTCTCAATTTATAACAATTTCTGGTGCTGTGACTCGGATAAGGAACAGTGGGCTTTGGTCCTCCGGGGAGGCGCCCCGCGACATTTCGCGGCCCCGCGACCAACAGCTTACTCCAACCTTACCGACGAACCTAAATACTAGGATATTGAGCAAAGGAGAAACCGGTAAAATCCCATAAAATTCTGTGCACGGGAGTCCGGACGAAGACGCAGGACGCGTAAGTATATTGCGAATTTGTTCGCGGGTTTGCCGTTCGGGCGGGATTGGGTTTCCTGGAATATAACGAGTGAGAGGTTCGATATACTGAACCAAGCGAGTGCGGACTCTTAAGTACTGCGTCTCCCATCTCCCGCGAGGGACTGGGCCAGGAACAAGGGGAGCGAGTGAGTGTATGTTTGTGGATGTTCCAGAAGATGGGGGCGAAGGGCAGCAAGCCTTCGACTCCCATGGGAAGGGTACCCACTGTACCCAGGAATACCCCTCTGGCATATATCTTAGACAATTGGAGATATTTCCCTGGAACCCTAGGGAAAGATAAGCAGAAAATGATAGAATATTGTACTAAGATATGGGGAGGGAAGAAGATTTCTAAAAATGTCTTTTGGCCAGTCTATGGGTCAGAAGAAGATTGGGTAAAACAGCAATTAAACCTCTGGGTTAATAATAAAAAACCCCTTAACCCGGAGGAGAGTCAATATGCGGAGGTGTGGCTAGAAAGACCGGGAGCTAGACTTTACCCGCTGAATGAAATAAAAACTAAACAAAAAAAAAAAAAAAAAAAAAAAAAAGGAAGTTAGACGAAACCCTTCTAACCCCCCCTCCTTACATTCCTCCTGCTCCCGCAGAGGTCCCCAGAGCGCCCACTCCCCCACCAGAGTTGGAACAAGAGTCTCCCTCTCCTCCTAGACGCGTAACTAGAAGTCAAAAAGGGGCAGCTCAAATATACCCCCTAAGAGAAATGCCCATGGGGGGACCTCAACCTGTGATCGGATATATTTCCGTACCCCTAAACTCGGCTGACCTACGAGATTTAAAAAAAAAAAAACAAACCGAGATGGGAAACTTAATTGAGGACCCACTCGGAGTGGCAGAAAGATTAAATCAATTTTTGGGACCAAACCTTTATACTTGGGATGAGATGCAATCTATCCTTGGTCAATTATTTACTACGGAGGAAAGAGATATGATTAGACGAGCAGGAATGAGACTGTGGGATGCTCAACATGCCCAGGGACCCCAAGCAGATATTAAATGGCCACTCCAAAGACCTAATTAGAATAATCAGGATCCGGTGCATAGAACTCATATACAGGACCTGAGAACTATAGTAATTCAGGGAATTAGAGAAGCAGTACCCCGTGGCCAGAATATCAATAAAGCATTTAATGAAATGCAAAAGAAAGATGAGAGCCCCACTGAGTGGCTGGAACGACTGAGGAAAGCCCTTCAGCTGTACTCTGGGGTAAATCCAGACGACCCTTTAGGGCAAGCGCTCCTCAAAAGTCAGTTTGTGGCAAAATCATGGGAAGATATCAGAAAGAAGATTGAAAAGTTAGAAGACTGGCAGAATAGAGGGTTGGATGAATTATTGAGGGAAGCTCAGAAAGTCTATGTAAGGCGGGAAGAAGAGAGCAGCAAGCGACAAGTAAAAATGATGGTAGCAGCGGTCAGAGAGGATCGCAAAGGGCGGACTGGTGAACACAGATCTGCTGGAACGAAACAAGGGAACGTAGTAGTAAAGAAGGAACAAAGATGTTCTTTTTACTGTGGAAAGAAGGGACATATAAAGAAGAATTGCAGAGAAAGGATCAGGGATGAGGAAATATTGAAAACGGAATAGGAGAGTCAGGGGCTCTATATCTTAGGGTACCGGAGTCATCATGAGCCCTTGATAAAATTAAAAATAGGTCCCCATAAACAAGAGTTCACCTTTTTAGTAGACACTGGGGCTGAGAAATCGACTATTAGGCAAATACCTGAGGGATGTAAAGTTTCCCCTGAAAAAGTACAAGTAATTGGGGCAAAAGGAGAACCCTTTAAAGTAAGCAAAATCAAAAATGTGGTATTCGAAACAGAAAATAAATTTGGAATGTGTGAACTCTTGCTCGTCCCTGAAGCAGAATTTAATCTGTTAGGACGAGATTTAATTGTTGAATTGCAATTAGAAATTAAAGTGAAAAATCAAGAGCTAACAGTGTCTGCTTATCCTTTGACCGTGGATGATCAAAAACAAATTAACCCCGATGTCTGGTACTCTCCGGACACAATTAGTAGACTGGAAATCCCACCGATTAAAATCCAAATTTCCGAACCCCACATACCTGTGAGGGTAAGGCAATATCCCGTATCCCTAGAAGGACGGAGGGGATTAAAACCAGAAATTGATCGATTGTTAGCACAAGGAATCTTAGAGCCTTGTATGTCACCCTTTAACACTCCCATTCTGCCTGTAAAGAAGCCAAATGGGAAATATCGGCTCGTACATGATTTAAGGGAAATAAACAAAAGAACTATCACCCGGTTCCCTGTAGTAGCAAATCCATACACACTGCTGAGCATGGATGGACTCATGCCAGTCGCATTAAAGGCCCAGTGACGAGACCCCACTGGAAAGTAATCAGTACTCCAGGTGACACCAAGATAACCCTGAAAAGATAACGTAATGATAGAGACTTTATTTGATTATTTTGCCGCATTACCTTTTGGTATAAAGTGTGTATTGCTGTTTATATTTGCTATAATTATTTCTTTTTTTATCTATTATATATGGAAGCGTACAAAGTGTGTTGAAGGAAATTGCTAAACTTATGCAACCACACAATATTGAATATAGAAGATATGCTGATGTAAATAATATATGCACTCTAGATATACAAATTAGGTGTAATAATTTGAACTGCAATTGTTATCCATTTGCTTGTTTCAGGTGTAAGGTATGCCAGAATAAATGGTGGACACACTATGAATGTGGATACCCTCCGATAGGAGTTTACACACAGTGTTGAAAAATCCAAAGAACTCTCACTGAGTGGAAATTAAAACAATTAGAGTCTAAACAAGAAATTATTCGAGCATCCCATGAGTGGTGGGAAATTTTTACCAAAGGAATAAGCCCTCAATATTATTGTTACCACTCCACCGAACCAGTCCCCTTTCGTAGCTGAAATCTTGGCTATAAAGTGCAGAAGGGAAGTACTAACCGTGTCTTGCTTTGCCCCATTAGTTAAAGCTGCAAAGTGGGAAGCCTATGTAAACAGGCAGAAAGCCCGAAGCAGCTGTTCTCCTGAAGAATTCCCTTGCTGCCGTGAAGATGATACACCCCGTGGCTCGAAGCAACCGAGTCGACGGGCAAGGCAGAGGAGGAACAAACTGTGGAGAAAAGAACCAGAACAATGGGACACAAAAGCAGCAATGGCCGAACTTCCCCAGGACTGGTAAAAATATACTCAAATTGGCAAAATTGACAGACACCCTTTTTCCTGGTATACCGTTAGTTTTGTTATTGATAATAACACAAGCAAATGGAAACCCTCATGAACCTATGGCTTGGAAATTATATAATTTACCAGAGTCAAAATTAATTCAAACTCAGATCGGTCCAGGGAAGTGGAATTTCTCCGTGCATCTATATTCCCTGATACCTATAGAACAGGGCTCCCCTGTTTTTACCCCAGATCTAGCAAAGCTTCAGGCCCAATGCAAAGCATTTTATATATGTCCAACCACTTTGTTGTCTGCTTTAGCAGGACCGCTTATTATGTTGATTCTGGGACTTATATTCGGGCCTTGTATATTACGCTATATTTTACATTTTATTAAAGAACGGTTTGACATAGCTAAATTGCTTATTTTACCTACGTGGTCTGGGGCAAAATATAAGAATGTATCTATTAATGAGGATGAAGATTGTTGTGAATGCGTTATGCCACGTGAGAACTATGCCTATTGTATTTGTGAGGTATTACCTTGTGAGTGTTATGATAAATGTTGGGATTGTGGAAAAAGGTTTGCTTGCAGTGCCGAGAATGAAAGTAGCGCCTAATAAACAATAATAGGATAAAAAGAAAAAGGGGGGGTTGTGAGAAACTATGGACTAGGGTATTGTTTATTAATATTTATGTTAAGCTCAATGTAAAGGTTAGGCAACAAAAGAGATGAAAACGCTTATGCAAACAGCTACCAGACACTGCTTGTGAAAGATAAGATAACCGCAATACACAAACTAAACCAGACACCAGGGCAAACAACCCCATATAAGGACATATGAGTGAGGGGTCAACTATGGGACAAAGGAGGAAGACCACCAGGAGGCAGAAAACGACCCCCGAACAACAATTGAAGCATGACTCCACTACCTCATGAACATGGAAGTAAAGATGTATAAAAAGGGACTGTTTGAACTGCTCAGGACGGCAGTTGGCGGAGCGCAGACTCCCCTGCCGTCCAGCGCTGGTTTTGCTCATATTCTACTTGCTATAATTAATAAAATTTTAATTGGATTATGATCCGTTGTGGTCTCAATTTATAACACACGGGCTCTGTGGAACATCTGCTGCACTGCTTGACTGTCTTCATGGGGAAGGACATTGTCTTCCCTTGCTTCAGCTGATGCCCATTGGCCCTCATCCTCCCATCATGCACAACAGGCAAGAACCTGGCTGCCTTTTCTTGCTGATATGGCCCAAGAAGATATGGGAAGGCTGTTACTAGGTGTCCCCAAAGCCTCCTCTTCTCCTGGCTTTGCACCTTTCAAATAAGGCCCATGGCATCCTGTGCTGCATTAGGAAGAGCGCTGCTCAAGGTTTGGTGGAGGTGATCTTTCCTCTCTACTCAGCCCTGCTACAATTTGTCTTGTTGACTTGCTCTTGATTTTTACTTTACCAGCGTCACTCATACTTGACTGAAAGGTGCCATCCACATTTTTCACCATTCCTGCCTTGTCTTTTGTTCAAAACAAGTCCAGCAAAGCATTTGTGCCATGTTGGTCAGGGATCATTGCTGCGATGGAGACGGGACGCAGGTTGATACAAGCAAATGTAAATTTATTGTACAAAAGCACGAGTTTATATACACTTTCAGAAGTCGCGCGTTTTAAAAAGATTGTTTCTTGAAGCTGCATTTTTTAAACGGATTGTTTCTTGAAGGTGCGCGTTTTAAACAGATTGGTTCTTGAAGCTAAGCCTTGCGTACCAGGCAATCCCAGATTGGTGGTTAACTACCATCAATTAACAGCAAGGTGTTACCTTTCCTTCACGGCATCCGTCCCCCACTCCCCTGTGCTCTCTCAGCATGACTCAGCGTGTTAATTGTTGTGTCTATTCACACTCCTTGTCTTCCCAGGGTTAGTGACCTACAAGCTCGAGCACATTCCCTTCAGCTAACTGATTGCCACGCATGGTCCTAATTTCCAGCCCGCTCCTGCAGATCATCTTCCACTTTCCCTTCAACCAAGGCCTTCAAGCACAGGTCCCTTTCTCTAGCCATCTAAAGGAGATGTCGTTCTCCTTCTAACCTTCATCAGGAGGTTGAGAGAATCTGAGCAGACCATTGCACATGGAGGAGTTAGTGATGAGTGTCACAGAAAACCTGAGCAGGCCTGTGCTGTGCTCCATGTACCTCTTAACCTTCAGGCTGAGCTGTGCTGAGTGTGTCCCTGGGTTGCAGAATAAGCCGTATTGGAAGAAGAAATCTGCAGGAAGCTGCTGGTGAATGGCCAACCCCACGCCCTTACCTTTGCCTGAGACTGCAGTTACCAACTCCCAAGTGAACATCTCCTCTTAGAACACGAGAAGTGATGACTAGAATGGGTTTCCCTGGCAGAAAACACTTCAAGAGCTGACAGGAGCAGTGAGGGATAAGCCTTCTGCAGGCAGGATCTGCACCACTTGCTGCACCACCCTCCCAACGCTGGAAACTCCGTGTTCCCGGCCTCGGAAGGGACGGCATACAGCTGACACGGTTGTCTCTGTGTGTAGAGAGTTTGCTCTAACCAAGGCCATTTGAAATGACACTTTGTCTCACAGTCCAAGTGCCTTTCTTACTGCAGCCATAACCAGCTGGGCTGCTGATGGCCAGTCCCCCAAGGAAGCTGGACACTCCAGGGACCCCAAACTTGCCTTCATGGCCACGTGCCTCCTAGTGGCCTATGAGCTTCTCAGATGTAATGGATGTCGTAATGATAGCCCAGATCATCAGCCTGCTTGTGACCTCGGTTACTCCTTGGTTAGCGGTTCCTGAACTGGAGAAGGCAGTGATAAAGAGATGCACAGGAATGGAAGAGATGGGCAAGGACCCTGCAGGTGCCACGAAGGCTTTGCAGGAAGAAGTGTGAGGAATAGCCCCTACAGCTGTGCAAAATGGAATGGCATTAGATATGAAGCTGGCATCTGAAGGCAGAGTCTGTGCTGTTGTTAATAGCAGTTGTTGCGTATATGTAGATCAAAGTGGGAGAACTTCACAGATATAAAAATAATGGGAAATTTTCTAATATTTCTCATGAGCCCTAGAATGTTCACACCTTCTCTGGAATTCAAGATATTTCGAATACGCTGATGACCTCGTTTCCTGATTTACAGCTCTGGGTTAAGAAGTTCATCCCCAGATGCTTTTCTCCTCTTTCTCTATGATCACTCCAATCCATTCTACCTATGTTGTTTCTGCTTTAAGGTTCAGAGAGGAAAAGTTGTTCTGTCTTTCAGTAGTGTCTCTAATATTCCCTATGGGCAACTCTTCAGTTGTGGCAATAGACCTCATGAAGACCTGTACGAAATAACAATTATATAGATGAGCAGTGTATTTTTTTATTTATTAATTTCTATCCCACTCCCTCCCAAACACACCCCTGATAATTAATCCCTCTTTTATTCCTGTTTACACCCCATTCTATAAGGAAAGCAGCCAATTATTACTGCCAAGAATTTGCTAGATTCAGCTGCAGAGATGGTTGAAGAAGTCTGATGTCAAGTGATGTCTCATGGGGCTGAGGACAAAAATATTGAGGATGGAGAGCTGAGGAGCTACGCTGTCCACGCGGTGTTTAGCTCCAGGGATTGATTTTCCTACCTGTCCACACCTCCTCAGGAGACACTGTGCATCAAGAGCAATTGGAAAAGCCTTCTATCATTTCTCCAAAGTGCTCATTACCTGCCTTCCTCTTTCACTGTACTGCTGAAACTTATCTCATTAAGTGTAGGAGCCAAACTTGAAGACCAGATGTCCCTGATGGAAGAGACAGGGCTCGTCAGGGCGTTCTGCCTCTTCATGAGCCCAGGGTATCTGTGGTGCTGTGGACTTCAGGTGTTCAGAGGAGACTGAAGAAACCTCTCGAGAACACCAAGTCAGAGGCAAAGCCCACAGCCCCTGGAAGCGTTAATGGGCCCCGCTGAGGGCCATGGCTGAGAAAGCCTCCCCATGGCCTTGTTAGAGCCCATCCTGGGAGGCTGTGAGGGCAGGAAGGCAAAGGCGCTGTGCAGGCAGCTCTGCTGCTGAGCAAAGCCTTGGCTTGCTTGATGAAGCAGGAAGGCCAAGCCATGACCTGCAGCCTGTGGGAAGGTCGGTGCTGTCCCTCACACAGGGCTCAGGGCTCTTCCTGGGGACCATGGAAGGTGGGCATCCAATGCCCAGTGAAGGACAGCAATGGCACAGCAACTTCCAGCTTCCCCATGGGGCTGCAAGGAGGCAACGATGTCCCAGTGCCATGGGACAATGTGTCTTCTCACAGACTTCAGTGAGAGAAACAGCTGCCTTTGCCAAGGGGAGAAAGAGCTGGTTTATGTTCCTGCCTTCGAGCCCTGCCAGTGCCCTCTGCCATCTCTATTTCAAGCTGTCCTACATGGTTGGAGCCCTGCCCCTGTTGCCCTGCAGGCTGTAGGCACCATCTCGCTGCCCTGCCTTGCTCTCACCCCAGCATTGCCATACCTTCGCTGAGGTACCTCCACTCTCACCGGCTCTTCCTTGAAACACAAACCATGGGCTGATCCAGGCTCCCTCTGGCTGAGCTCTTGCATCGCAGTAGGACCCTTGCAGTGACAGTTCTTCCTCCCGATAGCTAGTCTTCATCTTCAGCATTAGACTTTGTCTAATCTAAAAATTAGATTTTTCCTCTCTCCTCTTTTTTCCCACTACCCAGGAAAGTTTTACCACCTCAGGAACTACTCTCCAAGCAGGGAACCTAACTCAATATATTTTTTTGGTGGTCTTTCCCCTCAAAAAAGTGAAGTCATCTGCACATGGTCTTCTAAACCACATGGCTGCTGCAGGCCTTTCAGCTTCTCCCAGGGACATGACCAAGCTACATGCCTGCTGCTGTCCTGTCATGTCCACAGGCAAAATGGAGATGACAGCCTGTACCCCAGCCCTTTTCCTGGAGAGGTCCTGTGCTGTAGCTTGGCAGAGGGACTGTCCCAGCCATGTTCCTGGTGCTGGCCTGTCACCTCCAGAGACAGAACTGGCCTCACAGGCCCCTTCACAGCCAGGCACGTCCTCCTGCATGAGGAGTTCCTGAGAATCAGCTTTCCTCCTCATAACACACCCCTCCATCACCCTCATTCTAACCCATGACATGGCCACAGAAAAGCAGCCTTGTTTCATTCAGATTTATCAAAGGCATTTCCCACAAGCCATTTGAGTGGAGAAACATTTTTCACATGATCTTCCGTAGATGTGTTGACACACACATGATATACGAACTTTCATATATATGGCTTTTTTTCCAGGTTGGACTGACTGCTGGAGATCATTGAATCCAGCCCTCCAGCTGAGGCAGGGTCAGCTAAAGCAACTTGCTCAGTAACTGGTCTAGGTAGGCTTGTGATATCATAGAAGCATAGGAACAGAGAATCATTTAGGTTGAAAAAGACCTTCAAGATAATCAAATCCAACCGTTACCACAGGACGGCCAATCCCATCACTAAATCATGTCCCGAAGCACTGCATCTATGTACTTTTGAAACACCTCCAGGGCTGGTGATTCCACCAGCTCCCTGGGCAGCCTGTTCCAATGCTTGACCACCCTTGCAGTGAAGATGTTTTTGCTCATATCCAAACTAAACCTCTCCTGGTGTACCTGGGAGAAGAGACCTACCCCACCTTTCAGGTCTACAACCCAACCTTCCAGGTCTACATCAACCTTTCAGGCAGTTCTAGAGAGCAGAAAGATCCCCCCTGTGGTTCATCATCTCCACACTATACAACCCAAGTCCCCTCAGGTGCTCTTCAACTGACCAGGGCTCCAGACCCTTCACCACCGTTGTTGCCCTTCTCTGGACATACTAAAACACCTCAACATTACTCCTGGAGTGAGGGGCCCAAAATGGAAACACAGTGTTCAAGGTGTGGCGTCAGCAGTGCCGAGTACAGGGGGTCGATAACTGCCCTGGTCCTGCTGGCCACACTGTTTCTGGTACCAGACAGGATGATATTGGCCTTATTGGCCACCCGGGCACACTGATGGCTCATGTTCAACCATCTGTCACCCTGCACCCTCAGGGTAGCTCCCCACCAGGCAGCCTTCCAGCCACTCTGCCCCAAGCCTGTAGCCTTGTGTGGGGTTGTGACCCAAGTGCAGAACTGGCACTTCTCCTGGCTGAACTTCATACAATTGGACTCACTTGAAAGGTCCAACCCGTGCAGATCCCTCTGCAGAGCCTTCCTGCCCTCAAGGACATCAGCACTTCCACCCCACTTGATGTTGTATGCAAACTCACTGAGGGTGAACTCAGTCCCCTTGTCTGGGTCATTGATGATGTTCTGAAACAGGACTGGCCCCAGCACTGAGCCCTGAGGAACACCACTCCTTATGGGCCATCGTCACCTGGATGTCACTCCATTTCCTACCCCTCTTGGGGCTTGGCTGTCCAGCCAGCTCTAACCCAGTGTGGAGAACACCCACCGAAGCCATGAGCAGCCAGTTTCTCCAAGAGAATGAAGTGGGAGGTGGAGCCAAAAGGCTTTCCTAAGGTCCAGGTAGACAGCATCCACAGCATGTCCCTCATCCACTGGGCAGGTCACCTTGTCCCAGGAGGAGATCAGATTCATCAGACAGGACCTGCCTTTCATAAACCCATGCTGGCTGGTCCTGACCTCCTGGTTTTCCTGCGCCTCCTGTGTGATGGTGCTCAGGATGATCAGCTCCACAACCTTCCCTGGCACTAAGATCAGGTTGACAGGCCTGTAGTTATCCCGATCCTCCCTCCTACCCTTCTTGTAGGTGGGCACCACTTGACTAACATTCAGCCTTCTTGGGCCTCCCCAGTTAGCCAGCACTGTTGAAAGTCACCCCTGTGGTGAGGCAATAGAGAAACACACCAATGATTTTCAAAGTGTCCCTGCATCACGGGATGTCCATTGTCAAGGACACAATCAAAAGCACCTTGTCCTTTCTGGATATAAGGTTCACCGGAACCACATGTCCTCTGGGGCTGCAGAGGCATCGCTGGCAGTAATGTCTTCTCCTGCAGCACTGCACAGTCCAGCCCTGCATGTCTCTGGTCCCAGGCACAGCATGGATTGCTCTTCTTAGGGACATCTCATTTCACCGTCACAGTGACCTCTGCCCACCACCCCAGCATGCGCTGCAGCAAAACATTTTGCTGGCGTGTGACCTTGGACACTTGGTAGCCATTATTATTTTTGTTGTTACATGCCTGAGCTTGGCCCCGGTGACACAGGTGTGGTTCAGGGTAACTGCTCTGAAATAACCTAAATCAGGGAGAGGAAGGGGAAAAGTCTTATTTAAGCAGCGTGAGGAAGCCTTAGGATCAATAACCTCACATCTTCTTGGGGAATTTAGAGATCCTGTGGGTTGACATGGCAGGGGTTTGGGAGTGGTTTGGAGGTGTTTGCAGGGCTGGCAAAGGTGAGAAGAGATCAAGAGCTGACTCCATGGCCATAACAGCCACTTTCATTTGACTCCAAAATGGACCAGCCCCTGCCCAAACCTGAGCCAATAAGCAATTCTAGTGGCACCTCTGTGATCCCCTATGGCAGAAAGGACAAAACACAAATGGAGAGGGGTGAGAATTATGTGAGAGAACAACCCTAAAGACATCAAGGTGAGTGAGGAAGGAGGGGAGCAGCGAGACAGAGGCTTGGTGGGATCCTGCAAGCCAGTGGTCAAGTAACCACCCGCCGACAGTCACAGGGCAGCACAGTGACAATGCCCCTTTAGGTGTCTGCAGGTACGTTGCATCGGCATTCTAGCACAGCTGCCAGATGAGCCAACAGCTGTGATGCTCCCCTGGATCTGAGACCCTGCATCATTCGTTGTCCACCTTGGTTCTAGGAGCAAAGAAATGGTGGAGTCTCATCTCCCAGGGGCAGTGAGGCAGGAGAGCAGCAGAGTGCAGGCCCCAGGTCACACACTGGCAGGCTGTGGCCTGTGCAGAAGGAGGAACACTCCTTTGGGCGCCCTGGAATTGCCTCACAAGCATAAACTCCATTTTCAATGTTGGAACCGTTGGAGGCTGCTGTCCTTGCCGAGCAGCTGTGCTGAGCTCTGCCACCTGCCCTGGCACTTGGTTCCCTCAGTGTCACAGCTCTGTCTGCAACAGGACGGGCTCCAGCTGCCTCTGCGTGGGCCCCTGGCTGAGGGCACTGCTGCACATCTGGGCTGAAGCCCCCCAGCTGTGGCACCAGCCCAGCTCTGCCTGTCCATAAGGCAACTGGTACCAAGTGTCCCCGAGCCCGTGGGTGCAAAGGCTTTGCTTCAGAGCAGAGACGTGGCCTGGGCAGAGGAGACCTGAGTCTTGAGCCCTCGGACTGTGCAATGAAGTGCTGAAATGGGCTCTGCAGGGCTTACTGAAGCACTGAGGACATCCAGGTGTTACATCAGGTGTTACACCAAGGCAAGGGGTCAGAAGGGGAGTGTGTCGGTAGAAGGAGGACAGTATTGGAGACCCAAGGGCTGCTGTTCCCTGGCAGTGCTGCCATGCCAGGAACTTTTCCCCCTCCATCTCTGCACACAGGACATGTCCCTGCAGCTCCAGAAAGGCCTTGGAAGGAAGAATCCCGGGAAAAATATAGTTGCTTAATGGCCCTTAGACAAAGAGAGAGCAGGGAACCTTCAGAAAAGAAAATCACAGAAGAAATTAGAATGGGGATGACAACTTTATCAGAAATTAAATACCACAAGCAAATACGACAAATTCAGAAGAGAGTCTGGGTCTGTGATGAATTACATTATAAATGCTAGTCATAATTTTATTCCTTCAGAAAAACATCCAGCTATCAGTTTGCACATTGCACCCTTGAGTTCGTGGTTCCTCATGCTGTAGATGAGGGGGTTCAGTGCCGGAGGCACCACCGAGTACAGAACTGCCACCACCAGGTCCAGGGATGGGGAGGAGATGGAGGGGGGCTTCAGGTGTGCAAACATGCCAGTGCTGAGAAAGAGGGAGACCACGGCCAGGTGAGGGAGGCATGTGGAAAAGGCTTTGTGCCGCCCCTGCTCAGAGGGGATCCTCAGCACAGCCCTGAAGATCTGCACGTAGGACAGAACAATGAAAATGAAACAGCCAACACCTAGACAAGCACTAGCCACAATTAGCCCCACTTCCCTGAGGTAGGTGTGTGAGCAGGAGAGCTTGAGGATCTGTGGGATTTCACAGAAGACCTGTCCCAGGGCATTGCCTTGGCAGAGCGGCAGTGACAGTGTATTGGCCGTGTGCAGCGCAGCATTGAGAAACCCACTGGCCCAGGCAGCTGCTGCCACGTGGACACAAGCTCTGCTGCCCAGCAGGGTCCCGTAGTGCAGGGGCTGGCAGATGGCCACAAAGCGGTCATAGGCCATGACGGTGAGGAGAGAACACTCTGCCGAAAGGAAAAAGACATTCAAGAAGAGCTGTGCAGCACATCCTGAGTAGGAGATGTCCCTGGTGTCCCAGAGGGAGTTGGCCATGGCTTTGGGGAGAGTGGTGGAGATGGAGCCCAGGTCAATGAGGGAGAGGTTGAGGAGGAAGAAGTACATGGGGGTGTGCAGGTGGCGGTCGCACACTACGGCGGTGATGATGAGGCCGTTGGCCATGAGGGCAGCCAGGTAGATGCCCAGGAAGAGCCAGAAGTGCAAGAGCTGCAGCTCCCGCGTGTCTGCAAATGGCAGGAGGAGGAACTGGGTGATGGAGCTGCTGTTGGGCATCTGCTGCCTCTGGGCATAGGGTCCTGTCACAGGAGAAAAAGACAGTGATAATTTATGGGAGACGTCTACAAGCAAAATCAAAGCCATTTCCCACAGACCATCCCCCCGTCACACACAGACATCCCTCTCTTTTCTCGGAGACCTTCCTGCAGCTGTGTGGCTGCAGCCCTGCTTGGTGCTGGCCATGTGGGTGGTGAAGAGCAGGGCATCTGCCCACGGGCTCTTGACCAGCCAGCCCCACTCTGCAGCAGTGGGTGGGGGCAGGGACCAGTCCTGGTGTTTAACTTTGTCCTGTGAAACCAGTGCCAACGCAGAAGGGCTGGTCAGCGTCTGCAGCGCCAGTGCTAAGGAACGGGAAGGGTGAAGGCATTTTAAGAGAGTTTTCGTTTTTTCACAGCTCCCCCCATCTCTCCTGTTGAGTATTCTCGGATGTCAGAAAAGCAGAGCATTTTGGCTGCCCTCCGGTGGAACAGAGTGAGGTCTGTGAGGCAAGAGGATTGCCTGTGGGTGAGTGCACAGTGAGGGGAGGTGGTCTGTCCATCTGGTTCCCGGTTTCTGTGGGCTTGCACCTTCCTGAGATGAATGGTGGCCACACTCTCATGTTACCCTGAAATACCACAAGGCGCTGCTGAGAACAGACTGACCCACCACAGACCAGTAAAGGTTGTAGATGTTCATCAGAACTCAGCATCCCACCCACAGCAAAGGATACACCACTCATTCCACCCACCCCAACAGCGTTTTCTCCATCACAGAAACTCTACGCTTCTACGTGGGGCTTTCAGATCACTAATGGGTGCGAGGGGACAGGTTTCCATTCTGAAGGGCAACGCACTGCTTGGAAGGGAACTTCAAGGAGGTAGCCAAGTGCCCTAACAAGAGCATCTGGTTCAGGGAGAACCAGCCCATTGCCCAGCCCCACATAGGGCATTGCCGACAGCCCCACAGGTGAGAGGAAAGCTGGGACACCTGTTCCCATGGACACACCTGCAGGAGAGGACCCACAAGGTCAGAGTGTGACTCTGCAGCTGAAACACCCAGCCCCAGAGAGCCTGACAGCAAGAGCAAGAGAATAAAACTAACACAAAAAGGCAGAGAAAGGAGTAAAATTGCACTGACGGTCTAGGTAAGAGTGTCCAGGGCGAGCGTGCCAGGCACTGAGGGCAGCGCTGCCCTTGCCCAGCTCTGCTCGCCACCTCCCACACACCAACATTGCCGGGCAGCTGCTCTCAGCCCCTGTGCTCTGCAGAGGGGCCGGGGCACGTGGCTGCAGAGCTGCACCGCGGCTCTGCTGGAGCTCTGGCTGCAGAGGGGGTGGCTCACACCTCGGGACCCCCAGCCCTGAGGGCAGAGGCTTTGCTGGGGGGAGAGCAGCCAGGGGGATGCCTCAGAGAAAGGGGTCTGCACTGCACATGGTCAGAGAGAGCTTTCTGATTCTGCTTTCAACAACAATTCTGTCTGAAGTTTCCTATCAGTCCATGCAATATCCTGGATGTCAGGAGATTTTCCTTGTGGGAGGTATCTCCCTGTGCCAGGTCTTTCCCTGTCAGTGCTCACAGACCCCATCCCAGCCTCTGTGCACTGGCCCCGCACAAACCTGCCTCTCTGCAGGGCACTGTATGGGCGCAGGGTCCTGTCCGCAGGGGGAAAGGGCAGCTCAGAACGACCCTGATGGCCCCAGCAAAGGTGCTGCTGCTGCTGTTCATAGGCGGAGGAGTGGCTGAGGGCACTTCAGGAGGCTCCTGGCAGACCTCCTCATCACTCAGAGCTACAGCTGGGAGTGTCAGTGACATCTTCAAACTCGAGATCTCCATTAACATTTCTGCCTTCCCTCTCCTGCCCCCAACAACAGAAAACTGAAAACACAGATTGAGGAGAGCCCTGGATTTATCATAGCAATCCCTGCGCTGACCTTCGATACGAAAAGTCTCATCCAGACACATTCTGAGGGTAACCTATCCTTGTAAGCAGCACTCAGCCATGCAGCACACTCTCAACAGCAGAGAGATCCTTCCCTCTCGGGGCTCAGTCCATACGCCCCCAGAGCTGTGGGGAGCCCCCCGGCAGGCTGAGAGCTGCCCCTGGCAGGCGGCAGAGCCCCTGCCCCAGCACACAGCCCCCGCGGCTGCAGGGACCCTGCTGGCAAGGACAGCCCTGGGCACCCCTGCCT
This sequence comes from Falco punctatus, assembly GCF_963210335.1. Classification (NCBI taxonomy): domain Eukaryota; kingdom Metazoa; phylum Chordata; class Aves; order Falconiformes; family Falconidae; genus Falco; species Falco punctatus. Next base: position 2,173,654 of record NW_027660164.1, read on the forward strand.
GCACAGCCACCTTCACAGCCCTGCAGCCGGCCCTGGCACAAGGCAGCCCACATGCCCTGGCCCTCCCACGCTGCAGCAGGGAAGCCCTGCTCTGCAGCACACTGGCCTCCTCCACAGCAAAAGGCTCCCACACGGTCCCACAGGCTGGGGGGGCCCCAGCTGCTGCAGACCCGGCTAGCAACTGCAGAGGCATTGCCCTGCAGCCACACACTTACCGGCTCAAGGGCTCTGCACATTTCTCCAGCAGGGAGCTCTCAGCAGCCTCCCACCAAGGTCTGCCATTGAGCTCTCCCTGCCTCCCTCCTCTGCCCTGGGTGCCTGCAGGCAGTGCCTCAGCCCTGCTGCACTTTGCAGAGGAGCTGCTGGTGGGCAGAGCTGTCTCTCTGCAGCGCTGCCCGCTTGCCAGGAGCTGCCTCCATGGCAGGAGCCCGGCCCAGCTCGGCAGCAGGGAGCAGCCCAAGGCAGCCCTTGCTCTGCCCCTCTGGGCTCCCTCCAGCTGTCCCTGGGGCTGCAGGGGAACCTGCTGGGCAGCAGCCTGATGCAATCACTCATGCTCCTTGCCTCACCTGGGGACACACTTATTTCCAGCAGTGGCAATTCTCTTAGGAGAAAAAGTTTTGTGCATGAGTATCAACCTTTGTTAACCCGTTGCAAGAGAGGACACCAGTAAGACTGCAGCAAAGGATCCAAGTACTCCTAAAGGAGCGTGTGTGTACGTGTGTGTCTGGTGGTTCTACAGGCAGGGCGGGGAGGATGTCTTCAGTGCTTCAGTAAGCCCTGCAGAGCCCATTTCAGCACTTCATTGCACAGTCCGAGGGCTCAAGACTCAGGTCTCCTCTGCCCAGGCCACGTCTCTGCTCTGAAGCAAAGCCTTTGCACCCATGGGCTCGGGGACACTTGGTACCAGTTGCCTTATGGCCAGGCAGAGCTGGGCTGGTGCCACAGCTGGGGGGCTTCAGCCCAGATGTGCAGCAGTGCCCTCAGCCAGGGGCCCACGCAGAGGCAGCTGGAGCCCGTCCTGTTGCAGACAGAGCTGTGGCACTGAGGGAACCAAGTGCCAGGGCAGGTGGCAGAGCTCAGCACAGCTGCTCGGCAAGGACAGCAGCCTCCAACGGTTCCAACATTGAAAATGGAGTTTATGCTTGTGGGGCAGTTCCAGGGCACCCGAAGGAGCGTTCCCTCCTTCTGCACAGGCCACAGCCTGCCAGTGTGTGACCTGGGGCCTGCACTCTGCTGCTCTCCTGCCTCACTCCCCCTGGGAGATGAGACTCCACCATTTCTTTGCTCCTAGAACCAAGGTGGACAACGAATGATGCAGGGTCTCAGATCCAAGTGAGCATCACAGCTGTTGGCTCATCTGGCAGCTGTGCTAGAATGCCGATGCAACGTACCTGCAGACACCTAAAGGGGCATTGTCACTGTGCTGCCCTGTGACTGTCGGCGGGTGGTTACTTGACCACTGGCTTGCAGGATCCCACCAAGCCTCTGTCTCGCTGCTCCCCTCCTTCCTCACTCACCTTGATGTCTTTAGGGTTGTTCTCTCACATAATTCTCACCCCTCTCCATTTGTGTTTTGTCCTTTCTACCATAGGGGATCACAGAGGTGCCACTAGAATTGCTTATTGGCTCAGGTTTGGGCAGGGGCTGGTCCATTTTGGAGTCAAATGAAAGTGGCTGTTATGGCCATGGAGTCAGCTCTTGATCTCTTCTCACCTTTGCCAGACCTGCAAACACCTCCAAACCACTCCCAAACTCCTGCCATGTCAACCCACAGGATCTCTAAATTCCCCAAGAAGATGTGAGGTTATTGATCCTAAGGCTTCCTCACGCTGCTTAAATAAGACTTTTCCCCTTCCTCTCCCTGATTTAGGTTATTTCAGAGCAGTTACCCTGAACCACACCTGTGTCACCAGGGCCAAGCTCAGACATGTAACAACAAAAATAATAATGGCTACCAAGTGTCCAAGGTCACACGCCAGCAAAATGTTTTGCTGCAGCGCATGCTGGGGTGGTGGGCAGAGGTCACTGTGACGGTGAAATGAGATGTCCCTAAGAAGAGCAATCCATGCTGTCCCTGGGACCAGAGACATGCAGGGCTGGACTGTGCAGTGCTGCAGGAGAAGGCATTGCTGCCAGTGATGCCTCTGCAGCCCCAGAGGACATGTGGTTCCGGTGAACCTTATATCCAGAAAGGACAAGGTGCTTTTGATTGTGTCCTTGACAATGGACATCCCGTGATGCAGGGACACTTTGAAAATCATTGGTGTGTTTCTCTATTGCCTCACCACAGGGGTGACTTTCAACAGTGCTGGCTAACTGGGGAGGCCCAAGAAGGCTGAATGTTAGTCAAGTGGTGCCCACCTACAAGAAGGGTAGGAGGGAGGATCGGGATAACTACAGGCCTGTCAACCTGATCTTAGTGCCAGGGAAGGTTGTGGAGCTGATCATCCTGAGCACCATCACACAGGAGGCGCAGGAAAACCAGGAGGTCAGGACCAGCCAGCATGGGTTTATGAAAGGCAGGTCCTGTCTGATGAATCTGATCTCCTCCTGGGACAAGGTGACCTGCCCAGTGGATGAGGGACATGCTGTGGATGCTGTCTACCTGGACCTTAGGAAAGCCTTTTGGCTCCACCTCCCACTTCATTCTCTTGGAGAAACTGGCTGCTCATGGCTTCGGTGGGTGTTCTCCACACTGGGTTAGAGCTGGCTGGACAGCCAAGCCCCAAGAGGGGTAGGAAATGGAGTGACATCCAGGTGACGATGGCCCATAAGGAGTGGTGTTCCTCAGGGCTCAGTGCTGGGGCCAGTCCTGTTTCAGAACTTCATCAATGACCCAGACAAGGGGACTGAGTTCACCCTCAGTGAGTTTGCATACAACATCAAGTGGGGTGGAAGTGCTGATGTCCTTGAGGGCAGGAAGGCTCTGCAGAGGGATCTGCACGGGTTGGACCTTTCAAGTGAGTCCAATTGTATGAAGTTCAGCCAGGAGAAGTGCCAGTTCTGCACTTGGGTCACAACCCCACACAAGGCTACAGGCTTGGGGCAGAGTGGCTGGAAGGCTGCCTGGTGGGGAGCTACCCTGAGGGTGCAGGGTGACAGATGGTTGAACATGAGCCATCAGTGTGCCCGGGTGGCCAAGAAGGCCAATATCATCCTGTCTGGTACCAGAAACAGTGTGGCCAGCAGGACCAGGGCAGTTATCGACCCCCTGTACTCGGCACTGCTGACGCCACACCTTGAACACTGTGTTTCCATTTTGGGCCCCTCACTCCAGGAGTAATGTTGAGGTGTTTTAGTATGTCCAGAGAAGGGCAACAACGGTGGTGAAGGGTCTGGAGCCCTGGTCAGTTGAAGAGCACCTGAGGGGACTTGGGTTGTATAGTGTGGAGATGATGAACCACAGGGGGGATCTTTCTGCTCTCTAGAACTGCCTGAAAGGTTGATGTAGACCTGGAAGGTTGGGTTGTAGACCTGAAAGGTGGGGTAGGTCTCTTCTCCCAGGTACACCAGGAGAGGTTTAGTTTGGATATGAGCAAAAACATCTTCACTGCAAGGGTGGTCAAGCATTGGAACAGGCTGCCCAGGGAGCTGGTGGATTCACCACCCTGGAGGTGTTTCAAAAGTACATAGATGCAGTGCTTCGGGACATGATTTAGTGATGGGATTGGCCGTCCTGTGGTAACGGTTGGATTTGATTATCTTGAAGGTCTTTTTCAACCTAAATGATTCTCTGTTCCTATGCTTCTATGATATCACAAGCCTACCTAGACCAGTTACTGAGCAAGTTGCTTTAGCTGACCCTGCCTCAGCTGGAGGGCTGGATTCAATGATCTCCAGCAGTCAGTCCAACCTGGAAAAAAAGCCATATATATGAAAGTTCGTATATCATGTGTGTGTCAACACATCTACGGAAGATCATGTGAAAAATGTTTCTCCACTCAAATGGCTTGTGGGAAATGCCTTTGATAAATCTGAATGAAACAAGGCTGCTTTTCTGTGGCCATGTCATGGGTTAGAATGAGGGTGATGGAGGGGTGTGTTATGAGGAGGAGAGCTGATTCTCAGGAACTCCTCATGCAGGAGGACGTGCCTGGCTGTGAAGGGGCCTGTGAGGCCAGTTCTGGAGGTGACAGGCCAGCACCAGGAACATGGCTGGGACAGTCCCTCTGCCAAGCTACAGCACAGGACCTCTCCAGGAAAAGGGCTGGGGTACAGCCTGTCATCTCCATTTTGCCTGTGGACATGACAGGACAGCAGCAGGCATGTAGCTTGGTCATGTCCCTGGGAGAAGCTGAAAGGCCTGCAGCAGCCATGTGGTTTAGAAGACCATGTGCAGATGACTTCACTTTTTTGAGGGGAAAGACCACCAAAAAAATATATTGAGTTAGGTTCCCTGCTTGGAGAGTAGTTCCTGAGGTGGTAAAACTTTCCTGGGTAGTGGGAAAAAAGAGGAGAGAGGAAAAATCTAATTTTTAGATTAGACAAAGTCTAATGCTGAAGATGAAGACTAGCTATCGGGAGGAAGAACTGTCACTGCAAGGGTCCTACTGCGATGCAAGAGCTCAGCCAGAGGGAGCCTGGATCAGCCCATGGTTTGTGTTTCAAGGAAGAGCCGGTGAGAGTGGAGGTACCTCAGCGAAGGTATGGCAATGTTGGGGTGAGAGCAAGGCAGGGCAGCGAGATGGTGCCTACAGCCTGCAGGGCAACAGGGGCAGGGCTCCAACCATGTAGGACAGCTTGAAATAGAGATGGCAGAGGGCACTGGCAAGGCTCGAAGGCAGGAACATAAACCAGCTCTTTCTCCCCTTGGCAAAGGCAGCTGTTTCTCTCACTGAAGTCTGTGAGAAGACACATTGTCCCATGGCACTGGGACATCGTTGCCTCCTTGCAGCCCCATGGGGAAGCTGGAAGTTGCTGTGCCATTGCTGTCCTTCACTGGGCATTGGATGCCCACCTTCCATGGTCCCCAGGAAGAGCCCTGAGCTCTGTGTGAGGGACAGCACCGACCTTCCCACAGGCTGCAGGTCATGGCTTGGCCTTCCTGCTTCATCAAGCAAGCCAAGGCTTTGCTCAGCAGCAGAGCTGCCTGCACAGCGCCTTTGCCTTCCTGCCCTCACAGCCTCCCAGGATGGGCTCTAACAAGGCCATGGGGAGGCTTTCTCAGCCATGGCCCTCAGCGGGGCCCATTAACGCTTCCAGGGGCTGTGGGCTTTGCCTCTGACTTGGTGTTCTCGAGAGGTTTCTTCAGTCTCCTCTGAACACCTGAAGTCCACAGCACCACAGATACCCTGGGCTCATGAAGAGGCAGAACGCCCTGACGAGCCCTGTCTCTTCCATCAGGGACATCTGGTCTTCAAGTTTGGCTCCTACACTTAATGAGATAAGTTTCAGCAGTACAGTGAAAGAGGAAGGCAGGTAATGAGCACTTTGGAGAAATGATAGAAGGATTTTCCAATTGCTCTTGATGCACAGTGTCTCCTGAGGAGGTGCGGACAGGTAGGAAAATCAATCCCTGGAGCTAAACACCGCGTGGACAGCGTAGCTCCTCAGCTCTCCATTCTCAACATTTTTGTCCTCAGCCCCATGAGACATCACTTGACATCAGACTTCTTCAACCATCTCTGCAGCTGAATCTAGCAAATTCTTGGCAGTAATAATTGGCTGCTTTCCTTATAGAATGGGGTGTAAACAGGAATAAAAGAGGGATTAATTATCAGGGGTGTGTTTGGGAGGGAGTGGGATAGAAATTAATAAATAAAAAAATACACTGCTCATCTATATAATTGTTATTTCGTACAGGTCTTCATGAGGTCTATTGCCACAACTGAAGAGTTGCCCATAGGGAATATTAGAGACACTACTGAAAGACAGAACAACTTTTCCTCTCTGAACCTTAAAGCAGAAACAACATAGGTAGAATGGATTGGAGTGATCATAGAGAAAGAGGAGAAAAGCATCTGGGGATGAACTTCTTAACCCAGAGCTGTAAATCAGGAAACGAGGTCATCAGCGTATTCGAAATATCTTGAATTCCAGAGAAGGTGTGAACATTCTAGGGCTCATGAGAAATATTAGAAAATTTCCCATTATTTTTATATCTGTGAAGTTCTCCCACTTTGATCTACATATACGCAACAACTGCTATTAACAACAGCACAGACTCTGCCTTCAGATGCCAGCTTCATATCTAATGCCATTCCATTTTGCACAGCTGTAGGGGCTATTCCTCACACTTCTTCCTGCAAAGCCTTCGTGGCACCTGCAGGGTCCTTGCCCATCTCTTCCATTCCTGTGCATCTCTTTGTCACTGCCTTCTCCAGTTCAGGAACCGCTAACCAAGGAGTAACCGAGGTCACAAGCAGGCTGATGATCTGGGCTATCATTACGACATCCATTACATCTGAGAAGCTCATAGGCCACTAGGAGGCACGTGGCCATGAAGGCAAGTTTGGGGTCCCTGGAGTGTCCAGCTTCCTTGGGGGACTGGCCATCAGCAGTCCAGCTGGTTATGGCTGCAGTAAGAAAGGCACTTGGACTCTGAGACAAAGTGTCATTTCAAATGGCCTTGGTTAGAGCAAACTCTCTACACACAGAGACAACCGTGTCAGCTGTATGCCGTCCCTTCCGAGGCCGGGAACACGGAGTTTCCAGCGTTGGGAGGGTGGTGCAGCAAGTGGTGCAGATCCTGCCTGCAGAAGGCTTATCCCTCACTGCTCCTGTCAGCTCTTGAAGTGTTTTCTGCCAGGGAAACCCATTCTAGTCATCACTTCTCGTGTTCTAAGAGGAGATGTTCACTTGGGAGTTGGTAACTGCAGTCTCAGGCAAAGGTAAGGGCGTGGGGTTGGCCATTCACCAGCAGCTTCCTGCAGATTTCTTCTTCCAATACGGCTTATTCTGCAACCCAGGGACACACTCAGCACAGCTCAGCCTGAAGGTTAAGAGGTACATGGAGCACAGCACAGGCCTGCTCAGGTTTTCTGTGACACTCATCACTAACTCCTCCATGTGCAATGGTCTGCTCAGATTCTCTCAACCTCCTGATGAAGGTTAGAAGGAGAACGACATCTCCTTTAGATGGCTAGAGAAAGGGACCTGTGCTTGAAGGCCTTGGTTGAAGGGAAAGTGGAAGATGATCTGCAGGAGCGGGCTGGAAATTAGGACCATGCGTGGCAATCAGTTAGCTGAAGGGAATGTGCTCGAGCTTGTAGGTCACTAACCCTGGGAAGACAAGGAGTGTGAATAGACACAACAATTAACACGCTGAGTCATGCTGAGAGAGCACAGGGGAGTGGGGGACGGATGCCGTGAAGGAAAGGTAACACCTTGCTGTTAATTGATGGTAGTTAACCACCAATCTGGGATTGCCTGGTACGCAAGGCTTAGCTTCAAGAACCAATCTGTTTAAAACGCGCACCTTCAAGAAACAATCCGTTTAAAAAATGCAGCTTCAAGAAACAATCTTTTTAAAACGCGCGACTTCTGAAAGTGTATATAAACTCGTGCTTTTGTACAATAAATTTACATTTGCTTGTATCAACCTGCGTCCCGTCTCCATCGCAGCAATGATCCCTGACCAACATGGCACAAATGCTTTGCTGGACTTGTTTTGAACAAAAGACAAGGCAGGAATGGTGAAAAATGTGGATGGCACCTTTCAGTCAAGTATGAGTGACGCTGGTAAAGTAAAAATCAAGAGCAAGTCAACAAGACAAATTGTAGCAGGGCTGAGTAGAGAGGAAAGATCACCTCCACCAAACCTTGAGCAGCGCTCTTCCTAATGCAGCACAGGATGCCATGGGCCTTATTTGAAAGGTGCAAAGCCAGGAGAAGAGGAGGCTTTGGGGACACCTAGTAACAGCCTTCCCATATCTTCTTGGGCCATATCAGCAAGAAAAGGCAGCCAGGTTCTTGCCTGTTGTGCATGATGGGAGGATGAGGGCCAATGGGCATCAGCTGAAGCAAGGGAAGACAATGTCCTTCCCCATGAAGACAGTCAAGCAGTGCAGCAGATGTTCCACAGAGCCCGTGTGTTATAAATTGAGACCACAACGGATCATAATCCAATTAAAATTTTATTAATTATAGCAAGTAGAATATGAGCAAAACCAGCGCTGGACGGCAGGGGAGTCTGCGCTCCGCCAACTGCCGTCCTGAGCAGTTCAAACAGTCCCTTTTTATACATCTTTACTTCCATGTTCATGAGGTAGTGGAGTCATGCTTCAATTGTTGTTCGGGGGTCGTTTTCTGCCTCCTGGTGGTCTTCCTCCTTTGTCCCATAGTTGACCCCTCACTCATATGTCCTTATATGGGGTTGTTTGCCCTGGTGTCTGGTTTAGTTTGTGTATTGCGGTTATCTTATCTTTCACAAGCAGTGTCTGGTAGCTGTTTGCATAAGCGTTTTCATCTCTTTTGTTGCCTAACCTTTACATTGAGCTTAACATAAATATTAATAAACAATACCCTAGTCCATAGTTTCTCACAACCCCCCCTTTTTCTTTTTATCCTATTATTGTTTATTAGGCGCTACTTTCATTCTCGGCACTGCAAGCAAACCTTTTTCCACAATCCCAACATTTATCATAACACTCACAAGGTAATACCTCACAAATACAATAGGCATAGTTCTCACGTGGCATAACGCATTCACAACAATCTTCATCCTCATTAATAGATACATTCTTATATTTTGCCCCAGACCACGTAGGTAAAATAAGCAATTTAGCTATGTCAAACCGTTCTTTAATAAAATGTAAAATATAGCGTAATATACAAGGCCCGAATATAAGTCCCAGAATCAACATAATAAGCGGTTCTGCTAAAGCAGACAACAAAGTGGTTGGACATATATAAAATGCTTTGCATTGGGCCTGAAGCTTTGCTAGATCTGGGGTAAAAACAGGGGAGCCCTGTTCTATAGGTATCAGGGAATATAGATGCACGGAGAAATTCCACTTCCCTGGACCGATCTGAGTTTGAATTAATTTTGACTCTGGTAAATTATATAATTTCCAAGCCATAGGTTCATGAGGGTTTCCATTTGCTTGTGTTATTATCAATAACAAAACTAACGGTATACCAGGAAAAAGGGTGTCTGTCAATTTTGCCAATTTAAGTATATTTTTACCAGTCCTGGGGAAGTTCGGCCATTGCTGCTTTTGTGTCCCATTGTTCTGGTTCTTTTCTCCACAGTTTGTTCCTCCTCTGCCTTGCCCGTCGACTCGGTTGCTTCGAGCCACGGGGTGTACCATCTTCTCGGCAGCAAGGGAATTCTTCAGGAGAACAGCTGCTTCGGGCTTTCTGCCTGTTTACATAGGCTTCCCACTTTGCAGCTTTAACTAATGGGGCAAAGCAAGACACGGTTAGTACTTCCCTTCTGCACTTTATAGCCAAGATTTCAGCTACGAAAGGGGACTGGTTCGGTGGAGTGGTAACAATAATATTGAGGGCTTATTCCTTTGGTAAAAATTTCCCACCACTCATGGGATGCTCGAATAATTTCTTGTTTAGACTCTAATTGTTTTAATTTCCACTCAGTGAGAGTTCTTTGGATTTTTCAACACTGTGTGTAAACTCCTATCGGAGGGTATCCACATTCATAGTGTGTCCACCATTTATTCTGGCATACCTTACACCTGAAACAAGCAAATGGATAACAATTGCAGTTCAAATTATTACACCTAATTTGTATATCTAGAGTGCATATATTATTTACATCAGCATATCTTCTATATTCAATATTGTGTGGTTGCATAAGTTTAGCAATTTCCTTCAACACACTTTGTACGCTTCCATATATAATAGATAAAAAAAGAAATAATTATAGCAAATATAAACAGCAATACACACTTTATACCAAAAGGTAATGCGGCAAAATAATCAAATAAAGTCTCTATCATTACGTTATCTTTTCAGGGTTATCTTGGTGTCACCTGGAGTACTGATTACTTTCCAGTGGGGTCTCGTCACTGGGCCTTTAATGCGACTGGCATGAGTCCATCCATGCTCAGCAGTGTGTATGGATTTGCTACTACAGGGAACCGGGTGATAGTTCTTTTGTTTATTTCCCTTAAATCATGTACGAGCCGATATTTCCCATTTGGCTTCTTTACAGGCAGAATGGGAGTGTTAAAGGGTGACATACAAGGCTCTAAGATTCCTTGTGCTAACAATCGATCAATTTCTGGTTTTAATCCCCTCCGTCCTTCTAGGGATACGGGATATTGCCTTACCCTCACAGGTATGTGGGGTTCGGAAATTTGGATTTTAATCGGTGGGATTTCCAGTCTACTAATTGTGTCCGGAGAGTACCAGACATCGGGGTTAATTTGTTTTTGATCATCCACGGTCAAAGGATAAGCAGACACTGTTAGCTCTTGATTTTTCACTTTAATTTCTAATTGCAATTCAACAATTAAATCTCGTCCTAACAGATTAAATTCTGCTTCAGGGACGAGCAAGAGTTCACACATTCCAAATTTATTTTCTGTTTCGAATACCACATTTTTGATTTTGCTTACTTTAAAGGGTTCTCCTTTTGCCCCAATTACTTGTACTTTTTCAGGGGAAACTTTACATCCCTCAGGTATTTGCCTAATAGTCGATTTCTCAGCCCCAGTGTCTACTAAAAAGGTGAACTCTTGTTTATGGGGACCTATTTTTAATTTTATCAAGGGCTCATGATGACTCCGGTCCCCTAAGATATAGAGCCCCTGACTCTCCTATTCCGTTTTCAATATTTCCTCATCCCTGATCCTTTCTCTGCAATTCTTCTTTATATGTCCCTTCTTTCCACAGTAAAAAGAACATCTTTGTTCCTTCTTTACTACTACGTTCCCTTGTTTCGTTCCAGCAGATCTGTGTTCACCAGTCCGCCCTTTGCGATCCTCTCTGACCGCTGCTACCATCATTTTTACTTGTCGCTTGCTGCTCTCTTCTTCCCGCCTTACATAGACTTTCTGAGCTTCCCTCAATAATTCATCCAACCCTCTATTCTGCCAGTCTTCTAACTTTTCAATCTTCTTTCTGATATCTTCCCATGATTTTGCCACAAACTGACTTTTGAGGAGCGCTTGCCCTAAAGGGTCGTCTGGATTTACCCCAGAGTACAGCTGAAGGGCTTTCCTCAGTCGTTCCAGCCACTCAGTGGGGCTCTCATCTTTCTTTTGCATTTCATTAAATGCTTTATTGATATTCTGGCCACGGGGTACTGCTTCTCTAATTCCCTGAATTACTATAGTTCTCAGGTCCTGTATATGAGTTCTATGCACCGGATCCTGATTATTCTAATTAGGTCTTTGGAGTGGCCATTTAATATCTGCTTGGGGTCCCTGGGCATGTTGAGCATCCCACAGTCTCATTCCTGCTCGTCTAATCATATCTCTTTCCTCCGTAGTAAATAATTGACCAAGGATAGATTGCATCTCATCCCAAGTATAAAGGTTTGGTCCCAAAAATTGATTTAATCTTTCTGCCACTCCGAGTGGGTCCTCAATTAAGTTTCCCATCTCGGTTTGTTTTTTTTTTTTTAAATCTCGTAGGTCAGCCGAGTTTAGGGGTACGGAAATATATCCGATCACAGGTTGAGGTCCCCCCATGGGCATTTCTCTTAGGGGGTATATTTGAGCTGCCCCTTTTTGACTTCTAGTTACGCGTCTAGGAGGAGAGGGAGACTCTTGTTCCAACTCTGGTGGGGGAGTGGGCGCTCTGGGGACCTCTGCGGGAGCAGGAGGAATGTAAGGAGGGGGGGTTAGAAGGGTTTCGTCTAACTTCCTTTTTTTTTTTTTTTTTTTTTTTTTTTTGTTTAGTTTTTATTTCATTCAGCGGGTAAAGTCTAGCTCCCGGTCTTTCTAGCCACACCTCCGCATATTGACTCTCCTCCGGGTTAAGGGGTTTTTTATTATTAACCCAGAGGTTTAATTGCTGTTTTACCCAATCTTCTTCTGACCCATAGACTGGCCAAAAGACATTTTTAGAAATCTTCTTCCCTCCCCATATCTTAGTACAATATTCTATCATTTTCTGCTTATCTTTCCCTAGGGTTCCAGGGAAATATCTCCAATTGTCCAAGATATATGCCAGAGGGGTATTCCTGGGTACAGTGGGTACCCTTCCCATGGGAGTCGAAGGCTTGCTGCCCTTCGCCCCCATCTTCTGGAACATCCACAAACATACACTCACTCGCTCCCCTTGTTCCTGGCCCAGTCCCTCGCGGGAGATGGGAGACGCAGTACTTAAGAGTCCGCACTCGCTTGGTTCAGTATATCGAACCTCTCACTCGTTATATTCCAGGAAACCCAATCCCGCCCGAACGGCAAACCCGCGAACAAATTCGCAATATACTTACGCGTCCTGCGTCTTCGTCCGGACTCCCGTGCACAGAATTTTATGGGATTTTACCGGTTTCTCCTTTGCTCAATATCCTAGTATTTAGGTTCGTCGGTAAGGTTGGAGTAAGCTGTTGGTCGCGGGGCCGCGAAATGTCGCGGGGCGCCTCCCCGGAGGACCAAAGCCCACTGTTCCTTATCCGAGTCACAGCACCAGAAATTGTTATAAATTGAGACCACAACGGATCATAATCCAATTAAAATTTTATTAATTATAGCAAGTAGAATATGAGCAAAAACAGCGCTGGACGGCAGGGGAGTCTGCGCTCCACCAACTGCCGCCCTGAGCAGTTCAAACAGTCCCTTTTTATACATCTTTACTTCCGTGTTCATGAGGTAGTGGAGTCATGCTTCAATTGTTGTTAGGGGGTCGTTTTCTGCCTCCTGGTGGACTTCCTCCTTTGTCCCATAGTTGACCCCTCACTCATATGTCCTTATATGGGGTTGTTTGCCCTGGTGTCTGGTTTAGTTTGTGTATTGCGGTTATATTATCTTACACAAGCAGTGTCTGGTAGCTGTTTGCATAAGCGTTTTCATCTCTTTTGTTGCCTAACCTTTACATTGAGCTTAACATAAATCTTAATAAACAATACCCTAGTCCATAGTTTCTCACATGTGCCATGTCCATCCTTGGAGTTTTGCAAGCTCCACTTGAAGGAAGGCCTGAGCTACCTGCTCTGACCCCATAGCTGATCCTGCTGTGAGCAACACGTTGGCCTGGACACCTCCAGAGGTTCCTCCCAGCACGAATGATTCTGGATCTCCATCCACCATGGATCTTGCCTTCATGATGGCAGGGAAATCACTCAGGTTTCCAGTGGTGGTTGAAGCCTGACAGAAAGTTGGTCAGATGACCTGCGACGTTCTTTTCCCACTCCAAGCTTTGCTGCTCAGATGCAGGGCTGCTTGGCTGCTTCCTATGGATTCCTATTCTTCACCCTTTCCTACCTTTTTCCCTCCTTTCCCACGCACAACTGCTTCTCCTTGACCACCCTCGTATCCTCCCATGCAAGCAGCCCTCCCCTCATTTCCCTTTCCTCCCTGGCCATTGTCTGTCCTCCTTTGGTGATTCTTTGCAGGTTTTCACCATAGGTGGCCACTTAGAAGAGGGACTGATCATCCCCCTTGACTCAGCATCATCCCCCTTGACAGAGCACTGTTGTGGCCACATCCAGATTATCTTTGCCTGGACTTTGAGGTTTCTCATTCTGGAGGAATGGGGAAAAACTGGAGAGGCTGTGGAGGATACCTGCCTGGATGGAGCCTGTGGAACCAGACTGAAGGTCCTGGATTCCTTGAGACTGGCAAAGTGAAGCCTCAGGGCACCACAGTAATAGCATGCACCTGCTTGAAGGGGGATGTCAGAGATAAGAGAGTGATTCCTGATAGCGGCAGGAAGAGAAAACCTCCACAAAGTGCTGCTTGGAAGGGTAAGATTGGATGTGAGGAAAAAGAAATGTCCCTCGGAGGGTTGCCCTCTGATGCCAGAGTTCACCCAGAGGCAGCCTGGATCGTCCCATGGCTTTGAGTTTCAAGGAACAAGCAGGGATGAGGGGAGAAACTGCAGAAAAGGCAGAGAAATGTGGGTGTCAGTGCTGGGTGGGAAAGCAAGGAAGAGTCCAACCCCCAGAGTGGAAAGAGGTGCCACACGGACAGTGTAGGGCAACTTGCAGTGGAGATGGCCCAGGGCTGCAGCAAGGCTGAATGGCCCCACAGGGGGCTGAGGCCTCTGTCCCCCTGGCACTGGCAGCTGCCTCTGCCACCAAGGCCTGTGACACGGAACTTGATTTGGAGGGTCTTCTGTTCTGCCCTCCAAGGGCTTGGGGGTCAGGGCTTGGTCCTTCTGCTTCACAAAAAAAATCCAAATGTGTTTTGCAGCATTACAGCCACCGACACAGTGCCTTTGCCTACCTGCAGTTCTGGCCTCTAATTAGCTACTCTAACGAGTCCATGGGGACGCTTTGTCAGCAATGGCCCTCAGCGGGACCCATCAATGTTTGAAGGTATTTTCAGTGTTGCTTCTGACTTACATTCCTTCAGTGGTTGGTTCAGCCTGCTCTCAGTAGCTCAGGTTCATGGCAGGAGCCTCCAATGCCCTAATGAGGTATTTGCCTTTTTGTCATTTCCTTCAGATCTTCAAGACATGTGTAGCTAATTGGACCTGTTCCATTCATGTAGATAAAGGAGATTTCAAAGTGCACTTGATAATAATTATATTTTATTTCATAGGTTACATTTTGCTACTTTTTAGGTTAGAGGGGAGGTTCTAGCAGCAATCTCCAAGTGATAATGATGCAGAGGGTCTCCTCAGTAGTTCCAGACTGGTAGGAAACGCAGTCTCTTGTGGTCTGACACAGGATGGACAAGCTTGCTCTGAATGTCCCCAAGACCACCCTTTTTCTCATTGTCCCCTGGGACTCACATCCCTTCTCCTTACATCAGACTTCTCCCCTCAATTCTGCAGGTGGGTGCTGCAGCTCCTTTGCACCATCCCCACCTGTCTGCCTTAGAGGACTGGCGGCACACAGCTGCAGAACAATTTTTCAAATCTGCAGGCAGTGTGGAGAATGATCAAGTGTCATAAATGAGCCAACACCCTCCACAAGCAGATGCCATGTCCAAGCTGTCTCTGATGAGGTGCCTTTCTGCAAGGGACACTCTCATGAGAAATCTTTTAGGTGCTAGATACGGAAATATAGATCTAAACACAAGGGAAGATCTTGGTAAGGAGACAGTTTGGCTGCAGGAAGACACGCAAGTTTTTCCTTCCTGAAGTAAAAACAGCAGCACAGGTGAGAGGTACCTGTAAGTCCAAAGAATAAAGGGAGAAGAAAACTGGTGAATAACTGAAAGAGCCTTTGCTGAGACAGTCTGCTGAAAAGATGACTTTAGAAGTCATCACTGTCCCCTGCTCAGGTGCAAATATGTTAAAGATGAGAGAAAATAAGGACGTGGTATAACTGTAATAATGATGGTGAAGTTCTGGTATAAAATCAGTATTCCTTTGAAGTATCGCTTTTGAAAGCTCCTTGAATTGGCAGAGGTCACTTGTGAGAAAGGACAAGGAAGTGTTGCAACTGTCTTGGAAGGAGTCCGTAAGTGCAGCTCGGGGAACCACAGGCTGCACAACCCCCCCTGGTGAGGGGCGTGCCACCAGTTAGAGTCCCCTTGGGTGACATTTCTGGCACCTGAGCGGGTAACTGTCCAGGTGGATTTTCCAAGGGTAAATCCTGCCTCGCCAACCTGACAGCCTGCGGCTGTGCGTGAGGAGCTCCAGAGTGGATGTCATTTCCCTCGGCTTCAGCAAAACTCTGGCCATGGTCTCCCTCAGTGTTCTTCTGCCCAAGTGAGGCCATGACACTCTGGGTGCCAACAGAAAGAGATGGGTAAAACACCAGCGGGATGGTCAGGTTGAGAGAGCAGTGGGGAAAGGCTCACACCCCACTGGAGGCCACTGGGACATACTGGGGCACTGTGGGCTGAAGAAGGTCCCAATCGGAAAGTCAGCCAAGTAACAACAATCACACCAATGTGGCTACATGTCGTCCTACTTTATTTAGCAACTTTGTCATATTTATACTTCTAATACACTGTTCACGCGGCAGCTGCCTGACAGTCATTGGTTGTCGGTTACGTATTCATGTTACTTGTTGATTGGTTGTCATGCTGCAGGCGCCTAACAAGGATGTGCTAACCTAGCGGTTTTCATATCTTGCTTGGCATCCGGCCTTCTTCTTGTACAATGCTCATTATTCTTTATTCTGCCTATTCAAGGACAGTACAATTTCTTCAAATAACTTTGTAATCTGCAGGCCAGGGTTGTCCAGCTCCTGCAAGGGTACAGTATGCCCTTGTTCTGCCAAGAATTCCCCTACACATCCCCCTTTTTCTTTTTGGACAACCCAGGCTCTATCAACAATTGATTCCAAATCTTTCTTCATACAGGAGAAAATACAACAAAAGATAACTAGCACAGCAAAGATAATAACAAAAATTTCATCCCTTCCATCAATAAGGTTTTTGACCAGCCAGTGATTCCCCATCCCTTAAGCCAATCGTCATAAGGTTTTTTCAGTAACACGGAGTTTCTTCATATTATCTTGCAGTTGGGAAAGCTTTTTGTGAATGGACTCGGAATGATCAGCAAGATTCATACAGCACATTCCCTCAAAATCCTCACAGCCGTGTCCTTGTGCTAATAACAGAAAGTCAATGGCAGCTTGATTTTGTATTAAAGCATGTCGTATACTGTCAACATCAGTGGTGAGTCATCTAATACTCTGGAGGTAATGTTAATTTGTTCTCTCTCCAACAAGCCAACTGTCTCAACTGAGTGAGAGCCTTGGCAGAAGCAACTTGTGGTGTAAAGAGTGATGCTGAAATGACAGATGGACGTTCCCACAACTCAACATCATGTTTACGTTCAGGTCCCAATTGGTATACACTACGTCTGACGCGTTTAAACTTGTTACTTATGTTAAGCATTTGATGGATACTAGGGGCAAATAATGTTAGTTTGCCAAAGTAGCATGGTCCTCCCTGAGCCCTTGCGGGTACGGCGGGCCAGGCACCATCTCCACAAATGAGGAATGCTCCCCGAGGCAACATCTTTGCTTTTTCATTTGTCTCACCAGACCATGAAACAGGCCAAGTCCAACCGTTACAGTAACCGGTGATGTTAGAATGCCAGGGGGACCCAGGGGCAATCCAAGTATTGTAATTTCTTGGTTTGTGGATCCTAAAATTACTGGAGTCAATGTCTTTCTTGTAAAACCCAAAAAATAAACAGTAGTTTCCCAGCATAGATCCTAAGATGTCAAGCTCCTGAGGTTCCATGCCGGTAACATTCAGGCCCTGAGCAATTTGGAACGCTTGAGCCCCCGAGGGGTGCCTTGGAATACCAAGTGATTGGCACCAATCGGCTTGCACAGACCCACTGTTGATGGTCTAAAAGTCATTTGCTGCTTGGTCGAGGTAGTCGGAGTATATTTTACCTGTTGTCCGGTGCCCAAACTCCTTCACATGGTTTAAAGGGACCCCAATCAAACAGGTACGAAATGGGCCAGATGGGGTAGCTAACGATAAGCAAAATGAATCTTGCCCTGTCTTGTTGGCCCAGGTAACCCACATGTTCATTTGTGGTTGGACAGGAACCCATGCTGTTCCTTGTGAGGGCATGCTGATGATTCCTATCAGCCCTACAAGCAGATCAAACAATTTCATTACGTCGCAATCTTGTTCCCAACTGACAAAACAAGCACCACAAGCCAAGAGCTTGTGTTTTCTTTGTAGCTAAAAAAACAGTTAAGTTTTTTGTCAAGGCCCACCAAGAGATAGCTTCTATTCTGCTGTCAATACTTTCTGGCATCCATATTTCTGGAAAATGTTGATTTGGCTTAAGGTTCAAAAATTCCCTACAAGTATTTTCAAAGTAATATTAGCAAAGCTCTTTTGACAGTCTAAGTACAAAGCATAATCATTTCGCAAGCGGCTACAACCTATAACAAAATTCTGTCTACAGTTACCACAACTTAATATTATTGCTGCTCGTTCCCTATAGTTTCCACAAACAGCATTCTTCGTATTACAAATTTTTTTCAACACAGCATTACAAGCTCGTGACCCAAATGATTGTCTTCTTGCTGCTGTCAACAGCACGTCTTCTATGGTGGATGGGACTGGCCCAAGTTCTGCACAGAGTTTGTTAAAGACTGGTTGGAGATAAAGCTGTCATCTATATTCTCTCCGTTCTTCTGGAGTTGACATGCAGGGCGGACAAACCTGCTAGGGACCCATAGAGGTCCTTTATCTGTGGAAACACAAAAAATATCCTCTACCGATGAACAACACTGGACTGGATCCTTTCCAGTTGCCTGTAGTCATGTTCTTAGAATGAACCTGTAACCCAGGAATGGCCTGTGTTTGACTTCCCTGAATAGCCTGAGGATGTATAACAACGGGGGCCCTTCTCTTCCTTCTGTGAGGGACAAATAATTCAATGTAAACACCTCGTTTCATCGCTTGGTTACATCAGCCTTTTCTGGCATCTTTTATGTCACCTAGCTGTTATCCATGCGGCATCACACTCCATCTGATTGGTCCCGGAGTGGCGCCCGCACGCCGCTCCCCCCTTGTGCAGGCATCCTGTTTTCTCTCGTCTTTCTGTCCAGCTCTCTTATCTCTCTGCGAATGCAGTTTCTTTGTCTCCCTTGGCCTTGCATATGTCCTTCACAACACCTGCAGCTTGTTAGAGCTGCGGCCTGCTCGGCCTGCTATTACAACAAAGTTACTTGGTCTGGATTGCTCATTATATGTCCATTGTCTTCCAGCCACTCCACAAATCCCCCTTTTTGTTTTTGAGTGATCCAGACCCCTTTTATCATTCAGTTCATCATTCTCATAAAGCAATTCCACACACAGCCCAATATCACTCAACAGATTACAATGGCAATTAATACCGTTATCCCGTGCAGAAACAAATCTTTTAACCCTCCGGTAATTCCTAAACTCTGTAGCCAGTCCGGTAACCCGTTCTCAATCTTTATGGCTTGTACTTTTTTTTAACTCAGCAAGCTGCTTATGAATAGAGTTTGAGCGATCAGTCAAATTCATACAACACTTCCCTTAGCGCTGTTCACTATAGGCTACTCTCTACTGTTCATGCTGTTTCCTTATCTTCTAGAGGTGACATCACATTCCTCCTTTGTTTCTGCCACATCCTGGTTTCTTCTCATACTCCCTCAAAGTTATTTAACTCTTTGCTGCAGGATCGAAGCTGCACATCATCAAAGCAAGGCCAAAGCTGCACTTTATCAATGTTAAAACAACCCACTGTCTCTGTTCTGTACAGTTCTACAATTTCCCCTTTTTGTTTTTGAACAGCTAGTACCAGGTTTGCCGTGTTTTGCGGGGCCCTTGCAAACATGAAGGCAACCAAGGCAATAGCAAACAATACTGCCAATTGAGTGAATGGATGCCAAAAAGGCTGACATTTTCTCCGGTTTTGCTAACATGTTGCTGCAATGGGGCACCTAAAATCCATTCAGCACATACCATCAAAATCCTCACAGCCATGTCCTTGAGCCAACAACAAAAAGCCAATACTTGCTTTGGTTTTGTACGTCATAGTGGCAAATTTGACTCAGATTCTTAACTACCTAACAAACAAGGTATTTAACTCTTTAATGCTTTCTCTGCTGTTACTTCGGGTAAGAGAAGAACTGCTGCAATACGTTCCCATCAGTTCCATAAATCAACTACATCATTACCTGCTTCATCCAAAGTTACATTGCGTTTGAGCGCATTATGCTTATCAACATGTTCACGTGTTGATTTATGTGGGTGGCATGGTCCCATCATGGCCTCCTACTACACTAGCATCTACATAAAGACAACTATCGACATTCAAAGTGCAAACAATATCATTTGGATTAACTTTATACAGAGGTAATCAATTACCCCAGCTATCAAGGCTTTCAGTAAGATTCTTCATTCCCCACATACATTCACTTTTTTGCAACAATGTCTGCAAGTCAGTTTCAAGGAAGGGCACACCAAACAAGGACTGGTTCAGTAAGGAGACCCACACATCAGTTGGGTTGACTGGCGACAGCAGTGCTCCCACGATCCGGCACGCTAAGCTCAGGCTGCACACAGCGAGCAGGTATCTACTGCGGACCTTCATCTGTAGAGACACAAGCATCACCTCTCCCCCAAGTTAACATCCATGCGGTCCTGACCACTGCCTGGTACAAGGGTCTTTCATGCCTAAGAGGCCTTTGTGCTTTGGCTGCTTATCACCAACTGACACAAAGTCAAAATGGGAGACACCGCATGGTCGGCAGAGATTTTCAAAAAGTTCAAAACACAGCATGATTTCTCTGAACGTGCCTCTGGGGTCATTCCCTTCATTCCCCAAGCACCCCCTGACACCCCCCCTCCTTTTTTTTTTTTCTTCTATATATGCAATGAGACACTTTACCATAACAGAGAAGCCCTTATTTACATCTCTGAGCCCGCACACAAACCGCAGCTGTATGCACCACCAGGCACCAGGCTCAGGGCAGAAATCATTCAGCAGTTACATAGCTATATATCACTACATGCATGCAGACACCTATTTGTCACTAGATAACCATGTTCATCTTTCCTACTCTCCTTCACAATACCCAGCTGTTCTCTCATCTTGTTAGGTGAAATATTCTCCATCTTCCTCTCCTATATCTCTCTTCAGAGATTCTCTATCCTCCTCTTTTTTGCTTGTTAATTGCGAAGAGGCAAAGGCTGTGTGTAGCTGGGTGACCATGAGCTGATTTATGTTACAATCAACTAAACACTGAATACAGGAAAAAAGGCACGGGAGATAAAAGGCAAACATCAATAAGGTGGTTTGTTGCAGAATGGCTGTGTGATCACGGCCATGACTCCCTTAAAGATCTTTGTGAAACAAAGTTAGCGTAAGTTAGCTGAAGCAGGCCTTGCAGCTGTGCTGAGGCACGCTGATAAGGAAGCTGAGAAAAACACTGACCTTGTGCCTAATGTTGTAAATAACTTTGAGGAATTCGCGTAGACAAGAGAGAAAAAAATATATGTAGCTAGCTATCCGCAGAAACCGCAAGTAGGAGGACGTATGAAAATGTAACCCTTTAGAGCTTAGCCAATTAGCAGATGACTTGTAGGCATAATTAACTGGAACTGTATATAAGACATAATCGCGCCGTAATAAATCGAAGCTTGCTTTATCACTCACATTGAGTCGGCTGCTTGCTTCCCCTCGCTCGTCGCAGTGGTTAAAGATAATTATAATAAATCCTGTAATACTTTTGATCCATGGCCTATAGTTTCCCAGATATGAGAAGAGACCCCCAAACAGCCCTGACTGATTCCCGTTCTTCACCCTTTCCTTCTTTTGTAGCTCTTTTCCCATGCACAGCTGATTCTCCTTGACCACCCTTGTATTCTCCCATGCAAGCAGCCCGCTTCTTCTCCCTGGACATTGTCTGTCTTCCTTTGGGGATTCTGAGCTGTTCACCTTGGGAATGCCTGCCAAGGTCAGCAATACCACCGAAGCACTGCCTCCCTTCATTATCTGTGGTGTCCTGCAGTTCCTTATGCTGTTACCATCCTCACCTTTTTGCCTTAGAGGACTGGTGGCACACAGCTGCAGAACAATTTTTCAAATCTGCAAGCAGTGTGAAGAATGATCAAGTGTCATAAATGAGCCAACACCCTCCACAAGCAGATGCCATGTCCAAGCTGTCTCTGATGATGTGCCTTTCTGCAAGGGACACTCTCATGAGAAAACTTTTAGGTGCTAGATACGGAAATATAGATCTAAACACAAGGGAAGATCTTGGTAAGGAGACAGCTTGGCTGCAGGAAGACACGCAAGTTTTTCCTTCCTGAAGCAAAAACAGCAGCACAGGTGAGAGGTACCTGTAAGTCCAAAGAATAAAGGGAGAAGAAAACTGGTGAATAACTGAAAGAGCCTTTGCTGAGACAGTCTGCTGAAAAGATGACTTCAGAAGTCGTCACTGTCCCCTGCTCAGGTGCAAATATGTTAAAGATGAGAGAAAATAAGGACGTGGTATAACTGTAATAATGATGGTGAAGTTCTGGTATAAAATCAGTATTCCTTTGAAGTATCGCTTTTGAAAGCTCCATGAATTGGCAGAGGTCACTTGTGAGAAAGGACAAGGAAGTGTTGCAACTGTCTTGGAAGGAGTCCGTAAGTGCAGCTCGGGGAACCACAGGCTGCACAACCCCCCCTGGTGAGGGGCATGCCACCAGTTAGAGTCCCCTTGGGTGACATTTCTGGCACCTGAGCGGGTAACTGTCCAGGTGATTTTCCAAGGGTAAGTCCTGCCTCGCCAACCTGACAGCCTGCGGCTGTGCGTGAGGAGCTCCACAGTGGATGTCATTTCCCTCGGCTTCAGCAAAACTCTGGCCATGGTCTCCCTCAGTGTTCTTCTGCCCAAGTGAGGCCGTGACACTCTGGGTGCCAACAGAAAGAGATGGGTAAAACACCAGCGGGATGGTCAGGCTGAGAGAGCAGTGAGGAAGGGCTCACACCCCACCTGGAGGGCACTGGGACATACTGGGGCAATGTGGGCACCACAGGGGTGTCTTCTGTACCCTACGCTGTGACTTTTAGGAGCTGTACACAGGACCCAGTGGAGGCAACTCTCACAATGTCTGTCGGTGGCACCAAACTGAGAGGACCATCCCTGTGCCCTAGGGATGCCATGGAGGGGAACCCTGGCAGGTGGGGTGGCCGCCCTGTCAGGAGCTGCACAGATGCAGGACGGACCAAGGGCAGAGCCTGCACCTCCCTCGCATGGACTAACACCCTGCAGCTGCAGGGCCTGGGACCTGCCTGGCTGGGCAGTGTCTGTGCAGAAAAGGCCCTGGTGGTGCTGGGGGACAGAAGGCAAAACACAATCCCAGCCCGTGACCTGGTAGCAGAGGCAGCCAGCAGTGCCCTGGAGCGTATGAAGAGGTGCCTTGCCAAGGGAGTGCGGGAAGTGATTGTGCCCCGTACTCATCGCTTGTTAGACCATGAGTAGACTGCTGTGTTAATTTTTGGTGTTGGCTGGGGAGGGAAGAAGTTGCTGGATGTCTCCAGAGAGAACCCATTACAGCCAGGAAGCTGTGTATGACTGGGAGTGAGTTCAGTGAAGGGTCACTGAGATGCTCAGGGGCTGGAACACTTTCCTGGGAGGGGAAACTGAGGGCAAGGGCCTTGTTCAGCCCGCACAAGGGAAGGCCTTGGGAGCCTCCTAGTGACCTGCCAGTCCCAATGGGGAGGTGGTCAGGAAGATGAAGCCAGTCTTGGAACTGTGGTGCAATCGTCAGATGTGGAAATAAGAATGTTCTTGGCCAGAGGTAATGCAGTGACCAACCTCCACATCATCGGGTGCCTGAAGCTGTCAACAGAATGCAAACAAACGCTCTACTTGGATAGTGTGAACTTCTTTGCTAAAAGGCGGGAGGCAGAGAAATCTCAGTGCTTTCTGGTTCCTGTGAAAGATTTAATACCTCTATGAAAGGAGCTGAAGCTTTGGGGTTTTTTTGATCCTCCTTTTCTGTCCCTGACACCCAGAAGCCTGACCTGCTTATCCTTCTCCTCCTGCTAACAACTGATGAAGGGATCGGAAGTAAGGAAGCAGAGAGCCCCTAGGATTTAAAGGGTCAGAGTGGCATTTCCTGGGACATCTCATCTAGTATCAAGAGGGAAAATGAGCCTGCAAGGCCAAACGAACAAGGTCTATGGACAGGCAACGCTGTGTCTAAAATATTTGCTGGAGACCTGCAGAACCACAGCACAGATCACGCTGGAGCTGAATCTCCTCCTGGCATCAATGCCCTCCTGGAGCCATGGAGAAAGCTTTGGGTGGAGGCCCCACATGAGGCTGCTCAGGGCCAGGAAGGCCTAGGGATGCTCTCAGGGCCCTGCCCCCATGGGATCCCACCTGCCAGTGCCCTCAGCAGGCCAGGTTCTCCTTCCCTCCTGTCCCAGGGCTGTGCTCTGCTGCTCTCCTTCCCCACGTGCCTGGGCATCAGGGACACCACCACTTCACAGTCACTACAAAAGGCTGGCACTGGTCTTCACATCACTGAGGATTTCTTACTTTTTGGACTCCCAGGTGCAGGTGGGCATCAGACTGGGTGGGCTGTTGGTCATGGGGAACTTGCCCACAACCCCTGGGCTCCTGGCATCCTGGCTTACCTGTGCAGTGATCACCAAGGAGACTGATTCCCCCAGAAGAGCCAGGCTCTGTGATCCACAGGTTTCCTCAGGTCATTTCAAGAAGACATTGTTCATGCCTCACCCTGACTGTATGACCTGTCGCTCTGTCCTGGCTCGGGCTGGCATGGAGTGCATGTTCTTCACAGCAGCCCTTCTGGTGCTGTGCTTTGCGTCTCTTCCTAAGGCAGCGCTGACCACACACCAGTGTTTTGGCCACCGCTGCAGAGCAATCACCAAGGCTTCTCTTCTCACACTCTGCCTGCGCTACAAGGAGACTGGGGGGATGCAAGAAGCTTGGGCAGCTGACCTGAAAATGACCACAGGGATATTGCATATCCCAGGACATTGTGCTCATCAATAGCATCTCAGGGAAAGGAGGATGAAAAAAGAATGTTTGTGATCGTGGCATTAGTCTTCCCGTGTCACTGACAGATGTGCTGAAGAGCAGCTTTTCTGGAGATGGCTGAACCCCTGCCTGCCCATGGCAAGGAGTGAGCGAATTGCTCATGTTGCCCTCCTTGCACACAAAGCTTTTGCTTCTCCTATTGAACTTTGTCCTGACCTGTAAGTTTTCTTCTGATCCTCACCCCCACCATGCTGGGCATGTAAGGGGTCAGTGAACAACTGATTCTGGGCATTTGGGTGCTGGACTGGGCCAAACCACAACTAATTCCCCCCAAAGTGCCACCCTGGCTGCTCTCCCCTTTGTTCCACACACAAGCTCCCACCTCACCCCTTGGCCCATCCACTAGAAGAGCTCCATCTGTCTGAGCTGCCCTGACCTCACACAGAGCATCCCCCTCCCCTCATCTTTCCCGTAGGTCTCCCCTACAGACCTTGTGTCTCCATCCACCGCCAAAGGCATGGGAGCTGCCCTGCCCCTCCTCAGCGCTTACGGCACTGATGTCACAGCTCTGTGGTGGCACTGGGGGCTCCTGCTGCCCGTGCCCCAGGCGGTGGGCTCTGGGGCCCATGTGGGCTGCAGCACCTCAGGTGTGGCACCAGGGCCAAGGGCAGGCTTGTCACACGGACACCGGTACCCAGGGACGGGAGCCCTTGTGTGGGAGGGGTTTGCTGCCCAGCAGAGGATGCTGGAGCGGGTGGCAGGGGGCAGCAGAAGGATGAAGGAGGTTCCCACCACGAGAGCAAAGGCTGCAGTGGCCAAGGCCAGAGGGAAACAGGCCTGGGCTGCGCAGCCCTGGCAGGAGAGGGCTTTGCTCTCCCAGGTGACTCTGTAGCACCCTGTGGCCTGTGCCAGAGCTGAAGCTCATCTCCAAGATGGGCAAGATGCTGCTGCTGGTGCTGAGCAAGCCCCTGGGGGAGGCCAGCCCGTGATCCAGCCCTCCTGGGGCTATCCTGCTGGTGGCAGGCCGGCCAGAGAGCAGCTCTGCAGAGAAGGACCTTTGGGTGCCAGAGGACAAGCAGCTGAGCAGGAGCCATCGATGCACCCTCATGGCAAAGGCCAACAGCCCCCGGGCTGCATTAGGACAAGCATCGCTGGCCGATGGGGGGAGGTGATCCTTCCCCTCCTCTCAGCACTGCTGAGGCCACATCTGGAGTGCCGTGACCAGGGCTGGGCTTCCCAGGGCAAGGGAGTTGTTGACCTACTAAAGCAAGTTCTACAAATGGCCACCAAGCTGGTGAAGTGACTGGAGCATCTGTCAAAGGAAGAAAGTGTGAGAGACATGGACAGTTTCATTTGCCAAAGAAAAGCCTTGTGAGGGTCACATTAGTGTAGATAAAACTCCATCCGAACTCAATGAAATGATTTTGGACTCGGAGTGTGATCAATCACGGGAAATGATTGCCAGGAGCAGCTGTGGAATGTCCATCCCCGGAAATATTCCAAACCCACCTAGACAAGGACTTGAACAAACTGCTCAAGGTGAGCTTGCCTCATCTGAGGATTGCACTGGATGATCTCCAGAAGTCCCTTCAAAATTCAATTCTCTGTCATTCTGGTAACATCAAAGAGTAAAGTAAGACAGAAAGAAATGTAACCTTTGACCATAAAGATGGTGGGGTCTGTAAGAGTCAGTCTAAAAAGAGCAATATTGTCTCAACGTTGTCAACAGAGACCTGGAGATGGAATGTGGTCCTCATGGACACCAAGACACAAAGACCCTGGGAAAGAGAACTGCACGGTATGAGGAGTACTATGCTGCTCCCTGCAAACTGGGACTGAAAGGAACAAGTACACCCTGGGAAGGAGAACTGCATGCCGTTCCCTGCCACCTGGGATTGAATAAGGCCGCATAACAGCTGTCCAGAAGATGGATCACAACCGTGGTCATAGCAACGAACCAGAAAACACAAGAATACGCCTCCTGGTCTGAAGCTACCAGCCACTGGAGCAAGATAACCTGGCTCGAGAGGGCAGAGACGGGCGGCAGTCCATGGACCAGAGGAGGAGCAAGGTGTGTTGCCTGGCATAAAAAGATGCCTTCTTAGCAACTGAACTTTGGACATCTTCCCCACCAAGTATCACGATGATCGGAAGGACCAGTGGGACGCTGCCTGGACCTGGGACCATATGGATGCCTTGGACCTGTGGTGGTAGCTATACTCCTCTTTCCTTTTCTTTTTACTTTACCTTTATTCACTTTCTGTCTTTCCTCCTATTGCACACCACTTTAAGGGCAAACAAAAAAATTGTGCTTTTTGATTGAAGCATAACCCCTTGGTGTGGTTGCCTTGCTTCTTTGCTCTTCAAGATCATAGTTAACGAACCTTCACTAGTCCACTGAGTGGACCGTGACATTAAACTGGCGTCACGGACAGGATCCTGAGAGACAGAGGAGTGCAGGTTGTGTGTGGTTTGTAACAGGGGAAGGACGTTTTGTTCTAGCCGCACCTGGCCCTACACCCACCTGGGTGAGAGGTGTCCAGAAAGCAAGGGGGGCGACTCGAATTTCCCACACACCACACACGCCTAGGCCTTAGCACTCCAAACTCCGATTGAGGGCTCTGTCTGTTGGGATCAAACTAAAAGAACTCAAAGTGGAAAAGGGGGAAAGTGCTATAAAGGGGGGCTGCCCTCGTGTTAATGAGTATTTGTCTGCTCTGCTCGGGAAAGTGAAGGAACTACCTTGTAGTAACTACAAGCTGCCTTCCCGAAGCAGATTTTTGGTCCCTTCAACCATTCAGGGAAGAGATGGGTGACACAGCAGTGGCTGTGTGTTTGTAACTAAGTCTAGCCTCCCCGAAGTGGGTTTGGTCCATTCGTAGTAAGAATGGCCAAAAAAACTGATAAACAAAATCCTTTGTTAATGAAAGGTCGGGACATGTTTTACACATTTCTGGCAAAGTATGGGGCTTGACCCTCTGTGCCCGGAGAAGACTGGGCTCTAGATGATTGGGCAAACTTGCAGAATGTAGTGGACCAAGTGACGTCCTTACAGGCTGAAGCTAAGGTTAGATCAGGTAAGGGCAAATCTATAGTCTGTGCCATTTTAGGAGCCAGCCTGGTCGCAGCAATTGAAGATCACCTTAGAAAAGGTAGCAATGAAAACAAAATTAGAGAATCCCTTGAAAATGTGGTGAAAGTTCTGCAAACAATGAATTATGACTTAGAACAACAATTAGAGAAAGAAAGGGAAGAAAACCACTTGTTAAAAACCACCCTGAAGGCAGCATGCTCTAAAAACACTGAAGTCCTGAGTGAAATGGAGCCAGAAGTAGAGGAAAAGGGTATTCGACTAATTAACCCCATATACCCTCAGAAGGATTGGTGGAGGCAAGAAAAAGTTTTGTGGACAACCCTCAAGTGAGGCCCCTAATTAAAACAGAATATACTTATCTGAATGAGGATGATGATGATCCTCACATTACAACCAAAGAGATACCATCTACTGCCACCGAGTTAGCCAAACAGAAAAGAGAGTATGGACGTCTTCCTAAAGAGTCCGAAACAGAGTACGTGTGGCACATGTCCCTAACTGGGGGGGACCAAATTCGATTGAGTGAAAAGGAAGCTGGTGGCTATTGGGGTCACGGAGTTTTCTTGACAACAGGAGATAAACGTGCCCCATGGTCTTTAACCCAGCGAGCTGCTTATTGGGCTGGAGGATTGAACCCTTTGGACAGAGGGGATCCCCTGGCAATCACTGGCACAGCTGATCAATTGTTCAAAAGTGTACACAAAGCAGCTTGTTTACAGATGATACATGAAAGAAAATTAATTCCCAGATGTGAATCCCCAGTGATGCTGCCGGTGAATCCTGAAATCATGACCCCCTTGATAAGGGGACTTCCAGCGTCACTCAGACCTACGGGGGTTAGCCTTCAGAGGACCATGGCATAGATGGGTGCTGTAGAAAGGCTGGAAGGTTTTATTAGAAGCCAGAGAAATGAAAATGATGCCACACCAGATTCAGTTTTTTCCCACCATACGACTCCAGCATCAAGTAATAAAAAGGTGTGGACCTGGGGACATGTAGCACAAGAATTGATAGATTATAGTAGGAAATACGGTCCTGCAAAAATTCTGGAGGAAAAGTCAAGGGGAATCCGCCAAATAGAAATTGAGGATTTTCCCCTCCCCACCGGTAAAATTGTAGCTGCTGCAGCTGTCCCGAAAAAGGAACATCCGCACCATAAAACAGGAGAGGGAGGACAGTCCATGACTCGACAACAGTGGTGGCTTTGGGGAATTAAAAGAGGAGTCCCCAGGGATATAATGGACGGCTTACCCTTTGGTAAATTGAGCAAGGTAGTGTTAAAGTGGTATAATCCAAAACAACCCTCTCATACACAGCGTAGGAAAGAAATATCACCCGATGCACCCTCAGCTCCCCCCGCTGAGGAAGCTGTTTCCCATAAGCAGGGAAACTAGAACCTCCGTTCCCTAGTAGTGGGCGGGGGAATGAAGGATGGATTTATATCTGACAGCTCATGAAAGCTAGAGGAGGAGATTTGCTAATCACAGCTATAGCTGGCCCTAAGCGTGCACCAGTGACTTTTCTAATTGATACTGGTGCACAGGTCTCTGCTCTGACAGAGGAAGATGCTGAAAGATGTGGGGGTTTTCCCTTGAAGCGCCATTTTTGTGTTCTGAATGCCTTAGGGTCGACAGAAATCATGAAAGCTGCCCCGGTAAGATTGACTCTTCCAGGAGAGGGAGGGACGATGACTATCATAATGGTGGTCGGAGACATTCCAACAAATTTGTTAGGAATGGATGCCCTCAGGGGAAAGCAGTGGGAGGACTCTGAAGGATTGTTGTGGACCTTTGGAACACCGCCACTGCATGTCAGATTGCTTCAAACCGCACCCCCACTGCCGTTCAGCAGAGTAATTAAACAATATGCCCTTCCCTTGGGAGCAAAGGAGGGCATTAAACCAGTCATGCAGGAGTTACGAGAAATGGGAGTGCTGATAAATATCCATTCCCCTTTTAATTCTCCAGTGTGGCCTGTAAGAAAACCTAATGGGAAGTGGCGGCTTACAGTAGATTTTGGGAGACTGAATGCTAACGCCGATCCTTTAACTGCTGCAGTCCGTGATCTGGCTGAGTTGATAATAATAATCCAGGAAAAAGCCCATCCAATCATGGCAACAATAGATGTTAAAGACATGTGTTTTTTATCATTCCTTTGTGACCAGAAGACAGAGAACGTTTTGCTTTCACGTGGGAAGGGGAACAATTTACTTTCACCCACCTTCCTCGAGGATACAAACACTCCCCCACGCTGGCTCATCATGCTTTAGCCCAGGAGCTGGAAAAAATACCAAAACCCGAAGGCATAGCTGTTTATCAGTATATTGATGATATTCTTGTGGAGGGGGGATGAAACAGAGGATGTGGGAGCAACCCAACAGAACATAACCTCACATTTGGAAAATCTGGGTTTGCAGATCCCTTCAGAAAAGGTCCAAAAGCCCTCACAAGAAGTGAAATTCTTAGGAATCTGGTGGAAAGGGGGAATGACATGCATCCCACCAGATACCCTTGCTTCCTTAGAACAGATCAAAATGCCTGAGTCGAAAAAGGATCTGCAACATGTCTTAGGATTATTGGTGTTCTGGAGAAAACACATCCCGGACTTTTCTATCATTGCCAGACCTCTTTATTATTTGCTAAGAAAAGGGGTCAAATGGGAATGGACTGCTTCTCAGGAAGAGGCTGTGCAATTGTTAATTTTTGAAGCAACAGCACACCAAGCTCTTGGTCCTATGCACCCTAGAGACCCCTTCCAGGTGGAGTGGGGGTTTGCTTTATCAGGACTGTCAGTGCACATATGGCAGTGGGGCCCTGAGGGTCCAACCCGGCCTGTGGGATTTTACTCCCGTGGCTTTAGGGATGCTGAGAAAAGATACACTGTTTGGGAGAAAGGTTTGTTTGCGGTTAGCTTGGCTCTCATAGAAGTAGAAAAAATCGTACAACAACAACCCATTACATTGAGAGGCACATTTAAAGTTATAAAAACAGTCACTACTGGGACCCCTCCCCCTGACGGGGTGGCCCAGAAAGCCTCAGTACGAAAGTGGTATGCTCAGATTGAACACTATTGTAACACTCTCTGTATCTGAAGGAGTTTTAAAAAACCTAGCTATACAAGAAGTAGAGAGCCTGGACGAGGGCCAAGATCAACCTGCCTCAGTCATCCAGGGGGCCCCTCCTTTTCTCTGTGAACAGTTAGTTAGTGCTTGGTTTACTGATGCTTCTGCCAAACGAGAAGGACAAGTGTAGAAATACTGAGCAGTAGCGCTCCATACCTCTTCGGATGAGCAAATTATAACAGAGGGAGAGGGTAGTGCACAAGTTGGTGAATTAATTGCAGTATGGAGCATTTTTCAACATGAAGCACAAACTACTTCTCCTATTTACATGTATACTGATTCTTATGCAGTGTTTAAAGGATGTACCAAATGGCTTCCTTTCTGGGAGCAAAATGAATGGCAGGCTAATAAGATTCCAGTGTGGCAAAAGGAAAAATGGCAAGACATTTTAAGTATCGTTAGCTGAGGGAACTTTGCTGTAGGTTGGGTAGCTTCCCATCAGATAGATGGGGGGTCAGCGGGAGAATGGAATAACCGGGCTGATGAGTTAGCAAGGCTAGCTCCTGTACAGAAGGACCAGATTTCAGAAGACTGGGAATGCCTGTTAGAATAGTTGCATGTAAAACACAAACACACGGGAGCTAAAGATCTGTACCATGAAGCCCTTGCCCGAGGCTGGCCCGTCACCAGAGAAATGCGTAAAACCTGTATATCAGCCTGCGAACAATGTCAAAGATGACTTGAAAGGCACCCTTTAGAGGATGACCCTTTGCATTTGAGGGAGGGAAAAGGCTTGTGGGGTGCCTGGCAGGTGGATTATATTGGCCCCTTTAAGAGATGGGGAGGAAAATATTTTGTGCTGGTGGGAGTGGAAATAACATCAGGA
Source organism: Falco punctatus (assembly GCF_963210335.1). Taxonomy (NCBI): domain Eukaryota; kingdom Metazoa; phylum Chordata; class Aves; order Falconiformes; family Falconidae; genus Falco; species Falco punctatus. The sequence goes on from NW_027660164.1 coordinate 2,205,176, forward strand.
CTAGTCCAAGTAGAAGCCTTTAACAGGGCTATGGGGGAGAACACTGTGAAAGCGCTGCGTGAATGGTTTGGAACTTTTCCAAAACCACAATAAATACAATCTGATAATGGTTCCCACTTTACTGCCAGAATCGTACAAGATTGAGCACGAAGCGAAAGGATTAAATGGGTGTTTCATCCCCCGTATTATCCACAAGCTAATGGAATTGTAGAAAGGACCTTAAAATGACTTTTGAAACCTCATGAAGGAAATTGGGATGTCCGCTTGTGGGAAGTTGTTAAAGGTGTAAATGATAGATGGGGGGTAAACGGATGCCCCAAAATAACCGCTTTTTGCCCAACGGCTCCTTCCTTGATTGCCTCATTAAAGGAACCAAATGACTCAAAAAACCCAGCTCACTTCCCAGGACAACCCGTTCTGGTGGCACTACCTACTGTGGGAAACGTACCACTGGTACTGAAAACCCCACTGAATGCATGTGCTTGGGTAGCCTCTGATGCCCTGGGAAAGGAACATAAGATAAATATCCACTGGATAATCCCATTGTTTTAAATCCTTTTGCCTCAGGGAGGCAAGCTCTGTTGTTTTATTTTTACAGGAGAACTCCGAGGGACACTGAGAACATGAACTATAAATAGATTAAAATTCATAGCCCTAAATTTTAAAATGACTAATAGTAAAAGTGGACTGGTACTACTTTTTTGTATTTTCCCACTTACGTATAACCAAAAGGGTGCTGAATGGCCTTGGTCTAAAGCTATTGTCGGGTATACTGGTTTTACCAGGCAGTATCCCAAGAATCACTTTCCAAATTTGGCCACTGTAGTACTGCATGATGATAAGGCCTATTCCCCACTTGGATGGGAGTGGGATAAGAAAGACTGGATCAGAACTTTAACTGGAATAATTGGAGAAAAGATTATGGTAGGATGGAGAAAAGTGGAAGGACTTCTCTATGAAAAGGCCTCTTTAGTTACCGTCTCTGGGAATCTTTTGGATCCAAATTTAACAACCAGAATTCACCCCGGTATTTCAGCAAAACTTTGTCATACTGCTGAGTGCGAATGTGATAAACAAGAATCCCTTATTATGTGCTATCGCCAAAAGCACGCTGGCAATTCTACCACCATGGATCCAAGTACCAGCAACGCTGAGATCTCTAAATCTTGTAAAAATGACAAGACTGACTGTTGGTATAACTTCACCTTGACGAGACCTTTCTATGTGGTGTGTAATTGGCAAAGCAATTTGGCAAACCAATCAGATCTATTGAGTCTGACCTTCAAATTCAAAATAAATGCTGTAACTAAAACGCCAGTGATGCTTGTTGCAATAGTCACACACAATGGCATGGAGATGACCCTCACGCTGAATGACAAAAATAAAGTTTTACCCCCTTTTATGGTGGCTCAGGGTGACAACATCTTCATATGATGCAGATTAATTACTGAATCCTTTATTGTGCCAACAAACAACTACGGAATTGAACCCCATGTTCTATTTTGTCATGTAAAAACCAAAGCCAAGATTGTTGGCTGAATTTGACTGCAATGCAGTACCCCTATAAGATTATGCGTGGCATAAACAACACGGAGTACTGGGGGGAACTCAGAATAGATGTCATTACACCTACCACTCAACCAATGGCTGTACCCAATCCAAAAAGTTTTGAAAATGGACCATACATGATCAGAAATACAGGTCAGCAACAAATGTTGTTTAATCCAGAGCGGTCTCTTAAACGAGTTGAGTTGTTGATGCAAGTTAATGTTTCAGATATTCAGCCAGCCTGCTCTCCTTTCCTAAAACCCTCTTAGGAGGGATGGATAACCTGGCTGCGGAGACGGACACCTTCTGGGAAACGGACTCGGAGAGACCTCACTGGTGTTTGGGGAACAGGATTGGGGTTTCTGAATGGCATTGACTCAGAGATATTCATGAACAAATTGGCAACTACAGCTAATGATCTGGCAGGATTGCAACAACCTTTGCAATCTTCCCTGTTGGCTCTGGGAACTGACCAGTGGCAGTTAGCAGATGTGTTACCAAAATGGGAAAAGGTGAATGTGGAAGATCACAAATTGATTGTAGATGCACTTGTTATAATCCAAAATAACCTTTCTTTGGCTCTTAGTTGTATCCAGGCCCAATTAAGGATACAATCAGTGGCTGCCTCGATTATTAGAGAAGGTGAAGGAGGCACTTTTCCCACTGAAATTCGGAAAGTAGTCTGGGACAGTGCCACCGACTTTGAGAGGAAACTCCAATCCTGGTGGAAGTTGGTAAACTTTACTTATAACCCCACCATAAACATTGCCACCACTATTGTATTGACGATATCCCATGCGTCAGTAAATGTAATCTACCCCATTATTGCCTTAGGATTGAACCAGAATGGAGCCATACTCTATCCTTTCGAGCATAGAGTATGGGCCCAAAAGGTGGGTGAGAAATGGCAAACTGTAGATTTGGAATCTTCTATCGTGCAGGAACAACAAGGATTTGTCTGTGAAGGCACCACAATCAGAGCTCAGGACATTTGTTTAGACACTACACAGAATATCTGTCATTTTGAGACTCGTCCTGACGATAACCCTGAAACAGTGCTTGTATATATTGGCAAAGGTTGTGCATGTTTGAGAACCGCTTGTAATTCTGTATCTGTAGATACGGTGATTGCAGATGCTAAGAATCATTCCAATTTTTGCGTTTGCAATTTTATGAACATCACTGGATGTGACTTCTCCTATTTAGCCCCAGTCACATCTCACCAGCTCTTGAAATCTAATTATACACTGATTCACGAATTGCCGCCTGTATCCATGGGAATGAATCTCACCTTGGTAAAACAACTGTTACAGCATCAACACTTGATCAAGATTCTGGAAAAGGTTAGAGAAAACGAACGTAAAACCTTGATAGCTGTCCACCACAATGTGGAAGATATACACCATGTCTTGAGAAGAGTGAGAAAAGATGCAGAACATGGATGGTGGGACACACTTTTCTGATGGTCACCGACTGCTACTGGCATCTTGAACAAGTTGTGTCACCCTATTGTTGTCCTTTTGATAGTGGTCTTGATCGGTCTTGTTTTGTCAATGATATTGTATGTCTTAAATTGGAGAATGGTAAAGCAATTGACATATCTGACATCTGTAATCAATGCACATAACTTGTTGAATATCCCCTCCAATGTGGACATCCCTAAATCTACTGACACCCTTTCAGGGTGTTGGTGTGTAGTGAATTGGGAGCAATGGAGTAATTTGGCCCTTGGAGAAACTGTGAGGGGAATGGTCTGTATGGTTTAGTCCTGGTTTCTCACAATTCATGTACTTTTGAATTAGCAATAAATCAAATTGAATTTTGACATGATGACTTATCTTTGGCCATGACCCATGAGCATTACTGGTATAATTTCTTCTTTTGTCCTGTTGAGTCAGGCAAGTGGATGAGCAGCTGGGGGCTGGCTGGGTGCTGGCCAAGGTTAACCCACCACAGGACCACATCAGGACTGCTGAGCCCACAGTGGGGCTCCCCAGCACAAGAGAGACCCTGCCAGATTGGAGCAATTCCTGCACAGTCCAGAATGATGGCTGGAACCTGGAGGACATTATAGACAAGGAAAGGCTGAGAGAGATTTGGGAGTCTTTGAGAAGCTGTTTAGAGTTCAAGACTGATGTGCTAGACCTGGGCCAGCTGCTGGGATCTCATTCAATGCCTGCCTCAATATTTGTCAAAATGAAGTCCTGAGCACCTGATCTGGCTGAAGGTGTCTGACCACCACCTTGGCTGAGTGATCAACTGTGGCAAGAACTATGGGACTTGTGTGTAACAAGGGACAGTAGGAAATTGATTCTCTTTTTCTTGAAAATGGTGATGAAGTTGGGTATTACTGAAGCAGAGAGGAGGAAAGAGGTGATCATGCAGCAAATGACCCTCATAGAGGCTGAGTTCTATAACCAGACATGGAAATGAGCGTTGCTTGGGACTTCTTGGGGGAAAATGTCCCTGGGACGGCTTCCTTAGGTTCCAAAGAACATGGCACAGAGGAGGAACCTCAGTCTTGCTCCCCTGGTGCCTTGCTTCCTTTGTCATTGACCCCCAGATCTGCACCAGGACCACCCTGCTGTGTGCCCCCACCCTGCACACCCACACAGCTGAGCTCTCACTGGTGTTTCCCTCTCCCAGGCCCTTCCCAGCCCAGCCCCCCCACAGCTCTGCCCCCCTCCCCTGCCCGCTCCCCAGCCCAGGCAGACACAGCAGCCCACGCTGGGCTGGCCCCATGCAATTGCCCACCCAAAGGGGGCTGCAGAGCTCTGGGCACTCACCCCATGGCCGCAGACCCTCACAAGGGCACAGGAGATGCTGGTGGGCAGAGAGGGGTCTCATCCTGCCAGTCAGTCCCAGGGCAGGTGCCAGCCATGGCATGAGGACACAGAGGCCAGTGTCTCCCTCTGTCTGCTGCTCCTCTCTCACAGGGACCCTGATTGCACACTCCCGGCAGCCCCTCGGGGCCAGTCCCTGTCCCCAGCACCAGGCTGCTGGCCTGGGGGCTCCCCAGGCACCTCCTGCTGCACCAGGGGCACAGCAGCCTGCCCCAGCTGGGGCATACACGGAGACACCTGCTCTTGCCCAGGGAGGTGGTCTCAGGCATGGCCCTGAGCAGGCGGTGCTGCTGTGCAGGGCAGCGGTGCCTGAAAGCCCAGGGAGATGGTCCCAGGCACATCCCTCCTGGTCACCCACCATTCCCATGGGCACTGGGCACCCACACGCGAAGGCTCAACACAGGCCCATGCCCTAACGCGCTGCCCCATGCCCTCCTCCCCTGAGCCATGGGGAACCCAAGCCCAGCAGCATGGTCTTCTGGGGGCAATTCCTTCAGCCTGTTCCTGGGCTCAGCTTTGGAAGAACCCAACCTCCAGACATGGGGACTGAGAAAAAACCCTTTTATTTTTCTTAGACTGCAAAGGCAAAACCAACCATTCAAGTACATGCAGTGGATCTTCCCAAGCCTGGTTCCACAGGGCCAACATAGCATAGGGAGAAGATTGGTTCTTTAAAAGAAAACCACTTAAAGGAAGCGTGATAGCTATACGCCACACGTCGTGCAGAGATCAAGTGTTTGACTTCTTTCACAAGTGCCAAGGCTGCAGGCGTTAAAGGCCTTGGGGCTAAAAGATCTGTGTTTTTCTTTTTAAAAGTTGCAACAGAGGTGGCATTTGTTCATTAGTAAGGCCTAAATAAGGCCATAACCAATTCAGCATTTCTGAAAGCTTTTGGACATCATTCAAGGTCTTTACGTCCAGTTTCAATTTTATAGCTTGTGGAGACACAGTTGTATTCAGCACATTCATGCCCAGATGTTCCCAGGCTCTTGTCTCTGAACTTTTTCAGGAGCTACAATCAACCCAAACTCAGCTAAACTATGTCTGGACTCTTTCTCAACTGTCTCCAGCAGCTCTTCTGATGGTGCTGCTAGCAAAATGCCATCCATGCCACGATAACCGTAAACGTCCTGGTATTTGTCTGTCACTGAGCTCAGGGCTTGAGCTACAAACCACTGGCAAATGCTTGGCGAGTTTCTCGTGCCTTGAGGCAGCACGGTCCAGTGGTACCTTTTTGTGGGCTCAGAGTTATTTCTAGTTGGTGCTGTAAAGGCAAACTTGGCCTTGTCTTCTGGATCTAAAGGAATGGTGAACATACAGCCTTACAGATCAATAACTACAATGTCCCACTCCATTGGTATCACGGTGGCAGACGGCAATCCCGGCTGCAAGGCCCCCACAGGGGCCATCACTGCATTCACTTTACGCAGGTCATGCAACAATCGCCATTTACCTGAAATCATTTTCATCACAAATACAGGGGTGTTCCACGGGCTATGTGACTCTTCAGTGTGGCCCGTGTTTAATTTTTCCTTAAGTAATTCATGCCGGGCACACAGCTTTTCCTGGGGCAGGGGCCACTGACCTACCCATACTGGTCTGTCGGTCAACCAAGTAGACCAAGGGGAGGCTGTTTCACTGCCTGCAGTACAGTGGCCCCAGTTAAAAATCCGTGGTGATCCCAACTCCCCGCTGTCCTAGACAATCTCGGCCCCACAAAGTGAGTGCTGTGGTGGCAACGTATGGCCGGACGGAGGCAGTCTGTCCTTCTTGTGTTTTGATCTGTAGAGGTTTTACAGACAAGTAGCTTGTAGTCACGCCCCCCCAACCTACAACTCCCACTGCGTTATTTACCAAAGACCAATGAGGTGGCCAGTCCTTGCTCGATATGACAGTTATGTCTGCTCTGGTATCCAGAAGACCGCTCAACTTCACTTGTGCAGGAGTGCCTCCCGACAACGCCAGAGTGTAGGTCAGGTTGTGTCATTGTGGAGATGGTTCTTGTGTCCAAGACACTTGAGGTATTCCTGTGGAGGCGAATCCTTCATCGACCCGCCATCTGGGCTCTGTTCGGGGAACACAGCTCTCCAAAGGCACAAGTTGAGCAAGGCATGTATTTTTTGGAATGTTACCAGGAGGCACAGGTGTAGAAACTAAGGCACATATTTGATCTGTAAAGTCTATATCGCAAACACCAACATGGACTTGGTTATTTTGGACTTGATCTTACACTAGAGTGGACCACTGAGCCTGTTGCTGAGGGCTGGCATACTGCCCAGTGCCCATCAACACGCCAGGCCCATTACCAACCCAAAGATCATGCTGTGGAAGGTTCGTATTCTGCAGCCCTTGCTGTTCCACCGCTGCCCGCCATGTGCCATGGAAGACCGCTAGTGGCACAGGTTGGAAAATGATCTGCGCCACCTGAGAAATATCGAAAGGAGTCCAAGTGTCCATGGTAACCAAATATAACAATTGCATTGAAGCCAGTGAATTCACCCCGTAGTGAGAAACAGGTTTTTGCAAGTCCTGCACTATTTTCCAAGCAGATGCTGTATGAACCTTGGGATTACCAGCAGCCACGTCTCCTGTTATAACAGGATATGCATGCAGTGCCACAGTGGAAGGAGTAGTAACATCAAGGAGCAGTCTACCTGTATGTTCTACTAAATTCCAGTTTCCCTCTTTCTGTACCGCATCTTTTACAGCCTGCCAAAATTGCCGAGGGCCGCGCGGCATTGCCATTACACTGGATACTGGATTTCTACCACCACCACATTCTTCACTGCCTCTGACTGATAACCTTGTTGTAGCTGGACATGACTCCCCATTTTTGGCATTTCCACCCTGCGTAGGCAGGGGAGGAGCAGAGGGGGCAGGCGGGAGGGGAGAAGAGGCTGGGGGAGGAGGGAGTGTGGGCTGCCATAAATGTCGGTGGGACTCAGGGGGGCAGGGATCAGTCCGCCAAGGTTTCTGCTCGTCGTCTTCATCCTCGGAATCACTACCGAACATAGGCCGATGCCGTTCGGCAGATTTGGGGGCTTTGGGACATTGAGGAGTGGTGACTGGTAAGGGGCATGGACTCTCCCCCTCCCCCACCACCTCACCCTCTTGTCTGTTGACTGAAGGGTGATCCAGGAGAGGTCTGGGTGATACACCCCCACTGACGTCTTGCTGACTTTTCAAGCCCCCCACAGCATCTCTAAGCAGTCCCCATGTAGCCAAAAGCCCCGACGCCTCTTTGTCCCCTTTCACCACAGCTTCTAACAGTGTCAATCCTAAATTCTCCCAGGTTGATGCACTAAAAACAGTCACAGTGGACGCTTCTACTCCTTGTCTCCTGGCTCACAATAACATACATCTTAACCACAGCCCATCTAAAGTAGTTCCACGCTGCTGTAACTCTAACTTCCACACTGACAGCACAATGGTATCTTCCTTAAATTAGTCCCCATGCTGTCCCTGGTGGCTCACGTGATCTTCCATGTTTATTTGTTCCCACCTGTTCAACCTCAGCTTTTAAAAACGTTTTTGGGGAAAAAAAATCCTGCAACAATAATAGAAAATTCTAACATGTTTTATGGCAACAGTTTTAAATTAAACTGTTCCAGCATTAAAAATCCATTAGAAGTGGGACAAACCCTCCCAGAATAAAGTCAACTATCTTAGGGATTCAATTACTGAAACTTCTTGCAATCAACTTGCTTCAGTGGAATAACCTTTTTTCAAACTTACAAGAAAAAAAATTCTTGAAATGAATCAGACAAGTCAACACCAAAGTTTCTCTACATCACAAAGCAATAAGGCAATTTAATATGGTATTAACACATGAAACAGAAGTTAACTATGCTTTTCAAAGATCACTTAGAACTGAGAAAAATGGGCTGATGATATGTTCTTAGGCTTCCGTTCTAAAATTGTCATGTTCCATAGTTTCAGATGAGTCAGCTGAGTAGGAAAGTTGGTTGTCTTGTACTATGCTTGTGCTTCCAGACCTCATCCCATCCATAATTAAAAATAGAGATTATTTGCCAAAATTTGTCAAATCTGAAAACAGTTTTGAGTTTAGTCTTATCTGACTTATTAGCAAAGCATCTAGGTCCTTCTTTCCTTCCTAATTAAGATGACATGGATAGAAATATTCAGTGTTTACTTATGTTGATTCAGAACAAATTAAAATGTAGTAGTATGAGACTGTCTTAGCTGTGTTACAAGACGTCTGGAGCTCAAAGATTTGTACTGCTATACATTCAATAAGAAAACAATATCCATCCTTCTGTATTAGCTGATTATTTCTTTAGCTAGAAAAAAAATGTAAGAAAAATCACATTTCTTCCAAAATGTTAATTCTCTAGGGAATGTTTTTCAACTGTTCTTTGTTATCTTCCTAACAAAACTGAAAATAATTACAGCAACACTTCTTAGGACTCACAAATCTAACATGCATATAATCACGGTAAGAACAGTTATTTTCCAGCTTTATAGTATATATGTACATTCCTCTTAGGCATTTAGAGGTAGACATTTTCAGCCCAGGAAGGGTGACTGTACGTAGCGTATCTGGCCTTCTGCAAATTACAGGCTTGATAATGTAAACTGGTCACTACCTCAACTAACTGGTAGCTGAACAAAAGCACACATCAATTTATATTTTCCAGGTGATGAAAAATCCTCCACTTAACCTGGTAAGACCTTCCAGGGATTAAGTGCTGCCTTTACTAACAGTGGTATGTCATTGGATGGTAGTCAGGGTCAGCACACTGCATGGAAATGCAGCTGTCCTTGCCCTGACATACAGTAGACAAGCTAACAATAACATTTTTGTTCAGCTCTGCAGAATCAGTTTGCAAAATGTGTAATTTACATTCAGTTCAGTTGGTAGGGGGTTTTACTATATATATGGGTAAGAAAGGGAAACACAGAAAACTAGGAGGTTATCACAAAAGGTTGGAATGGAGATTAAGCACTGGCAGGAGAAGAGGATTATGAATCTCTGGCAAAGGCCCACCTTCTCGTGTGTAAAATAGGCACATCTCTGGTGTCCCGCAGCAGGGAAGGAGGAAGAAAGCTAGCTGCAGAGAAAGGCACAGCTGTGAGAGAGGCAGACACCAGGGAGTAACTGCCATGGTACATGGCAAATAGGGGCGTGCGGGCTAACAGCAATTTGAGTTCACATGGGTGAAAAAGAAGGAAAGCACTGAGTTCATATGTCAATGACACAAATTAGTAATAAGCTGTTTATTCTTGCAGCTCCCATCACCTTTGGCTAATAACAATCTTTGACAGTAAAGTAACAATTAAAGCCCTCAGGACCAAATTTAACCCACTGACCAAGAAGTGGCAAATGAATCCACTCTTGTGCCTGAAGTCAAGAATGGTCAGTGGTACGAAAGGGACCGATGTTTCTGTGTGTTAGTTCTAGGGAATCATGCCCTGCATTTCAGTTATGGACTATGTATTGCCGGCTCTGCCCTGATTTACGGATGATACACTAAAAACCTCACCTGTCCCACCATCAGGTAGTCATGGTCTTCTGGCACTCTTGCTGCACAGGGAGAGAGAAACCCAAATTCATTTCACTGAAGTAATGCAAAAGACGACCTCAGGAATGCCGAGAAGAATTTTTTTGTGACATTTTTCTGGATTTTTCAGATTTGCTTTACTTAAGTTTTGGCTGTTTACACTAAGCAACATAATTCTTAATAAATTATTACCAAAGGGAAAAAAAATGCAAAGCCTCTTGGGAAGACGACAGCATGAGCTTACTAGAATCGTAGGCCATTAATTCCTCGGGTAAAGCAACATCCTTCTGTGGTGCTGGATTTTAGCTTTGATGACAACATTGACAAAATTTCTGCTTCTGGTTTAATTTGAAGTGTGAAACTCTGTTAGCAACCCCACCCAAACATCATTTTCCTCACTTCAGCTATGCAGAAGAGCAGAGGGATATTACTTTCAGTTTAAAAATAGGAACAGTTTCCCATCAGTTTATTCAATTTTGCCCCCTTTCTGGAACTTACTGCGCTTTTGCTTGCCTTGGTGGTTAGGGGCTGTGCTGTAAACCAAAGCAGTAAGGACAACTTTAGTTAAAGAAGAGGTTTGGTTTTGTACCTTCTTGCTAAGAAATCTTACGACAACTCCAAGATAATGTATTTGAGGTCACGAAACACACAGGTGCTCAGTCTTCTCACGACGGTCTTGCTTTGAGGGCAGCCAAGACAGAGGAATGTCATTTTCTTCCGCCACTGCTGGTGACCTGTGGGCAAGATGCAAGCAGAGAGAGAGAGATCACCGCACTCTTCCTTCCCCGGCTCCCTGCTCTTCTTTGCCTGTTGGTTCACAGCAGACTCCTGTTCTGCAGCGGTAAGGATGGTTCTGCTGGTTCCTGCAGTCTGCCTGCAGTCACAGCTGACAGCACAAGGCTGAGGAGAGGGCAGATCTGCACCAGTGCAGCGCAGGCACCGCCTCAGAGCTGTGCCAGCGCACAGTGCAAGCACTCGCAGTGACAAAGGTGCCTCTTAAGAGTTCTAGTGTTCGTGAATATAGCTAATCTTGTTCTTTTTCTTTTTTCCTCTCTCTTTTCTTCACACACACGCACCCCCCCACACCCTCCCCTAGCCAAGTAACATTGTGGTACCCAAAACATCCTGTGGCAATTAGTTCCCCGGTTTCCCTGTGATTAAGTACCTGATTTGATTTCTCCTATTTGAAAACCTCCGTTAGTCGTGCTTGCCTCCTTTACACTAACTACAACTTTACTACTTATCTTTTTATACAATAACCGCCCCTCTGAAGATTCCTTCTTCAGCATTTCCTTCCGCTGAAGCTAGTTCTTATCCTCGCTGCTGATTTTCTCTGCCCCATTTTAACTCTAACTGATCTGTTCTGGTGTGGGGATCAGAACTGCACAGGTTTGGGGGGTTTTAGGGCAAATGTGACACAATTTGTTCCGCGTTCCTCTGCACTCCTTATAAATTTGCTTTTCCTTTTGTGAACTGCCAGTGGTTTTTAAGCCGACACTTTGCAACACCTGCTCTGCCGGCAGCATTCCTCCCGGCGGGGTACGCACCAGCCTGGTGCAACCCCGGCACACGGAGCAGCTCCCCAGCCCCCGCTGCCCGCGTCCCCCTCTGTCCCCCCCGTCCCCTCCGTCCCTTCTGTCCCCGTCACCCGCACCCCCCTCCATCCCCTCCGTCCCTGCTGCCCACACCCTGCGGCAGCCGCAGCGGCCCAGGCAGGTCCGGCTGCTCAGCAGAACCCGCCCCCGCCCCGCCCTTCCCGAGATCGCCCCTCCCTGGGATTCGATGTTGTGTCACGTGGCCATGCGGCCCCGCCCCTTTTCCCGCGCGCGGTCCCGGGGTGCCGGGCAGCCATGGCGGGGTGCGGGGCCGTGGAACGCGTGTTCCCCGCTCTGCCCCGCCTGCAGCCGCTTTCCACGGCCCAGTGCCCACCCGCGCCGTGGTTCAAGGACCTCCAGGCTGCCCCCGGGACGGCTCCGGGCTGGTGGCGGGGCCGCCCCGAGCGGCAACTTTCGGCCCCGGGCCTCAGCCGCCCGGTCGCTCACGGAAGCTACGGGAGATGCTGGTGGCAGCGGAGCTGAGGGGTTGGCGGGGTGAGGGGACTGGTGGGGCGGAGGGGGATGGGGGGGCTGAGGGGCATGGCCCGGCTGAGGGGACTTGGGGAGCCGGATGGATGGGGGGAGTGAGGGGGATGGCGGGGCTGAGGGGGGCTGAGGGGACCAGGAGCTGAGGGGGGTGGCGGGGCTGAGGGCACCCGGCGAGCTGAGGGGGGGCTGAGGGCGCCGGCGAGCTGAGGGGGATGGCGGGGCCGAGGGGATGGCGGGGCTGAGGGGGGGCCGGGCTGCGGCCGTGCCGTGCCGGGGGACCGGGGCGCTGCGCGGACCAGCGCCGCGGCGGGGCTGAGGGCCGGGGGCCGCGCGCGGCGGGCAGCGCCTCGCGGGCGGGGCACGTGCCGTTCGGCGCGTGGCGGGGGGAGCGGAGGAGCGCGGCGGCGGTTGAGCGCGGCGTTGGTGCCACCTACCGACACGGACGCGTCGCAGCAGCCCGTCCCCGTCAGTGCCGACACCTTCCCCGCCAGACTGTGGCGGCTGGTCGGCAGCCCGCGCTGCCGCTCCGTTCGCTGGGTGCCTCCGGCCAGGGGCTGCTCATCAACCAGCCGCTCTTTGGGTGCGAGCTGCTGGGCGCCGGGCCGGCCGTCGCCGCGCAGCCGGGTGGCCGTGGGGCAGCGGCAGCCGCCGGTTTCAGCAGCTTCATCCGGCAGCTCAGTCTCTATGGTTCCGCAAGGTGGGGATGTTGCCGGGGAGCAGTGTGGTGGGGCCCGGGCCTGGGCCGGGCCCAGAGGGTGGACAAGGCAGCGGTGGCAACTGCACCGGGCCCTGCATCACTTCCGCAGCCCCCGCTTTTGCCGCGGCCGCCCCGACCTCCTCGTCCACCTGAAGCGCCTGACGAAAGGCAACAGGGCGAAGATGGCAGCGGGCCTGGCTGTGACCAGCCGCCCACCCAACCGCTTCCAGCGCTTGCTCGGCACGCCGCTGAACGGGCAGCCGCTGCCTCCGCCCTCGACGCTCAGCAATGCCAACAGGCCTGGTGAGTCGGAGTGGGCCATGTGGGGTCTTGGTGGGTTTTTGAGAAGCGCTGGGTGGCATGGGATTTGAAAATCAGCACTCTCCTGAGGGAGAAGGGTTACCTGTCCTTGCCGGTGGCATCTCAGTTCACCTGGTGTAGGGAAGCTGTTGTTGTTTATGCAGGTAGATCTGCTGCCAGTAAGCATGAGTAGCATGGTTCACATGTATTTCAGGCTGCCTGTAGACTATAGTACAGTCTCCATTGCGTACTACACTAAGAACACCCTTGCCCGATCTCTGTGGAGCTGGCACAGCTCTACCAGATGAACGTTACTGCTTCTTGCCCGTCAGCAAGGATGCCCATCAGTAGGGGTGCTTAATAAGCTGTCATTAAATGTGTGTGAAACAGTGAGTCATGTGAAGTGATAACTAGAGCATCCTGTTAGTTATGTGCAAAGGAGACAAGACCTGGTAGTAAGATTTTTGTCAGTTGTCTCCTGAAAAAGAATTCACAAGCTACACAGTTTTTAAAAAGGACTGCATGAGTAGGTGAGAGCTAATTAGAAAATAATACTGCTGAAAAGCCCTAGAACATGTTTTCTTTCTTTCTAACCCTCTTTGCAAGACAAGTCTGAGCCCTCAGGATTATTTCACACATTTTGTGTCGGCCCAAAAGCTTTGTAGTTGGCGCTGTGTAAGGAAGATGTGAATATCTCGCTTTGCAGTGCTCTTGGGCTGCTCTAACTGTGGGCTGCTGCCAGAAGAGCACTCCTGCTTCCCATTCCCTTGATGGCATGTTAACTGTCATCTTCCTTGCAGCTGATACAGCAACGTGTTGGTTCAGCGCAATGATCGGAGAAGACTTTAATAGCCTTTTTGTGGCTGGCTCTTGGACCCGGGTGATGCACCCCATGGGTGCAGAGCTGTAAGGCGCAGTGTAGGAGAAGCAGCAGGACTGTGCGACCAGGAGAAGGGGAGAAGCAGTTGACGGTACTGCTCTCTGCAGCACCGGCTGGCGTTTAGAGCAGAGTAGGGTATCACCATACTCTGGGTTACTGTGTCAGGGTAGAAACTGTCATCTAATTCAAGTGGTGTTTTCTGTGATGTGTGTGGAACTGCATGTGCAATACCAAGAAAACAAAATGAAGCGTCGGAGAAGGGATGGAACTTATTTCAGTAGGGAGGCTAGGAAGCATTTAAATTAATGATTTGATGTGAACGTTGTTAACGCTAAGACGAGTCATTGCAGACTTCAATGACAGGTGGTTCTGATGTAATGCAGACCACTGGTAAAGGAAATTATTAGAAAGAGATGACTTTTTCATTTTTTGTCCTCTGTTTTGATGGCTGCAGTTTCAGAGTTTTTGCTCTAGGAGTCTCATTTTCTAGAAAGACAGAACAAGGAAAACATTGGGGTTTCTATGCAGTCAAGTTCTGACAGGCTGACAATGCACTGTTGCGCTCTGTACTGACTATTTAGGGACACGTCTTTGCTGTAAATGTGAGGTAATTTGATAGATAAGAGATACTTTTGCTTGCAAAGCGTCAGTCTGTTCCCAATGTCTTGCAGCATGTAACGCTGTGTTAAACATTCAGGAACAATTCCTGTACAGCAACAGGAGGTTGGTAACTTGGCATCCCGTGGTGTCTTGTTTACGTGTTAGAACTAGATAATCTTCATGTCCCTATCCAAAGGTAAAATATAAACAAAAGGATTTTCATACCCCTGTTCCTTCTCTGTTTATAAATGGTGAAAGTACTGAACAGGAAATAAACAGTCCTATACATTAAGTCTTAGCAAATTTTAGGGTCAGCTGGTATTTATTTAGTGATTCTTAATGGTTAAATGTGAACTTGCAGAATAATGACTGTATGTTACTGATTTCTTCAATTAGCTTTCACCAGAGGAGTGCAAGAGGTAAATGTGAGGCTATTTTAAAAAAAAAAGTCCTTTTGAGTGAGAATTGGAAACTACAGGTCTGAGAAAGCCTGGCTTCTAGATAAACCCTGTTGATGTGAACCATCCTGAAACTTGTAATTCTCATGGCTAAATGCAGTCCTGCAGGGGAGTCACAAATGCAGTAGTTCTTAGAGAAATCAATGAGCACAGGCGTTCGGGGTGTTACTGTCAGTGTTTCAACAAAATCACCAAAACAGAAATCGAGCTGTCATGGTATAAAAGCAAATACCATTTCATGAAAAAGTAACTGTCTGAGAGAGGAAACTGTAAAATAATAGAGAAGAGTAAAAGGACTATCTAGGAAATAACAAAATGGCAAAGTCTGGGATATTTTAGTCTGCACTGAACTAGTTGAGCTGACTGAGAAAAAATTGGCTTTGAATTTTTTTTCTTGACCAAATAAATGACTTGTCATAAACTACTTGCAAAGTCCTTTGGAGGATTTTGACATTGCCTTTCCCTTAGCTGTTTGTGAACTGTCAGTAGTGGAGTTTGGTAAAATCTTGCTTTATGATGTCCCTTTTTAAAAATGTATTGTCTGATTTAACACACGGTACTTTAAAAATTGCTTTTGTTTGGTTTAGTAAGTTACTACACTTTCCGATTTATAGCACCTTTCTAAATATGGGTAACTCGTTACTGCCAGTTTAAGGAGATTGAATGCTACGCAGACACCTGTGTTGGCGCTTCACTCGTGTGCCACACAGCAGTTACTGCATGCTCGGGTCTAAGAGTACAGTCTCCTTTCTGGGTTAAGTGTGCTGGAGCAAAGGTGGTCTTCCCAAATAATGTTGTAGAGCCTTGGCTCCTCATATTGCCTTTCTTTGCCTGTGAAAACTCCTTTCCTTAACACTTGTTTCACTTTAATTTGTACCCACTGCAGGACTGCTGACTGTAGGGCAGTTTCATCAACTTTACGGTCAAGGTGTTTTCTCTCCTTACTCCTACACGGCAACGTCGTGCCAAGCCCCCAGCACTTCACCAGCACAAAGATTAGATCCGACTCCAGTCCCTTCCACTTGGATCCAGCAGGGACCACTTGGGTTGCTGCCAGGGCAAGGGGCTTCCCCAGCTTTTCCAGATAAAGGGGCTGCCTTTCCTGTACTCCAGACACTTCCAACAGGAGCCACGTACACACTCCAGCCTGTGGCTTCTCTTCCGCCACTTCAGCAAGGGACTCAAAGCGTTGCCACATCCATTGCAAATTGCAGCAGCTCTGCATCTTCAGTGCCGTACTCACAAGCCTGCTATCCAACAGGTATGGAAATAAATTTCTGCATTTGCTTTTCAAAAATAGATTTTAAAGTGAGACTTTCAAATATTTTTCTACAATACTCTGCCATGTGTATATCTCAAGTGAGAATTAGAAAGTGTCAAGTCTAAAAAGAAGATGGACCTTTAAAGCAAAAGGAGTTTCTGTTTGGTATTTCAGTCCTTCCTCCAGATTTTGTGTGTCCGCTGGTGATTTTCTGGATAGCCTTTCTGTTGAGGTGAAAGGGCGAGGAGAAAATCACTTGTCCAAAACTAGTCAGTGTCAGGCTAACTTTCATTTTTTGTTTTTTTAATTAAGCAAAACTTGGACAATGATATTAAAGCACTGAGACCTTGTTAAGAAGTAGTATCCTAGGCCTTGGTCTCATGTTTTTCCAGGTTAAGGTTTTAAACTCAAAGATCAGTCAAAAGTATTGTGTAGAACAGGGGTCCTCAAACTTTTTAAACAGGGGGCCGGCATGCGGATTAGCTGGCAGGAAGTCATCTGTGTCTGCTTGGTTTCCCCCCTCAACCCTCAGCAGGGTGGTGGTGGTGTGGGGGTTCTGTAAATAAGGGGGGGTGGATTGAGGACCCTGGGGGGCCATATCTGGCCCGCGGGTCATAGTTTGAGGACTCCTGGTGTAGAATATTTCATTCTGCTCGTACTATTTTTGTATCTATTTTTTTTTCTTGCTTAGCTTCTTTATGTTGTATTTTTTTATGCACTGAAGACTAGAAAGTACAAGTGTCTTGGCTCCTTTCTTTTTTCTAAATTATTTCTGCCACAATTGTCAGTCTCACTTAATCACTCGATTACAAAATAAATCAGTCTCACTGAAGTGTTTTTATTCTTCAGAAGAGGAGTTGAAGCAAATTACTGTTCTTTTCCTTGCCCTTACTTTGAATTGGAAAAATCATAGGATAGGTTATTTTCTGGGGAGTGGTGGTCTATTTGTTGTTGTTTTGTGGTGTTTTTGTTTAATTTCCCTAAAACTTCTGAAATTCAGAACAGTGACTCCTTCCTTGAACAAACTAAAGCTCAGTTATTATTCTTTCCTTCTGCCTGCTCCTCCTTTGGCAGCCGCACCTTCACAAAGACAGCTGTCTATCCCTGTTTAGAAATCCTACACAGTGAAATCATTACATCTTTTGTGCATCTCTTCTGAGACCTCTGCTGAGAACATTTCGGACAATAATCACTAGTTTCCATGACATCATTTTTGTCAAGGAAGTGTTCTGAGAAGCTGGGCATTTCTTGTAGACACACTTAAATGTTTAAGAGACAGGCAACTTCTGCCACGTGCTCCTTGCCTTGTGCCCCTTATGCAAAGATTACTGTGGTGGCCAAAGTGTGCAGCCTGCCTTGCCAGCTGCTAACTATTAAGTCTTCTCCCAGGAGCAGGTGTCCTGAGAATCACAGAATGGTTTGTGTTGGAAGGGACCTTAAAGATCAGCAAGTTCCCACCCCCCTGCCGTGGGCAGGGACACCTTCTATTAGACCAGGTTGCTCCAAGCCTCATCCAGAATACTTGCTTCATTAAGGTGAGAGGTGGTCCCTGCTTTGTGTTTCTGTTGTTACAGAGCATAGGCTGAAACTCATCATGATGAATTGTAGTTGTCTCTATCTCAGCTAAGGCCCCAGCCCTCTTCCGCAGTCAAGGGAAGGAAAGGGGCGTCTTGGGTGCAATTCACATTGCTTGGTTTAGAGTTTGTCTTGGGGTGAGATTACTGGTGTCCTGGAAGTGCCTGTTTTGAAGTACTGCCTGTAGGGGAGCTGAGGGAGATTGTTACCGAAATCTCGGAATGAAGAACTTATCGACACCAATGTGATGTAGATAAGCAGACACTTCTTTATTAACGGCCGGGTGCGTGAGCGAGTCCTCTCACGATCAACGCACACCAGGTCTCAAAATCAGACTCCATATATAGAACTTATTCATACATATTCATTAAGTATTCATGCATAACCATGATATTTCCCATAAATCATTAACATATTCTCCTCCTATATCCAATTCTGCGCAGTAGAGCTTAGAAAGGTCCAGAAATGGGTCTGGGGTACGATTTGGGTAGGTGGTATGTGAGTCGGTGGCCGCAATCTGCCCCTGCCGGAATTACCTTTTACAAAAGTTCGCAGTTTCTTGGCAGGCACCTACAAGCTGTTCCAGTTGACTCTCCCCAGTTCCCATTCATCTCATATTCTGACATTTCAATACACTTCTACATACAGAAGACTGGTCAAATACAAAGAAACCTTTCAAACCCTAGAGTTATTACCTAAGTTTTAACAATGGTTCCAGCCCCTTCTTCTAGCCTTGATACAGGATGTACAGAAGATCTCATAGCAGCTTTTACTGTGCAGCTATAAGTTTCATTTAAAATATTTCTTATCCTTCATATTTTAATTCTATGAAATGATTTTATAAAATCAATTAATCAATCAAATAAAGTCAATCAATCTTAACTTATTAACAAATCGATAACATTTCCCCCCTTTGAATGTGTTGAAAATCATTATTTCAATACTTTCACATTATTCATATATCTCTTGTTTCAACATATTTTGGTGATGGATCATGTCTTGGTAAAATAGTTGGCACTTCTCTCATAATCTTACGATTGACTGCAATTCTATTGGTAAACTCTTTCTTGAAACATGCATATACTAGCATGCTCATCAAAAAGACAACTAGTAACAGAAACAAAGTCTTAATTATAGATTGTATCCAAGAGCTCAAATTCCATCCCAGTTTGTTAAAAATTTTCCCAAGCCAATCTTCTGACATATCCTTTTGAATTGTTTCAGTTTCTTTTTCAATTTTTCCCAATAGGTCTAGATCATGTTCCACATCCTGAGTGACATTTGGAATGTGGATACAACAGTGGTCCAATTTATCCTTGAGATACCCACACACTCCATGTTCTTTAAGTAGGAGCATATCTAGTGCCATTCTATTTTGCAAAGTCATTCTGGAAGTTGCCTGTAATTGTATATTCAATTCCTTAAACCCCTTTTTGTTAACGTTTGCTAATTTTTCCACTTGACCAGTTAAATGATAGAGCCATGCTCTGTTTCTATATGAAGCTATAGGATTTAAAAGTGATTCAAGTGCCCAACCAATTTTCACTCCTGTAGATGGTTCATTCCAAATATCATCATTTATCCCAGATCTCTTTATTCGTTTCAATTCTAAATTCTCTAAAGATCCTTTAAATGGTGATTTCTTCCAAATTGGACACAATGTTGGCATGCCTAAAGTAATTTGTTTCACCTTACCATCTAATGGAAAGTGTGTTGTCCAGGTTCCATCACTTAATGCCCAAACTAAATGTCCTGGACTTCGAATAGTAGATTTTCTACAACTAAACAAAGTTCCTTTTCTAACTGTAAAAGTGCTGGTTAAATTGAGAGTGTTCTTAAGACCTCGACAAAAACAACCATATTTCAAAGCAGCGGTCAACGGAGGATTTCTTTGGATTACTAAGTCTGCATTACTACAATCATACACTTTTTCACATTTCCACCATGGCACTATTTTATTTTCCTTCTCTCCCAATAAAGTTGACCTGTCATTGACCCAGGGTAATACTGAAACAAACTTTTCCATCCCAGGTAAAACACCAAGAAGTTCTTACCATATACTGAAAATGGGAAAATATGGACATAGACCATATAGAGTCCCACTGGTCTACTAATTGGGTACCTTGGCCAGTTTTGTTACACTTCCATTCCATGATACTTCTGCTCACATTGGTTTTAAGTTGTTCATCATAAGAACACTATCCTAACTGGGGATTTGGACCCCCAGGAAGAAGAACTCGAGCTATGGCACTAGGTGGGGATCCTGTTATAAAATCATAATTCAATAGTTTTTTTTTTACAATCTGTTTCTTTACCTGGTGACTTCCACTGTTTTCTAATAACCTTTACTTGTTCATACCATTGAGTTACTGGCCTTTGTTCACAATAGGTGGTCTCATTTTTATATTCCAGATTGGTCAGATTCATGGTTAAAATTCCTCATGGAATAGATTCACCTACTGCCCTCAGTATTGGCAAACAAGCAGTGATCTGTGTGACATTTTATAAATTGGCAAATTCTTTAATCGATCCTACCATCAAATTTTCCTCAGCCATTTGTTTGGGAATGTCAATCACTTGTTCTGTTTCTATTTGTCTTTTGTTCCTGTCCACCAAGTCAGCCCATGATCCCACCAACACTACCGACCAAAATAAAATCCAAAGAACAATCATAACCTGATATGAAATATTAGACATGTTTCAAAGTCAATTTTAAAGTCTCTGGGTCACGATTCACAATCTTCCATGGAGTAGGTGCTTTCTTCATTTGAGTATAATGTATCCAAGCATCTGATTCTGCAATTTTGATAGCTGTAGAAGTGGTTAACAGTATCTGGAAAGGTCCTCTCCAGTGCTCCTGCAAAGGTTCGGAGGTCCAGGTCTTCACATAGACATAGCCTCCTGGTTGGAAATCATGCACTAAATTTTCCTGGAATAAAGGTCTATTCCAAATTACTGCACTCCAAATCACAGCCAAAGTTTTCCTTAGAAAAAGCAAATAGTTATACACATCTTGTTTTCCTTTTACATGTATGTTTAGATTTGGTTCTGGAGACTCATATGGTTTTCCATATAATAATTCATAAGGACTGACTGAGGTTCCACTCTTTGGCTGTACCCTGATTCATAATAATGCCAATGGAAGCGCCTGAGGCCACTTTAGACTGGTTTCTTGACAAATTTTACTTATTTGTCATTTCAAAGTTTGATTCATCCTTTCCACTTTCCCACTAGATTGTGGTCTCCAAGACGCATGTAAATCCCAATTAATACCCAATACTTTGCTAACACTTTGGACTACTTCAGCAACAAAGTGTGGACCTCTGTCAGAGGAAATTCCAATAGGAACTCCAAATCTCGGAATTATTTCTTGTAATAACCACTTCACAACCTCTTTTTGCTTGTGTGGTGTGACAGGGAAGGGCTTCTGGCCATCCTGTACAAGTATCAACCCTCACCAGGATGTACCGGTACCCATTTTGTCTAGGTAACTCTGAAAAATCTACTTGCCAATAATCTCCAGGTTCTGTACCAGACTTCAGCCTACCCATTTGAACCTTTTTCTTAAGCGTTGGATTATTTTTCAAACATACCTCACATTTTGCAGTTACTATTTAGCTATTCCCAACATTTTAACTGATATTACTTGCTTTTGTAAAGATGTTACTAAGGCTTCTGCCCCCCAGTGACATTCTTGGTGTCTCGTTTGAATTATCTCTCTCATCAAAAGAGGTGGAATTACTACTTGTCCGTTAGGAGTTACCCACCATCCCGCTAAGTTTTTCTTAGCACTTAATAACTGACCCAATTTGTCATCTTCCTCTGAATATCTCGGTTTTTCCCTAGGAAAGGTTACTGTTTTAGAAGGAATTATTGCCATTTGCAATGCTTGTTTCTTTGCTACCTTTTTTGCTGTTCTATCAGCTAAATTATTCCCAGCTATTATTTTTGTATTCCCAATCTGATGTGCCTTACAGTCCATGATTGCTACTTGATCTGGCTTTTGAACTGCTTGCAATAACGGTAAAATTTCTGTTTGATGCTTAATGTTTGATCCTTGAGAGGACAATAACCCCCTCTCTTTCCACAAAGCTCCATGGACATGCACTACCCCAAAGGCATATTTTGAATCAGTCCAGATATTTACTCTCTTGTCCTTGCTTAGTTCTAAGGCTTGAATTAAAGCGATGAGTTCCGCCTTTTGGGCTGATGTGGTACTCGCCAATGCTCCTGCTTCTATAACTGTAGTCTCTGTTGTTACCGCATATCCGGCGTATCGGACTCCTTGTTCCATAAAGCTGCTTCCATCAGTATACAGTTCCCAGCCTGGTCGCTCCAATGGCACATCCTTCAGATCTTCACGACTGGAATAAACATACTCGATGGTAGCCAAGCAATCATGTTCCAGTTGTCCTTCCTCCTGTATGGAGCTTAAAAACACTGCAGGATTTACCAGGTTAGTTGTCTTTAGAATCACATCATCCTGTTCAGTCAATACCACCTGGTATTTCATCATTCGGCTGGGGGACAGCCAATGTCCCCCCTTCTGTGCTAGGACAGTTATCACCATGTGTGGAACATAGACCGTTATTGTTCTTCCCAAAGTCAATTTCCGAGCTTCTTGTATGAGCATCACTGTTGCTGTCACTGCTCGAAGGCAGTTTGGCCACCCTTTACTCACTGTGTCCAGTTGTTTAGAGAAATATCCGACTGGTCGTTTCCAGCTTCCTGTCCTCTGGGTTAGTACTCCCAGTGCCAGGTGTTGCCTTTCATGAACAAACAGCTGGAAATCTTTGGTTAGATCCGGCAGTCCCAAGGCAGGTGCAGACATTAAGGCACGTTTCAACTCTACAAAAGCCTTTTGTTGTTGTGGGCTCCATACAAAGGGAGAGTTCTTCTGGGCCTCGTACAGCGGTTTAGCTATTAGCCCATAGTTCATGATCCAAAGGCGACACCACCCAGTCATTCCCAAAAATGCTCTGAGTTCATGAATATTTCTCGGCTCAGGTATACCACAAATAGCTTCTTTGTGGTTTTTTCCTAATTGTCGTTGTCCTTTTGAAATCTCAAAGCCGAGATATATCACAGTCTGGCAGGCTATTTGGGCTTTCTTCCTGGATACCTTATACCCATTTAGTCCCAGGAAATTCAAAAGGTCAGTAGTCACCTGTATACAAATAAATCTTTCTTTTGTAACAATCAATATGTCATCCACATATTGTAAAAATAAATGTCCAGGTCTTGGTTTGTCCTGTTTCCAGATTTCAAATTCCTTATCTAAATGATTTCCAAAAATAGTTGGACTGTTTTTAAATCCTCGGGGTAATCTAGTCCATGTCAGCTGCATCTTTCGGTTTGAGGATTTTCCCATTCAAAAGCAAACAGTTTTCTGGTTTCCCTTTCCAAAGGTATACAAAAGAAAGCATCTTTTAAATCAAGCACTGTAAACCACTGATAAGTCTCCCTTAACGCTGTTAACAGTGTATAAGTGTTTGCTACTACAGGATAAATATCCTTAACTATTTGATTTACTGCTCTCAAGTCTTGCACCAGCCGATATTCACCCGAGGGTTTTCTGGCTGG
This sequence comes from Falco punctatus, assembly GCF_963210335.1. Classification (NCBI taxonomy): domain Eukaryota; kingdom Metazoa; phylum Chordata; class Aves; order Falconiformes; family Falconidae; genus Falco; species Falco punctatus. Next base: position 2,228,527 of record NW_027660164.1, read on the forward strand.
TAAAATAGGAGTATTATACTCAGATTCACATTCCTCTAAAATTTTATACTCCAAAAATTTATCACTCCATTTCTTCAATTCCTGTCTCACTTCCAGTTTAATTGGATATTGTTTAATTCTCACTGTTCCTGCGCCTTCCTTCAAATCTATTTTAACCGGTTCTGCTGGTTTCGATTTGCCAAGAATATCTGTCTCCCATACAGTAGGGATCACTGCCAAGTCCACCTCTGGTGGAATTTATTGTTCCTTTACCTTTTCTTGTATCATCAAGATTTCTCCCGTTTTTGACTCAGGTATTTTCAAGAAAAGTTCTCCTTCGTCAAAAACAATCTGTGCATTTAATTTGGATAACAAATCTCTTCCTAAGAAGGGTATCGGACATACTGGTACATACAAAAATTCATGTGTAATTATCTTATTTCCAAATTTCAAATCCAGGCGTTGCAGGAGTGACCTGTTTTTGTTCCAGTTTTTCCTTTACAGGTATTTAATAAAAAATGTCACTCCTATATCCACTCCCAACCTCACAATTTAAACAACATTTTTTTTCCCACTTTCTTATTATCAAAAGTTACAGCCATTACCAAATTATCTCTAATAGTTAGCTTACGTTCATCCTGCCAATCCTTTCTTTGTCTTAAATAAAAAAAAACAAATCCACATCTGACATTTTATTCCATTTCCCTTCTCTTTTACAATACAGCATTAACTGCAGAATAGTGTTATAATTCAGTGTGCCATTCGTGGGCCACTTTTCCTGATCATCCAATATATACAAAGGCCACCAATTATTACAATACTCAAATTATTACAATACTCAATCATCTGGCTCTTTTGCAAATCATCCTGTAAATTTCCCCAATGTGCCAATAAACATCCCAACAAAGAATTTTTTGGGATTTTGTCATTTACAGCAAGATTACCCATGCTTTTAAACAACCGAGTTAACTTAGTTGCCATGGTGTAATTACTCACAGTACAATACACAATTATTCAACTCTGTCACTCCGATCCGCGGATCCACACTCCACACTCACTTTCGTTCTCAATTATACGTCTCACCCTTACAGCCACGCTCACACTTTCCCACAGTTACTTTAAACAAACATATAACACAATATTATACCTCTTAATTTTCTTCTTAATACACAAACTCACAAAACAACAAAGAACACCAAAAACTTCTTCTAACTTCTTGTTAGAGGCACTACCTTAGAGAACACTATAGCATATAGTTTCTCTTGTCTACACTTTTGTCCAACCCTGCAATAGCTTTCGCTTATGTCTTACGGGCAGACTCCTAGTCCTGCCCTGCGCAGCTCTTTCACCGCGTCTGACAGGTAGACTTACTCAGTGGCACTCCAACCCACTGGTGGGACTCCATCCCACTCCTTACCATACACTTATTATAGTGGGACTCCTACCCACTTCCTCTAGTGCACTTACTTACTACAATTAAAAAAAGAAGTGTCTTACCCAAAAATCCAGGGAACGTCACAAAGAGCCTTACGGATCGGGGATCGATGGGTATCCCCGAGAAATCCTCGGTGCTGGCTGGAACCGATCAGGTCCCCGACTCCTCCGGTCTCCTTCAGCGAGGTCCCATCTGGGTCGCCAAAACTGTTACCGAAATCTCGGAATGAAGAACTTATCGACACCAATGTGATGTAGATAAGCAGACACTTCTTTATTAACGGCCGGGTGCCTGAGCGAGTCCTCTCACGATCAACGCACACTAGGTCCCAAAATCAGATTCCATATAGAGAACTTATTCATACATATTCATTAAGTATTCATGCATAATCATAATGTTTCCCGTAGATCATTAACATACTCTCCTCCTATATCCGATTCTGCGCAGTAAAGCTTAGAAAGGCCTAGAAATGGGTCTGGGGTACGATTTGGGTAGGTGGTATGTGAGTCAGTGGTCGCGATCTCCCCCTGCCGGAATTACCTTTTACTAAAGTTCGCGGTTTCTTGGCAGGCACCTACAAGCTGTTCCGGTCGACTCTCCCCAGTTCCCATTCATCTCATATTCTGACATTTCAATACACCTCTGCGTACAGAAGACTGGTTAAATACAAAGGAACCTTTCAACCCTAGAGTTATTACCTAAGTTTTCACAATGGTTCCAGCCCCTTCTTCTAGCCTTGATACAGGATGTACAGAAGATCTCATAGCAGCTTTTACTGTGCAGCTATAAGTTTCATTAAAAATATTTCTTATCCTTCTATTTTTCAATTTTATAAAATGATTTCATAAATCAATTAATCAATCAAATAAAGTCAATCAATCTTAACTTATTAACAAATCGATAACAACTCCACCGGGGAAGGTGCCAGAAAGGAGTTCTCTTGGTAGTTCTTACACTGCCCCGGAAGCCAGATGAAAGACGCCACAAAGGTGGGGCTAGCTGCTTTCTGGACCGAGATGGGAATCTCTGACTTTTGGACTCTGCTGCAGTCAAACTGTTCCAAGGCACACCTCATGCACAACTCTACCGGGGAAGGTGCCAGGAAGAAATTGTGTAGGTATTTCTCACACTGCCCTGGTAGCCAGAGGAAATATACGACAAAGCTCGGGCTACCTGCTTTCTCTTCTGAGATGATAAACCGCTGACTTTTGTATGCGCCGTGCACAAAATGTTCCAAGGCACACCCCATGCACAACTCTACTGCGGAAGGTGCCAGAAAGGAGTTCTGTTGGTAGTTCTTACACTGCCCCGGTAGCCAGCTGAAAGACACAACAACAGTTGTTCTACCTGCTTTCTGGGCTGAGATGGGGAACCGCTGACTTTTGCACGCCCCATGCCCCACTCCAGCGGGGAAGGTGCCAGGAAGGAATTCTGTTGGCAGTTCTCCTGATTATGTGGAAGCGAATGCAACAGATACAAACCTGCAAGTTGCGAGATGTTTGACATTAACAAACGTTAGCGAGAGTCGAGCAGTCAGGTAAAGCCTATTCAAACAAAACGCGTGTTACTGCAGTACTCCAAAACCCGATCAGGATGATGAAGTGGGGCCCATTGTCTCGTATGTGGGAACTGTATCTGTGGTAAGCGATGGCTGAGGAGGCTTTAGGTGTAACGGTGGAGAGGTTGGTGAGATGTCATAACGCAAGGGAGTCACTTCACCCTTGAATCTATGTATGGTATAGTAACGAACAGGAATTGAGACATTATTTCATGTCATTAATGAGACAGATGCTGGAATATTATGCTTAGTTCAGTTCTCAGAATCTTAAGTTCTTGGAAAACGGTATGTAACACAGAGAAGGAGCATAAAAGTTGAGCTTGGGAAAACAGGTTGTACAATGCAAGAGTTTCAAATTGGTGTCCTTCAAGTTTGTCTGAAAGGTAAGAGATCATCTTAAGTTAGTTGGTGTAGTATTTTATAAATTGATTTTAACAGGAACTGACATTTATGCAGAAGACATATGTGAAGAACATATTGCTCAACACTAAAACCATTCACATTTTAAAAAAACAGTGAAACTGAGATCTAAGTGAAGGCAGTTAGCCACTGAAACAACTTCTAAAAGAAGTAGAACATCTGTCCCCTTTGCTTTTGCATCAAAACTGGATTCATTTCTAGGTGGCGTATTCAGGTCTAAATTCAGCCCAAGTTACAGGTCTCTGAACTACAGCGCAGAGAACCCCTCCATAGGCAGCATTCCCAAACGAGAAATAAATGCACGTATGATTTTGTTACATATACAAACACATAACATTAGGCATTATATGTTGGCGATGTGGTAATGTGATGGCTATTTAACAATGATCCTGGCTCATCGGGAGAAACAGGATTTCTCTTGTTTGGAGACAGCCGCAGCTTTGAGGTCAACCCATTTCTTCAGCCAGCTTACATTTTTCTGGACTCTTCAACTTCAGCCATGGCAATTAATCTAAAAAGTAAGCATCATATCTTTCCCTTTTCACCTACGCAAATACGATTTTTAAAAAACACAGGAACAACCAAAGGAAAGCGAAGCCAGATACCATTAATGATATTCACAGAGGAGGAACGTATCACTTAGTCCTCGGAGCAGACTAGGGGACAGAAACAGCAACCAGTTGTTACCAGTATTTATCCCAGCTAGTGCTAGCCAAGTGGGAAGGCCTCATTCTGTAAGAGTACTTGGTGATACCGCGGGTCTGCTAAATGGCCTTTTTGCTTCCTCCTTTCAGCCAATTCAGCCACCATAACTCAGAAAAACCTGCTCAGCTGTTTTTCTTTCTCAGCATTTGTTATTTTTGATGCCATCCCTGTAATAAACTGTGCAGTTAGATAGATCGGTTGCAGTATCCATTTTGTCCGCTAGATGGCAGCAGCGCTCCAGCCAAACGAAGGGCCCGCGCCCCACGCCGACCGGGGGCAGCGCATGCGCAGAACGGGCGTGGCGCCTCCGGGCGGGGCTTCCGGCTGCGCACGCGGCCCCGGGAGGCGGGGTCATGGCCGGCCCGCGCGGCGCCGGGAGCCGGGAGCCTTTCGGGCCGGGACGTGCGGCGGCGCCGGGTGAGCGGGCGGGCTGCGGGCGGCCGGGGGCCGGGGGCCGGGGGGCGAGCCCGGGCGCGGCCGTCGGGCAGCGGCCGGCCGGGGGGGACGTGGCGGGCCGGCTCTCGGCCGCGCAGGGAGCGCTTGGTGCCGGCGGCGGGCGGGCTGAGGCGGGCGGCCCGGCCCGGGCCCGGCGGGGCTGCCGGCGGTTCTCGGCTCCCCGGCAGTGGCGGTGGCCAGCGGGCTGCTCACGGCGCTGACTTTTTTTTTTTTTTCTCGGAGCTGCGCCGCTGCCTCAGCGAGGAGCGGCGGCGGGGCGGCCCCGGTGCTCCCTTGTGGCGGCGGGGCCCGGGAGGGGGGTCGGCCCGCGGCGCCGTGCTGCCCCCCCGCCGCCCCCGGGTGCCCGGGCAGCCGCCGCGGCTCTGCGCGGGGCTTTGTCTTTCCCCCAGCCGCCGACCGGGGCTGTGGCATCGGGCTGGGGCAGGGGCTGCATCGGGGCCCGCGGTAAAGCTGCCGCGGGGGGCGGCTCAGGAGCCTCTTCAGCCCCTGCGAGGGGCAAGGGGAGGAGAAGCCGGCGGCGGGCTCCGGCCCCCCCTCCCCATTGTTGTTTTCTCTAAAAAGTATTACAGACGGCAAGCGCTTAGCTACCGGGGAGGGTCGGGCGGCAGCAGCTCAGGGGTCTCGCTGATCCCGTGTCGTGACATTCAGCCCCTGGGCCAGAGCAGCCGAGGGGAAGAGGCCTTTGGATTTGCTTCCCAGTGAAACGGGGGTCTCTTGTTTTTCCTTTGTACCCAGGTTCGTCCGGAATCGTACGTTGACAGATCAAGGGGAGCTCAGCTGAGGGTCAGCCTAGATGTTACTTTTGAACATGTGCCTTGCGCTCGCGAGCCGGACTGCTGACTGCGGAGGGATAACTTTCGCACTTGTCGAGGGCCCGCGAGGCTCCGTGTGCCCGCTGCTGCCGAGTGCTGCGCTGCTGCTTGGGCAACAGCCGGGGAGGAATTGTTGGTCCCTCGTGGTTACGCAGCCAGGCCTGCCGGGCGCTTAAACCAGCGCGTCCAGTCGGGCGGTATCATTTTTGTAGATTGTACATGAGCCTGAGGTACAAACCCACTTACGTTTCTGTATGGCGGCGTACTTGTCAGAGAGCTCAGTTGCACTGGCGGAGCTGGCACAGGGTTCCCTTGGGACTCCAGACTTGACTGTCTTGTTGAAAGGCTCCAGAGCCTGCTTGGGAAGTCACTTGGCGAGGCACAGCTTTGCCGTGAACTTTGTACTTGAATTCTGACTGTAATGCCAATGCCACGTCTTAATCTTTCTCCAGCAGTTATAAAAGCAGAATGAGCGTTAAGAATCTGATTACCTTTTAACTAAATTCAAAACAAAGTTGCGGGATGAAGTGACTGGAAGTCCTGCAAGTCTGACCGGGTGTTACTGCCGTGCATGTTATCCGCCCGTCTACCCACCTCGTGTTCTGCTGTGGGAATTCCTCTGGGTAATGCGTTGGGCTCTGAATGTAGTGCATCCTGACTTCCTCCCGACCCCCCGAGATGTTATCGGTCTTTGCCTTCCTCACGTTTCACAGGGCGTGGGAAGGCCGGAGAGGCTGGAAGCCTCGGCTGTTGTGTGCGGAGAAGCTGTCAGCCTTCTAAGAGAGCACGTAGCCAGCAAGCGCAGCGTGGTGCTTCGGCACCAAGCCGATATGACAGACCTCAATCTTTTTTGTGAAAAGGGATCACGAGGAAATGTGCTGATGTTGAAGGGGGAAAGGTGGCGGGGGAAGAGGTAGGAGGCAGTTTTCAACCAATTTTAGGCTTAACTCCTGTGTTCCTGAGAATGGTTCTGGGCTTTGAGGGGTTTGCTTTTGGCTTTTTGCCTTAAGCACGTCTACCTTTCAGGGTAACGCTTTCTTGGAAGTTGGAAACTGTCCTTCTTGAACACCAAACCAAACCCCTTACCTGGGAGGGCCGTTTAGGGTGCTGCACCGTGTGTTTTATTCCCTGTCGGTCACTTGACACTAGCTGTACGTGCTCTCCCGGTTTGGCACGTTCTTACCCTGCTGGCTGAAAGATTCTGTCTTTTCACTTCCTCGGCTTGTCACAGGCCGTAACAAATGTGTGTTCATAGACCGCTTTCCTTGCTCGCTGCTTTCAGATTTGAGCGTCGATGCCATGGACGGAGCAGGAGAGCCTCAGCAGGACGTCGAGCACAAGCCGTTTAAACAGCGCTTGGATAAAGCTGCCAATCGTGTGACTCCAGAAGCAGAGAGACACGGTAAGATGCTATTCTGTCATTCTTGGATGGATGCTCTCACAGCCTTTCCATCACCGTATGCCTGCTATGAGATTTGTGGGAACAAGGGACGGCTGAATTCACAGCGTTCTAAACACCACAAACTCTTGAAGAGTTTACAGGACACAAATCTATTACACTGACAGATCAGACAAGCTCCTCTGTGTGTGTGTGTATATATATTATACTCGGTACTTTTGCAAGGCAAGTCTTTGCCTGGTCCCTCTGAAATTGGGACAAGGACTCATTGATGCGTTTCAGGAGCAAAGCTGCTGAGTGAACAGGCTTTTCCTACTAGAAATCAAGCAGCTGCTCTGGAAAAACTTGACTTTGGTTGCATCTTTAAATCCTAGGAGGCTGAGAAACAGGACGAGCTGGTTAGAGGAAAGAGCCTCTCTCCAGGGAAGGCTCCGCTGACTTGACCCTTAAGCCTAAACTTGTGTCTTACTGTGTTTGCTTTGTGTGTGTTAATGCATACCTGATTAATAGATTTCAGTTGATTGATCAGTTACAAGTTGGAGTAAGTGGTCCTTGGCTACATAAACCTCTCCTCTGTATTTTTTGACATGTTACGGCTTACTGTTCTACTTCAATACAAACCGGGAACAATTCTGGTAGTGTTGCAGTCTAACGGTAATACTGCAAGACTTTGTCTTTCTAAAACATGAGGTCCTTGCTATCTGTTCTGGGAGATGGTGTAGTTTTGTGTATTGGTGTTGCCTTCGCAGGCGCGCGGTGACCTGGCTCAGGAACGGCACGGCGGCCGACCCCTGGCCGCGCGGTCCATCAGCTCGCAGACACCAACGTGGTGGATGGCAAATGGCGTTTATTGCTGAACGACGCGGCACTATATAGCCTGGGTTTACAATGTCACTTCCGTCTGCTGACATCATAAACTAAAAGCTGTTGGCTGCCTGGAGGGGGGCCCTGTGTTCCGTACAGCGCGAGATCTTCCGGCCGCCAGGCCCTCCCTAGCAACGTATTGGCATGAACTAAACTTGCTGATTTGTTGTAACTCAGATTTAGCTTTTCTGTTCTTAAAGCTGAAAGGCTAAACTGAGCCAAGAGCTGAACAGTGGGTAGGTACGAGACCTTCTGGTGTCACAGAAGTGAGGTGACAGCGTTCTTACTGTTGTGTCACTTAGCAGCCTTTCTGTATTCGGAGGCTGTGGCGTGGCAAATGTAACGTCTAGGGTCAAACCTCGCTTTTTTGTACCCAATTCTCTGTTTCCACATACGGGCCTCCTGCCTTACTTGTGTCGCCAGCCTCCACTGGGATCACTCGGTCTGAACCGGTTGCTCTCGCTCATTATATTATCAACGGAGAGGAAGAGAAACTTGCAGGGAGCAAAGTGTCTCATCCAGGAGAGGCTTTTTGAAAGCGATCGAATTGCATTGCATGCAACGAGCAATTTCTTCTGCTGTCTGGAAAAAGGATACGGCGAGTTTGACTTCCACCACGTGTGTGGCAAGTTGGATTGGAAGTGTCCACCCACCATTGTGAAACTCTCTGATTATCAGTTTCTGTTAGTAACACTTGATGTTCAGTCAGTTATTTAAACGGCAACTACAGCAGTATTGTCTGGTAAAGGAAAAATCACACAGACGTGGGTACCGCTGGGCTTTAGTCATGACTCAGAGCTGGGCCACCACCCCAGCGGGTGGCAGAGAACCAAGGGATACAGCGTAGGTTATACACGCTTATCAGATCCTTAGTCAATGTCTGAAGTTTTTAGGAGTTTCTTTAGGTCCTGTCAGTTCTGTGAATCCATCACCTGACTCTGTCCCAGTTGATTCACCTGCTCGGTTCCAGTCTCTGCCTCGGTTCCAGGCTCCTCCTCGGATCGTGATCTTCTTTCTGCCCACTTTAACTCACACGCTCCTTCAAGCGCGCTTAGTCTTTGAAAGAGCAGTTCCTATTCACATGCACCAGTTTTTCCAAACCCGCCTGTGTTTCTGAAAGCACCTGTGTCCACAGATTGATCATCTGTTGCTTCTCTGTTCTCCCACTGATAAACTGGTCTGGGTTTTAAACCAGCCTTGGATTAGGGCTGTGCTAGGGACGGGGCCTGGTTCTGCCCCTTAGCTGCTTCGGCACTTTAAATTTCTTAGTTAAAAATACATTTTATTTAACATTAACCTTAAATTTAGTAAAGCGTACGTAAATATTATGGAGTAGTATGTGGAGGCTTTTCCTGATCATAGTTACGTTAAAATAGTTAATAGCTTAATGATTTCTGTGGTAGGTTGCATTCTGTGCTGGGATGTCATCTCATTCATTTCCACTGGATGGCGATAGAGGACTGAATTTTTTTTATTTTTATTTTTATTTACTGTTTCGTTTCCTTTTAACATGGGCCGAGTTTTCCAGCGTCATATGTCATATCTGCGTGCGAGTCGAGGACCATGTTAACAGCACGAAACTTTGCACGTGGGGTTTTATGTGCTGCAGTTTCTTTATAGTATCCAAGCTGTGTGCAGTACCTCTGGGTGCTCTCTGAGACGACTCGACAGGCAGCTACCGATTGCATTCAGAAAGCCGTTACTGGTTGCTGGATCTTGAAAGACTCCGTGTGTTGTACAGGTGTTCTTCAAATGGCAGGAACCATGGCTTTGACAAAGCAAAGGAATTACTAAGCTGCATTCTTGCTGACGCTATCTTTTAGTGTAATTACAGGATCAAAACCCATACTGGTTGAATTCTTAGTTGTACTCTCACCTTGTTTGAATGTTGTAAGCTGTAGAAAGTAAGTCTCATACAGTGCTTTAAGAACGGGTATATTTTTCTAAAATTTTTTATTTGCTTGATCATAACTACCATGAAGTGAGGTTAACGATTGATTTTCATGCATATTTCATACTTCCTAATTAAAATCTCTTTTTTTTTCTGTGGCTAATACAGATGTCTCTAAATACTCACTTCTGTCCACCTGTTACACCTCCCAGTCTCAACAAAGAGGGTCCCGATAACATTTTGTCACCTCAGCAGTGTGTGACTTATCACTTGCCCTGGCCTTAGTTATGCAAGAAGCCGCCTTCTCGAGGCTCGTAGGAGGGTGGTGCGGCGGTGCCTAGGCAGTGAGCCTTGTAGGGCTTTTATAACCCAGCAGACTTGGTCCTGTCCTTCAGGATTTGTGAGTGGAACAGCCTGGTTTTAAGGGGCCTCTTCCCATAACAACCCATGTTTCTGAAAATTTTAGACATGCAGTTCCTTGGCTCGCTTATTCCGAACTCCAAAGTTTACAGACCTTTCGCATTTGTTTTGGGAAAACAAAGGTCTTGTTTGAGTTTTCTGGAGGCGTGCCTTGCCCTTTGGCAGGTTTCAGCTGTCACCAGCTCTCATCTCCTCTGTTAAGAGTCGCTCTGCAGCCTTCTGCATTTAAGAACGTATTTGTGCCCCAGCTGTACTGTGGCCGCGCATTCAACACACAGGTGGCACAGACACTTGCAGAATTGTAAAATCGTGACAAAGATAGAAATTCCTTGGAGATTTCTAGTAAGCCAGTGATTAATGTGTGTGCACTGTCAGCATCGTTGTACTGGAGAGCCGAGTGTCAGTTTTCCGCTTGGGAGATTCCCGCTGTGATCTAGTTTCACAGCAATGTATAACTGTGTTCCCTACGTATCTTGGGACAGGATTATGCGCTATGCGCTGCTGTCTGCTATTTAAAATGTTGTTTGTGTAACAGGTCCTGTATCGGTCGCAATTCGCTGTTTGGGTCTGCTTTAGACAAAGTTTTAACAAAGCCTTTGTGCAAGTAACATCTGATCGGCGCTCCGGCAAGGCTTACAGGTGGCTGGTTCTTTCTGTGGAGGGTGTTCTTCAGGTGGCAAACGCTGCTCTGCTTGTTGATCTTATTTTGCAGCTCAGCAGGCCCTGTGCATTCTTTCAGGTGAGCTTCGGGTGCAGGATGCGCAGATTCTGATACAAAATCATTCCCTTCACGTGTAGAACAGTTTCTGTGCGTAGAGCAGAAGTACAAGGTGGTGTTTCTAGACGTGCCTCATCACTATGAATCCTCTTTTGTCTTAGAATGGGGAAAGAAGAAGAAAAGGTGTTTGATCCAAATGCTTTGGATGCCGATCGCTGTGAAAGCTGTGACGGGGCAGAGTCAGAGGACATTCGGTAACCTTTACATCTTCTTAGTGCTTGAATCGGTACAGTCAATGTGGCGTACGTGTTGGGTTGTTTTTTTCCAAAATGCCTGTGAAGGTCCGTGCAGTGAAATCCTCCTGGGCACCTGTTCAGAGAATGGTGAGAGCTGTTGTGTTTTAGTACGCCTGTGCTGCGCTCACAATTGTTAAGAGCGTGCACAGTTAGGCTGTCTGTTTTGTCTGCGTGCCTGTTTGAGGGCAGTAGCACAAAGATTGTATCTTAGCAAACGGAACCTTTTCTGGGATTACCTGGTGTCCAGAGGGGAGCTGTGTAAATTATTTCACTGTTCTGTGAGCTGTCTCGGAATAAAACCCAGTTATGGCTTTGCCTTCTCGTTTCTGCTGCAGGCTTTGCATCCTTATGGGAGCAAAGACCAGACACCCATCACTCACACAAATGATGGGTGTTATTCGGTGTTTCTCATTCCTTCTACCTGCAAATTTGTGTAAGAATGGATTCGTGATAGTCCACAGGTTCTGGACTATCCTTTGCTATAGTAATTTAGTTTGTCACGTCTGTCAAGTTGCATCCTTCCCCAGAGATGTTTCCATCTTGAGGGATTCATGATTCCAGCCTTCAACTTTTTGTTTTGTCCAGCACAACATGGAACAGAGACAGACAATTGTTTTTTCTGGTGAGCGTGACAGAGACTCTGGTGAGTCCAGAGGTAGAAGAGCAATGAAGAAAGTTTGCCATTAACCCTGCCTCCGATGTTGCCAGTCTTTCCCTAAAAACGGAGGACGGGAGGAACAGAAACAGGTAGATGCTGTGTTCACGTGGGGAAGTTCCAAGCTGCTCAGAACTGTGGGAGACTTCCCACAGAAACAAATGTCATTTCTGCAGCAAATTTATTTGCCAAGGATGGACTTGGCTGTCTGAACGGACAACTAAAGCCCTCTTCAGAATTCAGCGCTGCATTGAAGCAGCTTGCGTCCTCGTGCCAAAATCTCACAAAGTACGTCAGGAAACTCAAGCTCCTTCAGGAGCATTAGATCACCTTTCAGTGTCCAGTTCCTGAAGTTTGCTGCTTTGAAACAAAATCCACCAGGGATTTGAGTCCTGAGCTGGAGTGTCTCTTTATCGCTGTAAAGATGATGTTTGTGCTCTTGCAGGTGCTGCAATACTTGTGATGATGCCAGAGAAGCATACGGGTGACGAGGCTGGGCCTTCGAGAACCCGGAGAGCGTAGAGCAGTGCAGGAGGGAAGGATTTAGCCAGAAAATGGAAGAGCAGAAGAACGAGGGCTGCAGAGCGTACGGTTTCCTGGAGGTCAACAAGGTGAGAGATGGGTTTTGCCGTGAGCCCGGTGCATGGTGGTGATGAGCGTCAGAAGGCACAGTCGGGGCAGTCTGCTCTTTTTTCCAACTTTAAGTGTTCACAGGACTGTAATAACCCCTGGGCTCAGCGAGGTACTTGTGCCTGTAGGGGGGTTCAGTAGGAGGGTCAGGAAAAGGGTGGGAAGGGGCAAATTCCCTGTTCCATGAGGTGGGCTGGCTGGAGAAGCTTAGCTTTTTCTACCATCTAGCTAGTGAGTCTTTTTACCGAGGTTTCTGGAGGGGGAGAGGCAGCTTCTTTGCGGTGAGGTAGTCCCACCTGCCCTTCTAGTCTCAAAACAGAGACCACCGGCGGGTGCTGGAGGTAACAGTAACCAACAACTTGTCAGCAGAGGTGCTGGGGGGAGTGAAATGTTCCCTTCTTTAGAAAACCAGTGGAAGCAAGACTATTGGAGTTGTCATGGTTGAAGATGCTTAAAGAGATGTTGTTTGCAACTGGTGCATGAAAATGTAGTACAAGATACGCCAGATGACTGTGTCACTACCCTGTCATTTGGCAGGTTACCGAGCTCGAAACACTGGGACGTGCAGGTTACGTACCCAAGTACATTCTAGCAGTCAGGCCCAGGGTAATTTTTCTTTTACTACTTTATTTCAAAATCTGGAGGTTTTTTTTACATCTTTGTGTACTATTCCTGGAGGCAACATTCTTTATTTCTGAAAAACAAAACCAAAACCAAACACACCCCGCCCTTTCGCTCATGAAGCCAGACGTCGTGTTTTGAATATCATGGGTGCTGAACCGTTACAGGACCCTGTGCCACAAAGCGTGATGAGCAGGAAAGATTCAAGGGGGAGTGCTGTGGGTAGCAAGGGTCCAAGGGTGGGTGGGCGTCACTGGGGAAATTTCTGGGGGCCGTTGTCACATCTCCATTCTCATCGGGTCCGCAGTTAACGTACGCGATAGGTTTGCGCGGACATTCAAAGGTGTAACGTAGCGTGTGAGCTTGATGCGTTGAAATCTTCCAGGGGAGGGTGTGTATGATTGCTAGCGAGTGTCAGGGAGGACTGACATCTAATATCCATATCCTTTTCATATTCAAGGTTAAAACTTGAATAACCTTTGTCTTTCGGGGGATTTTGGAGTGTGGGGGTTTTTTTTGGCGGTACGTTTAGTGCTTTATTTTTGAACACGGCTTGTTTTCATGGATGCAGACATAGGACCGCTGTTGTTTATTGTATTAAGGGTTTTCTTACCCTGCCTGCTCACCCTCCCAGTTACTTTCTCCACTCCGTTTCTGTGATACCTTGTGATACCTTTTGATATTTCCTACAGCAGCAGTTAGTTCCCTCCTGGTAGACTTGATTCCTTCTTCTCATTTTTATGTCCACTAAAATACTCTGCGTAGAACAGTTGTTGTCAACATCGGTATGTGATGGTGGCTTTCCACATGGCTGCCTGTGAGGAAGAGGGGAAATTCATATCTCTTTTAGGACAATATTTGCTGGTATTGTCACCCATGACAATGAGTTGCTTATTGTCTATCTTATTCCGATAAAAATTTTAAAATCCAACCGCCGGTATGGCTGCTTTGTTTATGTAGATTCAGGCTTTTTAATGAAAGATTACTGTCTCCCGCAGGTAGCTGGAAATTTCCACTTTGCACCGGCAAAAAGTTTGAACAGTCTCATGTACACGGTAAAGTATTTTCTTTTCCTGCTTATTGTGACCTTTAGCTTCCAAGTGTTTCAGACCGTTTCCTTTGAACATCTTTGCATTGCTATCTGTGGTAACAGCAGCACTGCTTCAGGGGGGAGGGCATTGGTGAAATTTTGTTAGAGATGTTTAGAACTGTATCGGGAACGAACAGAAAAGTGTTTTCTGAAGGTGCTGCCACATGGGTCTGGGAGAACATGGAGGAGAATGTGTCTGGGCAGTCTCTCGGCCTCACTTGTTCTACAAAACTTTGCTGCCCCGCTGTAAACAACCTCAGGTACGGTGTTGGGTCCGGGACCTGAATATCAGTATCTCTGGAAGGGATGTTTTGGAGAAAAGCTCTTGAGAATTTCAAGGCAATTCAGAACTTTCAGAGTAAAATTTCAGTCGTGAAGGACTTCGACTTCCTCAAGTGTATATAAATACACAGTGGCTGGAATGACAGTGGTAGTTTACAGAATCGTAGAATGGTTTGTGCTGGAAGGGACCTTTAAAGGTGCCCTAGTCCAGCCACCCTGCATGAAGCAGGGGCATCTTCAACTGGATTGATTTAAAGAATCATTCGCCAATATTCGAGTGAGTGGAGGTTATCTTTATTCTTTATTGGCGATCGCTCCACCAAAGTCGTGCACCCCAAGGGGGTTTTTCAGTCCCCTCTTTATACAAGCAACTCAGGCCTATTCATTAACTTTCTGGGAAATCGTTTACATATTCATTACAATTCGAGGAACTTACTTACATAAGCTAGTGACCATGATTTAAGTCCTTGTCTTTGCCACGCTGTATAAACAACAGGAACTTGGGACCAGACAGCCTTTTTAAAGATGACAAATCCAAGGACTTAGCAATTAGTACATCCGTCATGTTAGCAATAAGGGTCCTTGGATGTTTCCCAGCGTTTACATAAACATAATTACATCATCCTTTAGATAAGTGGCACATCATTCACCATTCATTCCCCCCTTTTCCAGTAACTTTTGCAAATTCTTTTGCAACTACAAAAAATCATTATGCCTTATGATCATTCTTCGACAGCACCAAACAAAACATTGAAGTAATACACATATTCCTAAAACTATTACAGTAAGTATTATAATAAAAGCATATTTTAACCGTTCCAAATCAGGTAACCAGGAAGTCAGTTTGTCCCATATCACTTTAAAGCTCCATGATAAATCATCTTTAGTAATTTCATGCAGGATCTGCACCTTGTTCCGTATCTCATGGATGTCTGTTTAATCATTCCATCCATCAGACTGGGAACAAGTATTTTGCCCTGGGTTTCCAGGACATGCTCCTCCTGTCTTGTTTGAGCTTTCCAATGACAGTTGTTATCACTTTCCATAAATATTGTGGTGGTTAGGCTTAATATTTGTAAGTCGAATCTGGGACCCAACTCATATATTTTATTATCAAATAGGCAATATCCTCCACCGTAGTCTGGCTTTTTCCAAAAGTCTGGCCAGGTAGTCCATTTGTCATCAAGATAATTCCAGTTTTGGGAGGCCACCCCATACAGGGGTGTTACCAAGCCTCCTTTAGGAAGAGAGGTACGTATCCAGCATTCCTTAGCTTTCGTAGCATTAACGATCATTTGCAATGTTTGAAGACTGGTATTGTTTACCCATGCTTCAGTTTCTAATATTTCTACAACAGTTACAATTAAGATCAGAATAACTTTACACAAATGTCCCTGATCCTTTTTGACAGTCCGTTGTGTCTCCGGAGATTTCTTTACGATCTAAAGAACCGTAGTCCCGTGGGTCCTGCCAGGGTGACAGCCCATGATTTCTCAGGAGCCTTCTTTATCCAAGAGTAGTGAATCCAGGCTGGTTATTCTCTTATCTTGACGGCAGTGAAGGTCGTCGGCAGCACCTGATAGGGTCCTTCCCACTTCTCTTCCAAAGGTTTCCCTGAAAATGTCTTTATATACACATAGTCACCAGATTTAAAGGAACGGACTGGTTGATCCAACCCTCTGGCCCTTGTTCCCAATACTTGTTTATTTATAACTTTTAATTCTCCCTGGAGGGTCTTCACATATTCACACAAATATCCCTCCCCTAACTGCCGTGAATCTTCTCTGGCAAATTGTAACTGGTACGGTCTCCCATATCATACTTCAAAAGGGCTCAAATTCTCCTTCGTTCTCGGTTTAGTTCGTCTTCTTAATAATGCCAAGGGAAGAGACTGTGGCCAAGTTAGATTTGTCTCTTGTCCTATTTTCACTATCTGTTGTTTAATTAAATGGTTTATTTTTCCACTTGCTTGAGGCCTGTAAGGGGTGTGTAATTGCCAATCTAATCCCAATACCGTACTCACTCGTATTATTTTGGCACAAAAATGTGAGCCTCTATCAGAAGAGATTGTTGCCGGAACCCCAAAGTGGGGGATAATTTCATTTAACAATCCCTTCGTTACCTCTCTTGTTTTATTTGTTCGACAAGGGAAAGTTTCTGGCCAACCTGAAAACGTATCAGTCATAACGAATAAATACCGGTACCCCCCTTTTCTTGGGAGTTCGGAAAAATCAACTTGCCACTGTTGTCCTGGATAATTTCCTCTACTAATGTTCCCTAGTTTTATTCTGTTTGCTACATTGGGATTATTACATTGTTTTATGACAGTATATAAGTTTCGCCCTATCAATTTCTGATTTAGACTTTTATATAACATACCAGCTCCCCAATGAGTCTTATTATGTTCTGTGAGGGCTGTGGTCCATATTAAATTGGACGGTACCACTATATGGCCATCTGCCAAATAAGCCCACTTATTTAATTTTATTTTACCATTCATGTCCCGAATTAGCTTTAGGTCTCCTTTAGAATAGTTTGGCTCCTCATCTGTACTTAGAGTTTGGATTTTACGGTCTGGTATTAAGGATAGTTCCTCCTTTCCTACTTTCTCTGCTGCTCATCTAGCCTCATGGTCGGCCAGCTGGTTTCCAATTTCCAAACCAGTGCCTCAATGGGCCATCTTATGTTCTTCCTTCCTGGACGACCCTCTTATAACAGAGGGGGCCCTTCCTCACATCAAGGTCTGGCATGGCACGTGTCCCCACCGCTCAACGCCTACTGGGTTGCAGCCAGCAGCAGAGCTCAAGATCCTTCTTGGTGGCAAACACAGAGGCCAACCCAGTCTTGCCCTTGACTATGGTAGGAGGCACCTGACCAACCTTATTCCTTGTACTTCGTTGTCAATGCAGAGTTTCATCTGCGCATCCCATAACAAGTCACTGTCACGGCAAAACACACAGATTTACATTAGTAGAACTACTACAGAGTGTATTTTATCTCAGTTTTTGTGCCAATACCCCCCACAGCCCTGCTGACCAAGGGATATTGTTTTACCTGAACTAGGCAGGCCTTCCCTTATCATTTTTACTGTAACAGGTAAAGCATTTTTTTTTGCCTTACCTGGAATTTATTTCCAGATTTACCTGGTTAAAGATTTCTTTTACTTCGGGGAGGTCCTCTTTTCCACTTTTCTGTTGAATTAAAGATAAGCTCAAGATTTCAATCACTTGATCATTTTAAACTTTTGGTTTCATTTCTCCTTTTTTAAATGTCTAGAAGTTCTAATAAATCTCATCCCAACAAAGATTTTGGTGAATTTGGCATTCTTGTTTGTTTTCTTAGTTTGTACTTTAAAGGTTTCAGGATGTTTTCCTGGTGGCCAGCAGCTCCCACAACTGTAACAAATTCCTTTCACTGAAGTTTAACATCAAATAAGTTGGTTTTGTATTCACTAAAAATTCCACCTCATTTTTTTCTAAATCACGATTATCTAGTAACAATCAACTTGAACCTTTATCTAGTTCTGTTAGATCATCCTGATAAGTCTTTCACAACCAACTTTCAAACATCTAAATTTCCCCATCAGAGATTCACCTTTACTCTCCTGAGACCCACTGCCTGCCCTAAAGGGGCCGATACCGGTCCTGTTGTGCTGCACGGGGTGACACTGTCAGGTCCGGGGTGACACTGTCAGGTCCGTCTGCTCAATCGTCAGCAACAGCAACCCCCTCCTCCTCACCAGCGAAGGGTTCGGGGCAGGAGATGCTCTTCCTGCTCTGCAGGTTACACAATCCTGCCTCTGCAGCAGCACTTCTATTTTAACTCTTTCTTACCCTGAATGCAAATCTGCTCCTTGTTGCTTTGTGTTCTTACGTATCAGCCTTCGCAGGCAAACAGCAAACACCCTGCCATGCGTCCAGCGTGACTCAGCTGCACCTTCGAGGGGGTACGGGGGTTTGTACAAACTCACCCCAATACTTTAACACTTTCACAAGGTCTTTGATTCTCCACCCCCCTCAGGTTTTACATACATTAGTACAAGTTTTTATCTTACAACGTGTTTCATTCTGGTTGCTCCACAGAGGGAACCGCAACCTGAGCTTTTTAACACAAAAATTTCAACAAGAACATCTTTCTAGTTTAGGTCTCAGGTTTTTTCCTATCCTTTTCTGGAGCCATAATCAAAGATCAGGTGATGTTAATCCCGCACTCTTTCTAGTGCTAGTACCATAGGATCCCGAGGGGGTACTAATCCACAGTCCTTTTGCCACTCGGGTTTGTCCTGGAGGACGAAGAACACGTCTGTATACGATACTTCGTCCCATTTTCCCTCTCTTCTCAGAAACGTTAATTGCAGGAGAGTGTTATAATCTAACGTTCCTCCCTCCTGAGGCCATTTCGCATCACTCCCCAATTTATACAAAGGCCACCACTGATTACAATATTTAATCCATTTCCTTCTATTTTCGGTGCCACCATGTCCTACGACATCCCTCCAATGTTTTAATATGCAACCCAAGGGCGATTTTTCACAGGGCTTACTCCTTACTTTTTCTCCGGCCGCCTTTAGCCACCCAAGGTCGGAAACACAGACAGAGCTCCTTACTCGTATTGCACTCAAACGCGCGTCTCAAGCACTCTTGCACTCACACTCAGTCAAAATAATTAAGCTATACACGGAAAATCAAAACGCGCATCTCAATCACACCATTCACACTCTCCGGGCAGCCCTCAGTCACACAAGCAGTATGTTATACGGTACCGTGCACTTATGTACAACTTTTAGGAACACTGACAGTTCACAGAGTATGCATTTCAATGAACAATTGCCAAAAAACAAACAACAAAAAAAACCCCAAATTTTTCCTGGTCTTAAGCAGAGTGTTAAGTTTTCCGCTATTTGCCACGAATTACCAGAATGTTATTATTTTTCAACATACATTTCATAACTCCAAGTTTTGAACATGTAACAACACACAGAACAAACAAGACACAGAGCGCTATTTCAGTTGTTACATTCTAGGAATTCCCCAATCCTTAAGACAACCTAAAGGAAGTTTTTAGCTTCCCCCCCCTTTTTTTTTTTTTTTTTTTTTTTCTTTTCCGACGCAAAAGTTTCCCTTTTACTTTTGCTGTGAGGTCCCTCTTGTTCCTGTGAGATTCCGCCTTATTCCGTCCCGCCCCCCGCTTTCCGTCACGAGGCCTCCGGGCTTTTAGGAATGGCAGTAACCTCGGGTTTGCTCGATCTGCCCTCAAGATCGCTAGCGGCCACCCCTTGGTCAGCAAACCCCCTCCCAAGGTACCTTTCCTCCTGGGGACTACGCTGCGCGCCAGACGTCTCCGTGCGTCTCACCAGCCGCCCCGTTACTAAACATACCGTTTATCCGCGGATCCAGGGGTTCTCTTCTGCTCCCGGGTGAACAGCTGAGAAGAGGAGGCTCCTCCGAGGAAATCTCCCGGAGCGCGCCTAGGAGCGTCCGCTCCGCAGCTGGTCCCTCAGCCGAGCAGAAATCCTCCTGGCTGGCTCGCCAAACTGACATGCGGAATTAGACTCTACAACTCGAAAGTTATAAAGTAGGTATGTTTATTGCGCGCAGATGCACGGGGGATCGCTCCTCCACAAGCGTGCATACCCGAAGTGACAAACCATCCCACATTTATACAATGAAACAAATGAATATTCAATTCGCGCCTATACATATTCGTTACCTAAACCTGCTTACTGGTATGTTAATTAGCTTATCAGTCCTTTGCCTGGAATGTGGTGGTCTTGCAGGTTTGTAGGTGATTCATGTCCTTGCGACCATCTGAACTTCTCCAGCAAGACTTACCTAGATAACATTGAAATGTCCCTCATCCTTTTCTCATCCTTTTTATAAATAGCCCCTTTATTAGAGGAAGAGGGGCAGGCATCTCCTCAGAGCTGTGTGCCTATGTGACCAGACACCGCACCCATGACCAGTCACCCGTACCTGATATGGAGAAATAGTGTGAAATGGGGACAATGGACATCGATTGTGATTGTATATGTCTGCTCAAGGAATGTGGGTATGGTGACTGGTCATGGGTGGGGTGTCTGGTCACATAGGCACACAGCTCTGAGGAGACAACTACAGTTTTTGAGGAGACGCCTGCCCCTCTTCCTCTAACAAAGGGGAGACGGGGAGACGCCTGCCCTTCTTTCTCTAACAAAAGGGGCTATTTAAAAGAGAATGAGAGAAGATGAGAGACATTCAAATGCTATCTAGAGGGAGGGAGTGCTAAGTCTCCTTGCTGAAGAAGATTGGATGGTCACAAGGACATGAATCACCTTTCCTTGCTGGAGAAGATTGGATGGTCACAAGAACATGAATCACCTACAAACCTGCAAGACCACCACATTCCAGGAAACGGACTGATAAGCTAATTAACATACGAAGCGGGGTTTAGGTAACGAATATGTATAGGTGTTAATTGAATATTCATTTGTTTCATTGTATAAATGTGGGATGGTTCGTCACTTCGGGTATGCACGCTTGTGGAGGAGCGATCCCCCGTGCATCTGCGCGCAATAAACATACCTACTTTATAACTTTCGAGTTATAGAGTCTAATTCCGCACGTCATACCCACATTCCTTGAGCAGATATATACAATCACGATTGATGTCCATTGTCCCCATTTCACACTATTTCTCCATACCACGTCGAGTCGGGGGGCCTTTGGGGCCCTGCCGGCTCGGGTACAGAGTGGGGGGGGGGGTCTGATCCCTTTGCTAGGCCGGCAGGCTGGCATCAATTTGGGGGGCCTTTGGGGGCCCTGCCGGCTTGGGTATGGGGGGGGGGAGGGGGGGCAGTCCCGTCCCCTTGCTAGGCCAGCGTCGAGTCGGGGGGGGCCTTTGGGGGCCCCGCCGCCCCCGGGTGCCCGGGCAGCCGCCGCGGCTCTGCGCGGGGCTTTGTCTTTCCCCCAGCCACCGGCCGGGGCCGTGGCAGCGGGCTGGGGCAGGGGCTGCATCAGGCTGGGGCAGGGGCTGCATCGGGGCCCACGGTAACGCTGCCGCGGGGGGCGGCTCAGGAGCCTCTTCAGCCCCTGCGAGGGGCAAGGGGAGGAGAAGCCGGCGGTGGGATCCTCACCCCTCGCCCCCGACTGCTGATTTCTCTAAGAAATGTTGCAAAGGGCAACCGATTAACTGCCGGGGAGGGTAGTTAATCCCAGGTGTATCTTTCACGAGCTATCATTTGTACAAGGAGTTCTCAGTGCTGGGGGGACCAGCCAGGAAAGAAAAAGTTTCCAAAGAGGGCTGGAAATCTCTGTCTTCTAGTCCTAGGGAAATGAAACTGAAGCCATCTTCTGGTGTGCAGCCCAGCAAGTTCCTGTGAGCCTGTCTGGGAGAAATTAGCACCTAGTTAAAAAGGTGGGAGCGGCAGCCAGGGAGGAGGGTTACAAGAAGGCATCTGCCTTGAGGCTGTGCTAAAGGGAAACTGTAGGTACTTGTTTCTCAGCAGTTCAGCTGAGGGCTGCCTCTAGGAAGAAGGTCCTGGTGCCAGGGTATAATTTCCAAGCCCCGCCCCGAGGCGCCACGCCCGTTCTGCGCATGCGCTGCCCCTGGTCGGCGGGGGGCCCTTCGCCTGGCTGGAGCGCTGCTGCCATCTAGCGGAAAAAATGGGTACTGGAGCCGATTATCAGACTGCACAGTTTATTACAGGGATGGCATCAAAAATAACAAATGCTGAGAAAGAAAAACAGCTGAGCAGGTTTTTCTGAGTTATGGTGGCTGAATTGGCTGAAAGGAGGAAGCAAAAAGGCCATTTAGCAGACCCGCGGTATCACCAAGTACTCTTACAGAATGAGGCCTTCCCACTTGGCTAGCACTAGCTGGGATAAATACTGGTAACAACTGGTTGCTGTTTCTGTCCCCTAGTCTGCTCCGAGGACTAAGTGATACGTTCCTCCTCTGTGAATATCATTAACGGTATCTGGCTTCGCTTTCCTTTGGTTGTTCCTGTGTTTTTCAAAAAATCGTATTTGCGTAGGTGAAAAGGGAAAGATATGATGCTTACTTTTTAGATTAATTGCCATGGCTGAAGTTGAAGAGTCCAGAAAAATGTAAGCTGGCTGAAGAAATGGGTTGACCTCAAAGCTGCGGCTGTCTCCAAACAAGAGAAATCCTGTTTCTCCCGATGAGCCAGGATCATTGTTAAATAGCCATCACATTACCACATCGCCAACATATAATGCCTAATGTTATGTGTTTGTATATGTAACAAAATCATACGTGCATTTATTTCTCGTTTGGGAATGCTGCCTATGGAGGGGTTCTCTGCGCTGTAGTTCAGAGACCTGTAACTTGGGCTGAATTTAGACCTGAATACGCCACCTAGAAATGAATCCAGTTTTGATGCAAAAGCAAAGGGGACAGATGTTCTACTTCTTTTAGAAGTTGTTTCGGTGGCTGACTGCCTTCACTTAGATCTCAGTTTCACTGTTTTTTTAAATGTGAACGGTTTTAGTGTTGAGCAATATGTTCTTTGCATATGTCTTCTGCATAAATGTCAGTTCCTGTTAAAATCAATTTATAAAATACTACACCAACTAACTTAAGATGATCTCTTACCTTTCAGACAAACTTGAAGGACACCAATTTGAAACTCTTGCATTGTACAACCTGTTTTCCCAAGCTCAACTTTTATGCTCCTTCTCTGTGTTACATACCGTTTTCCAAGAACTTAAGATTCTGAGAACTGAACTAAGCATAATATTCCAGCATCTGTCTCATTAATGACATGAAATAATGTCTCAATTCCTGTTCGTTACTATACCATACATAGATTCAAGGGTGAAGTGACTCCCTTGCGTTATGACATCTCACCAACCTCTCCACCGTTGCACCTAAAGCCTCCTCAGCCATCGCTTACCACAGATACAGTTCCCACATACGAGACAATGGGCCCCACTTCATCATCCTGATCGGGTTTTGGAGTACTGCAGTAACGCGCGTTTTGTTTGAATAGGCTTTACCTGACTGCTCGACTCTCGCTAACGTTTGTTAATGTCAAACATCTCGCAACTTGCAGGTTTGTATCTGTTGCATTTGCTTCCACATAATCAGGAGAACTGCCAACAGAATTCCTTCCTGGCACCTTCCCCGCTGGAGTGGGGCATGGGGTGTGCAAAAGTCAGCGGTTCCCCATCTCAGCCCAGAAAGCAGGTAGAACCACTGTTGTGGTGTCTTTCAGCTGGCTACCGGGGCAGTGTAAGAACTACCAACAGAACTCCTTTCTGGCACCTTCTCTGGTCGAACTGTGCATGGCATGTACCTGACCCTGACCCTGACCCGTTGCCTGGGGTTCCCTTGGACGTGGGGTGATGTCACAGTGCCTGGTTCCAGGTGCTGGGCGTGGTGGGGGCAGGGGGTCTGGGGGGGGCAGGGGAGGCAATAGGAGGGGTCCCAGGCAGGAGTGGAGGCAGAAGCTGGGATCACTTTGCCTTTGCAGTCTTTGAAATCTGCTGTTGGATGGTGTGAACTTGTTGCTGAATTGATCATAAAAATCCAAAAAAGATATTTGGAGTTGGCTGGAGGTGTTCCACACGTGGTGGTAGCCCCTGGACAACAACTCTGTGTGGCATGGGCGCCGTCAGACTCTGCTGCCCTCCAAGTGGCTCTTGGCAATTTTCAAGGGCAAGTTCAGTACCACCATCCACCTCATCCACTTTGGACAATGACTGTAGATCTAACTTTGCAGCCACGGCAGCTGAGTTGGAGACGACCAATCAAAGGTGATACGGTATTTACAGATGGGTCTGGAAAAGTGGGAAAAGCCGCAGTGGCTGGGAAAAAACACGGGCAACGGCCTTCCCAAATTGTGCATCAGGAAGGATCATCGCAAGTCATGGCGTTGCGGGCTGCGGCCTTGGCATTTCTTTATTTCCCGGGTCCTGTTCATCTCGTTACTGATTCAGCCTGTGTGGCAGCCCTCCTTTCCCCGTTGGAGATGGTTGTCCATGGCCATATCAACCATCCCAAGCTTTTTTTCAATTTTTACTTCGGGAAGAGATTTGGAAACGCCGTTCTCCATTCTACGTGATGCATGTTACGGCCACACTTCCCTACGCGGTTCTGCAATCGATGGCAACGCTGGAGCTGATGCTCCAGTTTCTGTGGCTCTGTCGGTGCCTGTTCCTGAGGCCCACCTGCAGGTCGTGTTAGCCCACCGATTTTATCATCAGAATTGGCGATTCCTGTATCAACAGATTGGCCAAAAGAGTCTCTCTCAGGCGGCTGCACGCAGCATTGTTGCAGCCTGTGCAGACTGTCCAAACCTTACCCCCGTGCCCAGTTTTGGAGTTAATGGCAGAGGCCTTCAAGCTTTCCAACGCTGGCGTCACAACAGATGTAACTCATTACAACGAGTTTGGCAGACAAAAGCATGTCCATGTCACGACAGAGACATATTCTGCTGCGATGATTGCTACTGCCCACACAGGTGAGACCCGGCGTGATGTCGCTGGGCACCGGCAACGTGCTTTGTCTGTGCTTGGCGTCCCCCTTGAAGTCAGAGCGGACAGTGTACCTGCCTATAGCTCCGAGTCCGTCAGTCAGTTCCTTTCCCAGTGGGGGATCCCCAGCAATTTGGTGTTCCCCATTCCCCCCGGGCCAAGCCATCGTTGAACGCATTGAACGATACTCTTAAACGCCTGCTTGAAAATCAGAAAGGGGGAATGAGGGGCGTGACCCAGAGGCACGTTCAGAGAAAGCACGCTGTGTTCTGTGTTGTGAACTTTTTGAAAATCTCTGTCGACCGTGCGGTGCCTCCCATTGTACGATATTTTGTGCCAACTGGTGACAAGCAGCAAAAGCATGAAGGTGTCTTAGTAGGCATGAAAGACCCTCGTACCGGGCAGTGGTCGGGACCGCATGGATTGTTAACTTGGGGGAGAGGTGATGCTTGTGTTTCTACAGGTGAAGGTCCGCGATGGATACCTGCTGGCTGTGTGCGGCCTGAGCTTAGCGTGCCGGACCGTGGGAGCGCTGCTGCCGCCAGTCAACCCAACAACTGATGTGTGGGTCTCCTTAGCACAGCAACTGAGCACATCCTGGCTTGGTGTGCCCTTCCTGACTTGCCAACATTGTTGCAAACAAGTGAATGTATGTGGGGAATGAAGAATCTTACTGAAAGCCTTGATATCGGGGATAAGTGATTACCTCTGTATAATGTTAAACCAAAAGAAGTTGATATTGTTTGCACTTTGAATGTCGCTAGTTGTCTTTACGTAGATGCTAATGTAGTAGGAGGCTATGATGGGACCATGACACCCACATAAATCAACACGTGAACATGCTGATAAGCATAATGCGCTTAAACGCAATATAGCTTTGGATGAAGCAGGTAATGATGTAGTTGATTTATGGGACTGACGGGAACGTGTCGCAGCGGTTCTTCTCTTATCCGGAGCAACAGCAGGGAAAGCATTCAAGAGTTAAATCACCTTGTTTGGTAGGCAGTTAAGAGCGTGAGTTGAAATTTGCCACTGCTTTTTGTCGTTGGCTCAAGGACATGGCTGTGAGGATTTTGATGGTATGTGCTGCGTGGATTTTAGGCGCCCCATTGCAGCAACATGTTATCAAAATCTGAGAAAATTTCAGCCTTTTTGTCATCCATTCGCTCAATTGGCAGTGTCGTTTGTTTGCTATTGCCTTGGTTGCTGTCATGTTTGCAAGGGCCCTGCAGAACATGGCAAACCTGGTACTAGCTGTTCAAAAACAAAAAGGGGGAATTGTTGGGGTCTGCAGCGGGTCTGCAGACAAGTTACTTGACTTCAAAGACTCAGCCGTGTACCTTTAAGACGGCCACAAATTGTCAGGTACGTAAACGGGGTGTGAAGAATCGGAACTTACAACCGCAGCGTACGGGCACCTACAGCAACAGCGAAGAGCGAGCAAGAAGAAGGACACAAAAACCTGTCAGGGCCTGACACCTGCACTGTCTGAGATATATAAATAGTTTGGATAAACAATAAAGGCCATTTTGTCTGAACCCAGCCACGCAGACATGGTGTTTTTTCAGTCTGCCCCGACTTGCGTCACCGCAGACCTCATCAACTCTGGGGACATTTTGTGGACGTTTGATGGATGTTTTACAGGGGCGGTCCATAGGCTAAGGGAAGAAAAGGAACCGAGGAGGAGGAGGAAAATGAGAAACAAGATGAAGAGGAGGAGGAAGAATAAGGAGAAATTGGAATAGGAGGAGGGGGAGGAATGGCATGAGGAGGAGGAGGAAAGAGGAGCAGAAGGAAAAGAGAGTGGGAAGATCAAAATAGGGCAAGTAGGAAGCAGAGGAGGAGGAAGAGAAGGGGACAAAACTTCCAGGAATAACGGGAAGAAAAGGGCAGCCAGCAGGAAAAGGAGGAGGTGAAGGAGCAGGAGGAAAAGGAGGAGGAGGAGGAGGAAAAAAAACCCCAAACTCTCCATTGTCAGCCCATCAAAGGTCGAAGATGGAGCACCTGCTACATCTGCCGCCTGATCGATGGTCCCATGTCCCTGCCAGAGCCCGAACGCAAGGAGGGGAGCTCAGCCTCCACGGAGGTCACTTAATCCTCCCTTCGCCCCTTTTCTCCGCGCCGAGGAGGTTTCACTGCCAGTGTCTGGCCCATCTCTGGTGCTTGGCCCAACTCTGTGCTTGGACTTCTGCCCTGGGTTGGCTGCTCACAGGTGGTTAAAATGGTTTCTGCAGCAAAAACATCGCGGGAGGCAGAAGGTTTGTGTCAGACTGGGCAGCGGGTGACTGTCACAATGGGTGGTGGGGTCAGCAGTGGCCGCATCATTGTGATGTCACACTAGGTCTGTGACACAGGCCACGCCGGGGTACAAAAGGGGGTGTGGGGCGGTGGTTCACACACTCTGGAGGAGCATCTCTGGGGTGAACACAGGGAAGAGCTCCCCACACGGCTGTTGCCATGAAGGGGCAACCCACTACTCTAAGGCAAACCAAGATGGACTTCTGGGATGGGATGAAGCCCATCTTCATGATGCCCAGCATCACCCACAGAGGTACAAGCACCCCAGCCAGCGCAGGAGCCTTGTCAGGACTGAGAGCTGTGGCGTTGCGGGGGTGGGACACAGGTAGAGCCAGGGGACACGGAGCGTGACCTGGTTTTCCTTTGCTTTCCAGAGCAAATCACCATCTGGGACGCGGTGGCCAGCTACGTCCGACAACAGTTCTTGCTACACAAGGTAGAGTGACCCCCCGCATCGTCCTCATCCCCCCGGCTTCTCTGGGGGGACCCTGTGGCTGTGGAGCTTGGGCTGCAGCTGCTCTTTCCCTCCTCAAAAAGCAGAAAACTCCCCCCCCAAAATCCCCGCTGGGAGACAAAATAGGTCTCGGGCAAGGGTGGTGTCACCTCGGGTAGGTGGTCTTCTACCGCAGGGCTGATCCGTTGTTGGAGAACCCTGGATGCCCTTGAGCGGCTTCTGCCCCCGAGTCCCGCTTTTTCCACGGAAGAAAAGGAAGGAGAGGACTCGGCATCTCCTCCCCAAAGCTCTCCCCACTGTCCCAGCTGGTGCCTCTGATGAGCGGGAGGTGGCAGGGCCTGAGGAACCATCCTGGGGTGGAGCCAACCCCCAGCTCTTCCCTCCTCACCCTTCATGCCCTTCTCCTCTGCTCCAGGGGGTCCGAATTCCCACCCTCGGCTACTTTGACGTGGTCCCCACACAGATGCAGGTTGGGACGAAGACTGTCACTCTCCACAAGCCCATCTTTTGCCTGTCCAGGGTCCTCAGAGACATCCACAACCTGATGGACAACAGGGACGACCTGTCTGGTAGGACAACAGCTGCACGGTGGGGGTGAAGGGGAGGGGGGTTATCACATCCCTTGGCCAAAGGCAAACTGCCCCCTCTGCGAAGGTGGTCCGCAAACAGGACAAGGGCAGTAAGAACCGCTCAGGAAGGGCCACGGGGTCGGCGCCCTCATCCTTCTCGTGGGGTTTTTCCAGACAATAAGGTGTTGGAGCCTGTGAAATACGCCAAGGTGGCCACGGATGCCGGCGTGTCCCGGCGCAAAGTGGAGATCTGCATCCTCGGCACCACATCCCTCCTGTCCCAATGCCTGGGGAAGGGGAAGAACATCGCGCTGGTCCTGCGGGACATTGGGCTGCTCCTCATTGAGGACAAGAAGGTGGAAATGAGGTTCTACTACGATTTCCTGGAAGGGATGTATGGGAAAAGAAACCTCAGGATGGCTGCATTGTCGGTGAGCGTTTTGGATTCCCCGTGGCTCCACCAGCTCCTGCCACCATGAATTCCTCCGTGATCGAGTGCCACGGTGACGTTGAAGGCGTCCCAGCATCTCCATGTTCCTCCATTGCAGACTCCCTGGCTGCTGGACACGGTGGTGTCCCCGATGGTACCTGTTGCTTCCTTGACTCGCAGCGGATGTGTCATCATCTTTCCCGAGTGAGTCCTTCCCCCGGTGGTCTCAGGGGTCCTGCCACGGCTCTGCCCCATCGTCGTTCCTGCCAACGATGGGATGGAGGAAGGATCTGAGGACACCAGGACACCTTCCCTGGGTGACCTCATTTCCTGGGGTGCTCCTTGGGGATGGGGGATGGATGATTTGGGGGGGAGAACCCGGCTTTTACAGTGGTGCTGAGCTCCAGCTGGGAGCAGAGCGGAAAGGGCTGGTGGCGCGTCTGGTCACGCCACCGTCACCTCTTTGTCACCAGGTTTGAACTGCAGCTGGCGCTCAAATCGCAGTCCAAGCAGCCTCTCAAGGTCATGAGGCATGCCCTTGGCAGGGGCATGTGGAAGAAAGAAGAGGACTTGCCGCCCGCAGGGCAGGACGCAAAAGGTGAAGCAGCTCCCGGCTCCTTTCCATAGCGCGGGCGAGCGGTGTCTGATGGGAAACTCCACCGCAACAACGGTCAAACGCTGGCGCCAACGCTTTGGGCCACGCTTGGCTTGGGGAGCGGGGCGGGACGCTCGGGTTCTTGGGAACGACTTCAGATCCCCCCTCCAAAAGAGACTCGCCCACATGGTCCACCTCCCCTCCTCCAAACCCCGGTGCTACCGGTGCCTTCGGCGGGTGCTGGGGAAAGGAATATACTTATATGAATATATATATTTGTATGTTTATATATTTATCTATTATTTTCTATAATCTATATCTATTTCTATAGATAAATATCTATATATTTATCTATAAATTAATATTTTTTAAATATAAAAATTATAAATTAATTAAAATATATAATATATTTTAATTTAATATGTTATTAAATATAGCTATTTCTGTTTATATGAATATAAATAATATAAAATATAAAAATATATAATATATAAATAATTTAAATAATCTGAAACGTAAATATATATATAAAGATACATTACATATATATGTAAGGTATAAAAAAATGGAAATTAGAAAGGGTGATGGAGGCACGGGTTAATCCTCGTCCTTTCCACGTCAGAGCAGACGGGTTCGCCCGCATCCCTCAAGCCCTGCGCTGATAAAAGCGGCCACCTTAAGGGCTCCTTGTGTCCAAGCAGGGAAAAATTTTGGTGTAAATCCAAGGATTTTAGCTTTCACACCTTGCAGCCTCCCAGCTGCCAGTGCCAAGCAGCGCTGAGGGATCCGCGTCCTTCTCGCCGGTGTTGAGGGGGCAGGGGATGGAGCGGGGTGGGCACCCGGGATGTTTTGGGACAAGGCGTGAGCACCGCTCCGCATCGTGGTGACACTCGTCTTGACGAGCTTTCTCCTTCCCGTTCGCAGCGGGATCTCCTGGTTCCAGCTCGGCTGCCGACCAACCGGAGGAACCCTGCGGTAGGGCGTGGGCGAACATGGGGACGACGCACCGTGTGGGGTGAGTCTGGGGGTTCAGGGCCAAGGGTCTGCGCCGGGTTCGCTGCCGACCCAGCGAGAGCCCCCAGCCCTTGTCGGGTTCACCGATGCCTGACAGTGGCGCACGGGGGGGGCACGATAGGGCTGGGGGAGCCCCCACTTTGCAGGGGGGGGGGGCTCCTCTCCCGCCCTTCATGAGCGCACGGGACACACGGGGACAGCGCGTCAGCTGGGGGCGCCAGCTCGGGGAGGGGATTTTGCCCCCAGAGCCACCACAGCCTTGGGCCAGCTCCTTGTTCGCATCCTTCCAGGCGGCTGCCGGAGATCCCGGGGGCCAGGTCGCAAAAAACGACGATGAGGAGCCAACCCAAGAGCCAACTCGCGGGCAAGGGCCAAGCGCAGGCGGCAAAAGAGCAGCGGCGCAAGAGGAAACAAGGAGAAACAACATCCTCCGTCGGAAGGAAACCCAGCGCTAAAACAAGCGCATCGGTGATGTCGGAAGTCTGGGTGCCCGAGGAGCTCGTCTGCAGCACCCCAGCTCCGCCGCCCACAAGAGCCAAGGCAGCGCAACTACAACAATCCAGACCTGGAAGGTTCTGGACGGAGCGGAGAGACGCACGGAGCAGGGCGGCAGCAGAGTATGTCCTCACGACCCCCTATGCGATGGTCATGACCTCCAAGGATCCCAGATGACCCCGCGCTGCGCCCCGAGGACCAAGCTGGTGGCCTCCAGGATGGAGCGATGGGGGCGAAGAGCTCACGGTGCCTCCCAGGGGGCGCCTCGCTCTGCTGGTGGGACCCCTCCGTCCCCCCCCAGGCGTGGGGGATGGGGGCAAGAGACCAATCAACCCTCAGAGCTGCGGAACGGCGTGGGGGGCTTCATCGTCTGCAGCGGCCCCTCGCCCATGTGACAGGATGCGCTTGACCCCCAGCTCCTCCCTTCGACGTCCTTGGGGTGACCTTCCCAGCCCCCGGCGAGACGCTGCCCTGAAAAGCGCTGAGGGGAAGGGTCGCCGGTTGTTGGCTGCTTTTTTTTCTGTCGCGTGGACCGAGCCGCTTCCGAGCCCTTTGCGCCCCCCGTGAGCCCCGCGCTTCCCTGCCCCCACCCGGGGTCGCTCGCCCCCCAGACAGGCAAGGCACGAGCAGGAGCATCCGGACAGCACAGGGTGCAGCTGCGTCGTGGCGGTAACTCCACTGTGCGCGGGCGCCCGGCCAATGTCCCGGCACCTGTGAACTTGGCGGGCGACGAGGGTGACGCCCTGCGCTCGGCGTAAAATAAGATGTTGACACGCAGCAGGCGCGTGAACTGATGGGACGCTTCGCTGCTCCAGCTCTTGGGCCACCTGGGCATGGCAGAACGGCCGCCCCCCACCGCGTCCCCCTGTTTCTATTGCAGCGTAACAGGAAGATCATAAAATAACGGCGCTACGTGCCCACGGCCGGTGCCGAGGGCTGCGCCTCATCGCCCTGTAGTTAGAAATCTAAAGTGCAGGAATGTAAAAATCTACAAAGTAAAAAAATCTAAAAATCTACAAAGTAAAAAATCTAAAAATCTACAAAGTAAAAAAAAAATCTAACAATCTAATCAAAAAATAAAAATCTAAAACTTTAAAAAGCTAAAAAATCTAAAAATTCTACAATCTAAAAAATTAAAATTTTAAAATTAAAATCTAAAAACCTAAAAAGTATAAAATTACTTTATTTAAATTAAACATTTTACAATCTAAAAAATAAAATCAAAGGAATAAAATTAAAAATCTAAAATTTAAAAATATTTTTAAATTAAAATTTTAAAAACTAATTTTTAATATAAAAAATCTAGAAAAACAAAATTTAAAAAAATAAAAATAAATATAAAAAAGCTAAACATTGGAAAACTTTAAAATTTTTGAAATCTAAAAATTTGAAAGTATCTAAAAATTTAAAAATCTAAAAAATTTAAAATTTTAAAATCTAAAAAAATGAAATTTAAAAAATTAAATATCTAAATACCTAAAATTCTAAAAATTATAAAACTTTAAAACTTTAAAAATCTAAAAATTTAAAAACAATAATCTAAAAATTTAGAAATTTAAAAATCTGAAATGAAAAATCTGAAAAACTAAAAACAATTTAAAAATTTACAAAGGTGAGGTCACTGTTTGGGTTCCAGGCAGGAGCCGCGGTGACCTTCGAGCTGCATCAGAGCTGTTGTGATCAACTCCCCCTTCGCTTCCCAACTCTTTATTTTCATTTTAAAATCTAAAACTTTCTTATTTTCCTTGGAAAATTATTTCCTTCGGGAGCCCCTCATCACCTCGCACTTACCTCGGGGGTCATTAACACCCACAATTAATTCCCCAGCAGCTGCGGCTCCCATTAGTCCGGGCTCCTTTTCTGTCTGGAAAAAAAAGGGTCATTGATTGGGGGGGGGAGGCGGGTATCTGGAATCCCAAAAGCTCATTAAGCACTAATCACCCCCGGTTCGCTGAGTCATGTCTTAACGCTAGTTTTAAATTTTTTGAAATGTTAAAATTTAATATTTTGAATTTTTTAAAAAAAATCATATTTTTAACTTTAAAAATTTTAGATTTTTTAAATTTGTATTTCTAATTTTTTCAATTTCTACAATTTTAAAATTTTTAAATTTTTAGATAACACAGATATAAAATTTTTGTATTTTTGTATTTCTAATATTGTAAGATTTTTATTTTGTTAAATTTAATTCTTTATATTTTTAAATTTTTATATTTTTGTATTTCTAACATTTTAACATTTTTTGATTTTTTCACTTGTAAAATTTTAGATTTTTTAAATTTTATATTTTTTTATTTTTAGCATATTAACATTTTTTAATTTGTAATTTTAAAATCGTTAGATTTTTAAATTGTTATATTTTTGTATTCCTAACATTTTATCATTTTGTATTTCTAACATTTTAATATTTTTAGATTTATTAATTTAAAATTTTTTTAGATCTTCATATTTCTAACTAGATCGCTAAATTTTTTAACATTTTGAAATTCTATTTTAAAGTTTTAAGATTTTTTAGATTCTTAGATTTTTAAACTGTTGGATTTTTAGAGTTTAATTTTTTAGGCTTTTAGGTTTTTAAAATTTTCGATTTACAAATTATTAGGTTTGAAGTTTTAAAAATTTTTAGATTCTCAATTTTTTTATTTTAAAATTTAAAAACTAAAATTTTAGATTTTTAATTTCAAATATTTTTACATTTTATATTTTAAAATTTTGAAAGCAGGGACATTGGCATTCCCAGGGCACATTGAAGGGGAGCGCGGCGGTTGCCTGCACAACCCCCAGCGCCCACAGCCCCCTCCCCCACAGCGCCCCCACCCACAGCCCCCACATCTCCCCGCGGGTCCCCGGGGCGGGGGAGGGGCAAGTCGTTCCCGGGGGTCACCCCCAGCTGCCCCCCGGCCCCATCACTGCTCTCAAATGGGGCCGGGGGGGGAGGGGCCGGGGGGGAACGACTGAAAAACTAAAAAATTAATTAAAAAAAAATTAAAAAAATACAGAAAATAAAAATAAAATCAATAACTAAATAAAAACAAAAAGTAAAATTACAAAAAAAATTAAATTACTAAAAAATAATAAAAAGACTGAAAAAATAAGAGAAAATAAAATGACTAAAAATAAATGATGACTAAAAATTTTTTTAAAAAATTAAAAATTACTAAAAAATAGAAATAAAATCATTAAAAAATAAAATTACTATAAAAAATAAAATTTATAAATAAAAACAATTTTAAAATAAAATTACTAAAAATTAAAATTTAAAAATTATTTTAAAAGATAAGAAAAAGACTAAAAATAAAATTACTAAAAAATAAAAAAGATTACAAAAAAATTTAAAATTACTGAACATAAAAATAAAATTACTAAATAAATAAAAACAATTAAAAATTACTTTAAAAAGATAAAAAAGAAAGACTAAAAAAATAAAGAAAAAAAATTTAAAAAAATTGCTAACAAAATAGAAAATAAAAAAATTAAAAATTACTACAAAATTATAAATAAATAAAATTCAAATTAAATTACTAAAAAATTAAAAATAGACTAAAAATAAAAAATAAAATATAGATGATGAAAACAATACATTTTAAAAATTACTAAAAAATAAAAAAACTAGTAAAAATATAAAAATAAAAAATAAGGGCTAAAAGAAAATAATAAATCATTTACTAAAAAATAAAATAAAAATAAAATTACTATAAAAAAGATGACAAAATTTTTTTTCAAATTTACTAAAAAAAATTAAAATTAAAATAAAACTACTAAAAAAATAAAATAAAAGACAAAAAACCAACATAAAAATAAAATTATTAAATTAAACCCCAAGATGACTAAAAAATAAAAAATAAATAATTTACTAAAAATAAAATAAAAATATTTTTTTAAAAAAAGACACAAAAATAAAATTACTAATTTTTTTTTTTTTAAAAAAGACGACTAAAATAATGAAAACCTGCAAAGCAGCGCGGAGCCGCGCGGCCGCTGTGACTCGAGGGGTCACCACGGGGGGGTCCCGGGGGGGGGGGGACACGACAGCCCGTTCCTGGCCCCTCCCCCCATCCGGGTGGGTCTGGGGGCCCCCTGGGGTGGGCACCGACACCCGCGTTTGCGGGGGGAGGAGGGGCCCCCACGGGGGGTGCCGAGGGGGGTCCTGGGGCTGCGGGGGGGGGGGGGGGGGGGGGGGGGGGGGGGCTCTCCGACGTGGCAAGAGCCTCAGCTCGGTCCCCTCCCCCCCCCCGCCCCCTCCCCCACTGCCCTCCCCCCCCCCCCCCCGCCCCCCCGTTTGTCTCAATAAAACTTGCAGCCGAGTCCACCGGTGTGCGGGGGGGGATGGGACTGGGATGGAACTGGGATGGGATGGGGGCGCAGGGGAGGGTGGGACTGGGACGCAAGAGGGGACTGGGATTGGATGGAACTGGGACTGGGATGGGACTGGGGTGGGGGTGGGGGTGCAGGAGGAACTGGGATGGGACTGGGGTGGGACTGGGATGGGATGGGACTGGGATGGAACTGGGAGCGGGATGGGGGCGCAGGGGAGGGTGGGACTGGGACGCAAGAGGGGACTGGGATGGGATGGGACTGGGACTGGGATGGGGGTGCAGGGGGGACTGGGATGGGACTGGGGTGGGGGTGGGGGTGGGGTGGGATGGGACTGGGGTGGGACTGGGATGGGGGTGCAGGAGGGACTGGGATGGGACTGGGATGGGATGGGACTGGGGTGGGACTGGGATGAGGGTGCAAGTGGGAACAGGGGGGGGATAGGGATGGAAGGGGGATGGGATGGGGGTGCCGGGGGGACTGGGACGGCACTGGGATGGCACTGGGATGGCACTGGGATGCAGGAGGGGAATAGGATGGGGCTGGGCTGGGGGTGCCGGGGGGGGCTGGGACCGGGACCCGCACCGGGATCGGCCGGCTCGGGGTGGGGGAGGGGCTGCCGAAGGGAGCCGGGGGGTGCGGGGCAGAGCCCGGCCGCCCCCCAGGGCCCCCAGCGGGGGGGGCACCGGGCACCGCGGCCGCCGCCCCCCCCCCTCCCCCACCCCCCGCCCCCCCCCCCCCGCCCCCCTCCCCCCGTCACAGCGGCGGGGCTGAACTTCCTGGGTCAGCGGCGGCTCCTCCATCCGGCGGCCCCGGCGGAGCTTCCCCGGCAGCCCCGAGCCGGGCACCCCTCCCCCTCCCCCTCCCGACCACCCCCCGACCACCCCCCCACCCCCCCCGGTAGGTACCGGGGTGCCGGGATTGGGGGGGGGGGAGGGGCGGGGAGGTGATGCTCGGGTACCAGCATCCCCAGGCGGGGGGGGGGGGGGGGGGGGGGGGAGGGGTCGCCGGCAGCCCCCCTGGCTCGGCCGGCAGAAGCCCCCCCAGGTTGGGGGGTGGGGGGTGGGGAAGGGGGGGGAGGGGGGCCCAGCCCCTGGGTGCCCCTGAGCCCCCTCCGCCCCCCTCCCGCAGGTGCGGTGGGGGTCCCGGGCGCGTCATGCAGGAGAGCTACGAGGCCCTGATGCTGCTGGGGTAAGGGGCTCGGCGCGTGCCCAACCCCCCCCGCCGCGCGCCACCCTCCGGCATCACCCAGGAACCGACCCCTCCCCCACCCCCCCACCCCCCCAAAGAAACCCACCCCCACGGCCGGCCGGAGCGACAACCGGCCCCAGCCACAGGCGTTGGGTGTCAGGGGTGTACTGGGCGTACTGGGCAGGATGGGCTCACCGGGTGCACTGGGCGTACTGGGAACACTGGGCACACTGGGCAGGATGGGCTCACCGGGTGCGCTGGGCATACTGGGAACACCGGGTGCATGGGGCTTACTGGGCATACTGGGCAGGATGGGCTCACCGGGTGCGCTGGGCGTACTGGGAACACTGGGTGCATGGGGTGCGCTGGGCGCACTGGGCATACTGGGCGTACTGGGCAGGATGGGCTCACCGGGTGCGCTGGGCGTACTGGGAACACTGGGTGCATGGGGCTTACTGGGCATACTGGGCAGGATGGGCTCACCGGGTGCGCTGGGCGTACTGGGAACACTGGGTGCATGGGGTGCGCTGGGCGCACTGGGCATACTGGGCGTACTGGGCAGGATGGGCTCACCGGGTGCGCTGGGCGTACTGGGAACACTGGGTGCATGGGGTGCACTGGGCGCACTGGGCGTACTGGGCAGGATGGGCTCACCGGGTGCGCTGGGCTTACTGGGAACACTGGGTGCATGGGGTGCGCTGGGCGCACTGGGCATACTGGGCAGGATGGGCTCACCGGGTGCGCTGGGCGTACTGGGAACACTGGGTGCATGGGGTGCACTGGGCGCACTGGGCGTACTGGGCATACTGGGCAGGATGGGCTCACCGGGTGCGCTGGGTGTACTGGGAACACTGGGAACACTGGGAACACTGGGTGCATGGGGTGCACTGGGCGCACTGGGCGTACTGGGCATACTGGGCAGGATGGGCTCACCGGCTGCGCTGGGCGTACTGGGAACACTGGGAACACTGGGTGCATGGGGTGCGCTGGGCGCACTGGGCATACTGGGCATACTGGGCAGGATGGGCTCACCGGGTGCGCTGGGCGTACTGGGAACACTGGGTGTCATGGGTGCACTGGGCGCACTGGGCGTACTGGGCATACTGGGCAGGATGGGCTCACCGGGTGCGCTGGGCGTACTGGGAACACTGGGTGCATGGGGTGCGCTGGGCGCACTGGGCGTACTGGGCATACTGGGCAGGATGGGCTCACCAGGTGCGCTGGGCGTACTGGGAACACTGGGTGCATGGGGTGCGCTGGGCGCACTGGGCGTACTGGGCGTACTGGGCAGGATGGGCTCACTGGGTGCGCTGGGCGTACTGTGTGCATGGGGTGCACTGGGCGTACTGGGCATACTGGGCAGGATGGGCTCACTGGGTGCGCTGGGCGTACTGGGAACACTGGGTGC